>NC_053492.1:437885460-438185460 GCF_905171775.1 Rana temporaria
TTCATCTGGTAAGCAGGCAATCTTATCCTTCCTCACGGGTGTATTGGTGACAGCTTACCTCACATCAATCAAGAGTCTTTCACATTGTCTGCACAATCCACTTCTCTTTCACAAGGAAAATTACTGGATAGAGTCATATGAACTTTGTTTCGTGGCTTTTTAAGACTTTTTCTTCATATATCCATCTGCATTTTTATGTTTTTTCCTATTCTGGCTATATTTTCAGTTTATTCCAGAATGACTTTTTTTGTTTATTATTAATTTATATGAGCACAATATCACTCACTAGCGCTGCACTGTTTTTTTCTTTTTCACAATATAACTGTACTGGCTATGACAGAAAGTGCCATAGTTTGTAGGAAAGGGTGAAAACGCCATAGATTAATTGATTTATTGATGTCAGCCTGAAATAGAAAGCGTTGGATGTTATTCTAATTTAAAAATAAAACTATAATACAGTGACAGGCATTCATATGTTATTATTACCTGTTGATCCTGCCAGTAGATACATTATTTTCTCACTTCCATTAACCAGGTTATATTGCTGAGTGTTTTGCAGTGAAAATTGTTACCCAGTGGACAGGCTATTCTTAGTTGGCCATGTAGTTTTAAACTTTACATAAGAAACAAAACAAATTAAAGAACAACTCCAGCTAACACTTTAAAAGCAGTTACAGCAACATTTCTTCTTCTATTTATTTTTTTGGGGGAAAAAGGTTTAAACCTTGCAAATCTGTGACCACTGTAAGCTGCTAGTTCTAGACAGTATTTAAATATAATTTATTTTGCCCTCTATTTTCATTTTAAACGATAAGTTTACCTTTCTAAAAAAAATAAAAAAAAATTTGCATTTTTTTTTTATTCTTTTTTTTTTTTAGGAGCCTGTGAAGCATCGCACATGCGATCAGCAGATGCCATCTGGGGCTACTGCAGACTGTCAGTGTAACTGTCTGCTTGTACCTTGTAACAGGCAGGCAGCAACACAATGAAAGGAAAGGAAGTGTGTGTGTGTGTGTGTTTACTATTATTTACACTTCCTTTGTGAAATGGTAGGGGTACAATGTACCCCATTACCAATTCACATGGGGGGGCAGGATCTGGGGGTGCCCTTTGTTAAAGGGGTCTTCCAGATTCCGATAAGCCCCCCCCGCCCGCAGACCTCCACAACCACCGGGCAAGGGTTGTGGGGATGAGGCCCTTGTCCCCATGAACATGGGGACATCCTCCCCATGTTGAGGGCATGGGGCCTTGTACGGTTCGGGGGGGGGCGCTCTCTGTCCCCCCTCTTTTCCTGCAGCCTGCCAGGTTGCGTGCTCGGATAAGGGGGTCTGGTGTGGATTTTTGGGGGAACTCCACGCCATTTTTTTTATTTGGGGTGGGGTTCCCCTTAAAATTCACACCAGACCTGAAGGGTCTGGAATGGATATTTGGGGGAGAACCCCCACGTAATTTTTTTCCCCCTTAAATTGATAGCGGGGTTCCCCTTAATATCCATGCCAGACCTAATTGGTTTTGGGGGGACCCCCACGCTTTTTTTTTCTTTTTTTTTAATGAATGAATTCTCTCTGAATTGCTGGGAGCTGACAATTCATTATAGCCGCGAGTGATTTTTTAAATTGCCTTTTTTCCTTTAGAAATGACACTTTGTGCAGAGACAGTTCTAAGCACGGGAAACATGCGCTATTTCACGGGCATACTTTACACCCCCCAGGTATGAAATTTAAAGGAATATTTCACTTTTATTGTTTCACTTTAAGCATTATTAAATTCACTGCTCCCGAAAAAACATCAGTTTTTAAAACTTTTTTTTGCATTGAATACATGTCCCCTGGGGCAGGACCCAGGTCCCCAAACACTTTTTAGGACAATAACTTGCATATTAGCCTTTAAAATTAGCACTTTAGATTTCAAACGTTCGAGTCCCATAGACTTTAACGGGGTTCTAAAGTTCACACAAACTTTTGGTGTGTTTGCAGGTTCTGGTGCGAACCGAACAGGGGGGTGTTCGGCTCATCCCTACTCAAAGGGTCCTGATGCTCCAACAACTAAAGGATGGGCAGATATCTCCCTACCAATATGATCAGAGAGCTAGCTGCTCCCCCTCCCCCACACTTATACACAAAGCTCTGTCACTATTGTAAACAACTTGCAACTTTCATCCTGTTGGGAGAATTACATTAGCAGACAATGATCTTTTTTTATGCTAATGAATTCCTTCTCATGCAAATTGTATCAGTTGTTAACATACTGAATATCCAGTTCAGTTGTCTGGTGTTGTAAGCCCCAATGATAGACAAGCATCCAGGCACCAACAGTGGATCGGGCATTCCTAATGTTCTTGACCAACCATCAATATTTACTTCCCCTCCTTAACAGGCACTGTCAGTTTGGCTGAATCCTGCTCTCTACACGCTGTTGGAGTATTGTGATCCATCTTTGCAATATCTCAATACAAGATCTTTCATGGCAGTGGGACTGTGTGTTTTTATGCCGCCTAGTCACTCCCAGTGTCAGACTCACCCCTAACATGTTTCGTCTGTTCTGACTTCATCAAGGGGTAGCCGCATGCACAACCCACTGCTGAAATTTGGCAATGCCGAGGCGGATGGTATTCCCATGCCTTCGCTGTCCAACACCTGAAAGTGGATGCTCGAAGATGCTGTCAGGGAGCGCCAGGACATCAACATCCAAGCTGGGCATAGTTCTGCTTTCACTGTGCCATACGTTGAGAATGTTGGAGTGAGAACAATAATTCTAGGTCCATGGATTAACTGCAGTCTGCAATCTAGGGCTGCAGTTAACTGTAAAACTGGGCTCACACTAGTGCGTTGCGAATTTCAGCTCTCTTATCTCTGCAGAGAGATAAGAGAAGTGTTCAGCAGATCCATTGCGTTTTAGCTGCAGATTAGCTGTGAATTTGGAGACCTGGGAGAGGGGAGGGGGAGGGGGGAAGTGTATTGAGCTGAATGAGACAAATACTGAAGAGAAATGAACACATCTGCGAATTCAGCTGCGTACCCATAGAAGATAATGGGACTGAATTCGCACCTGAGCCGCACCGCAAGACCTAAAAAACGCACACGGTTTGGCGGCAATGCGCAGTGCGAATGTATCGCACATATGTGAACCAGCCTCATTGAAAACAATGTATTTTGAAATGTTCTGCGAATTGGATGCGGTTTAAGCCGAACTCAATTCGCATAGGTGTGAACCTGGCCTTAATGTATGACCTGTAAGGCTCGGTTCACATTGCTGCGATGCGGGAACCATGTGAATCCACTGCGGTTTCCCATATCGCACCTGACTCGTAGGCAATTCCCACTGACTTATGTGAACGGCTGGGTGTGTCAATACAAAGTTAATGACACCCCCAGATCAGTTTGCATATCGCAGTGTGAACTGTCAATTCGGACAGAAATCGGATCGCATGGGTGTGAACACCTATGCAATCTGATTCTGGTGTGGACCAAAAAAAAAGGGTCCTGCATGAGTTTGGTCCAAATGCGATGTGAATTCAGCCATACAATCTGTATGGCTGAATTTGTATCGCACAGACACGTGCAATGTCTGACATCGTAGCAGTGGGATCCTTTTTTTTTTTTTTGTGCCTGCGCAAATACAGTGTGACATAAATATTGCAATGCCCGCTATTTTATTCTCTAGCCACTTCCCGTCTGGCCTTTAGCAGAATGCGGCTGGGTGGTGTTTCTGTTATCCTGACTGAACGTCAGATGACATCCAGTAGGATAACATGCAGGCCCTCCCACAGCGCGGTGATCGTTGGTGCTGTGTGTCACTCTGATACACTGCATCTCCAATCGTGGTAAAGACCCTATGACGTAGGCCAGTGCCGGCCCAAGACATTGTGCTGCCTGGTACCAAGAATGAAATGCTGCCCCCCCCCAAAAAAAATTACGCCCACCAAAATGCCCCCACATCCATTATATTATATCATGATAACTAAAGTGGACCTATCATGGCTCTATACATGTATATAGGAGTATGAAAAGGACCCGTTATGGCTCTATTCATGCAATTAACCCCACAGTGGAGCAGAGAGCGGTCGGGCAGCAATTAGCCCCACAGTGGAGTGGAGAGTGGAGCTGGTGGAATGGGATGGCGTGCGGGCAGGAAATTTGCTGCCCCCCTGAAAGTGCTGCCTGGTACAATTGTACCATCGGGTCCCATGGTAGGGCCGGCCCTGACGTAGGCTCTTGTGAACCAGGAAGTGCTGGAAAACGTCTTTGCTTGGTTCGCGCTGACAGGGAGAGACGAACGGCGGCTCTCCCTGTCAGGGGAGGGGGTCTGCGCTGATAATCAGCACATTGATTATCAGCGCAGCCCCCATGAGAGCTGCCCCCCCCATCAGCTGCCAGTCTGTGCGCATAAAAGTGCCAATCGGTGCCCCATCAGTAATGCCTGTCATTGCCCTTCAGTAACTCCTCATCAGTGCTGCCTATCCAGTGCCATCTATCAGTGCCCATCAGCAAAGGAGAAAACAAAGATTTTTTTTAACAAACTGATGTTGGCCATACACGGGGCGAATTTTGTGCGTTTTGTAATCCGATGCCACGCCACCATTGATTTCGAAATTCGACCGACCAAACCTTCAATTTCACCTCATGTTCCTACAGAAAAGAATTTTCGTGCCTGGGAATCTTCTTTTCTTTCCGGGAGCCTTCTTTTCTTGCACATCCGCATTTCTTTTTCGATTACATTTCTCGCAGGATTCTCCCATCATTGATTAGAAAATCGTTTGTTTTTTCAAAAAATATCCAACATGTTGGATTATTAAAATTTGATGGCCACGCGAAAATCGGCTGTTGCTGCAGCTCAGTAACGGTGTGAAATACGAACGAAAATTCTTAGATAAGATTTTCGAAAAGAACGTTCTTTCGATATTTTGACCCGTGTATGGCCAGCATGAGAACATTTTTTATTTTTTTAAACATGTCTGTTTTTTTTTTTTGTTTCAGCAAAAAATTATGGGCCAGATTCTCATACGATCGCGTAACTTTATGCGGGCGTAACGTATCTGATTTACGTTACGCCACCGCAACTTAGACGGGCAAGTGCCATATTCTTAAAAGAAGAGTTGCGGCGGCGTATCGTAAATCGGCCGGCGCAAGTCCGCCTAATTCAAATTTGGATCAGGGGGGCGTGTTTTATGTAAATCTTCTGTGACCCGACGTGATTGACGTTTTTCCCGAACGGCGCATGCGCCGTCCGTGGAATTTCCCAGTGTGCATTGCTCCAAAGTACGCCGCAAGGACGTCATTGGTTTCGACGTGAACGTAAATGACGTCCAGCCCCATTCACGGACGACTTACGCAAACGACGTAACTTTTTCAAATTTCGACGCGGGAACGACGGCCATACTTAACATTGGTACGCTGCACTTACACCACCATATAGCAGGGGTAACTATACGCCGGGAAAAGCCTAACGTAAACTGTACTGCGTCGGCCGGGCGTACGTTCGGGAATTTGCGTATCTAGCTAATTTGCATACTCAACGCGGAATTCGACGGAAGCGCCACCTAGCGGCCAGCGTAAATATGCAGTTACGATACGACGGTGTAACACAGTTATGCCAGTCGGATCTACAGGAAATCTATGCGTAACTGATTCTAAGAATCAGGCGCATAGATACGACCGCGCAACTTAGAGATACGACAGTGTAGCTGGAGATACGCCGTCGTATCTCGTTTGAGAATCTGGCCCAAAGACTGCAGAGGTGATCAAATACCACCAAAAGAAAGTTCTATTTGTGGGAAGAATATGCTAAAAATGTAGTTTGAGTACAACATCGCACGACCGCGCAATTGTCAAAGTGTGACACGACACTGAAAGCTGAAGATTGTCCTGGGCAGGAAGGAGGGAAGCCAGGTATTGACGTGGTTAGGATCTCTGCTAATGTGTGTGTGTATATATATATAAAAAAAGTATTTGGGTTTTTTAAGTAATTTTCTAGTAAAAAATAAAAATATATAGATTTTTACTTGTAAACAAATGTCAGAAAAAGGATGGTCTGGGCTGCAAGTGATTCCACTCTTCACTGCCCACACTTTTATAATATTCTATATTTTAGACTGGAACTAAGGCAGGAGAATGAGACTCTACTCCAGGAAACCCGGGACCCTCTGGCTGTTGTGGAACTACATTTCCCATGAGGCATTGCAAGGCTGGCAGTTACAATTAACTCCCAGAGGCATGATGGGACTTGTAGTTCTGTAACAGCTGGAGGGCCCCAGGTTTGCCTACCCCTGCGTTTAATGCCAGCATTTGTCTCTCAGACTCTCACACGGGTTTACATATCATTCTCCGCCCCCATGACAACCACACTGAGGAGACTCCTCCCTCACGCGACCCGTAAATAGAATATCACTTCCGGAACCCGCCCCCTGTTTCCAAGCGACAAGCAGGCTGCGTCATGTGACCCACTGTCGCGAAGAACCCGTTTGAAGGCTCGCGCTCCCCCTTCCCGCCGCATCGGTTACCCAGGATACCAGTGCTCAGCCACGCCTTCTTCCACCAGTTCACGTTGACAACAAGTGCTGCGTCGCTGCGTTGTGCCTTCTTCCCAGCGGCCAATCAGCGAGCGTCAGGAATGAGAACCTTAACCAATCAGGTGACGAGTAGCGTGAGGCCTGTAACCAATCAGCGGTCAGGACGCAGAGAGCACGCCGTTTAAACGGTGTGTTGTGGTGAGAGAGGTTCCGCGGTGGTGGAAGGATTACCGACGGGGCTGTATAGAACCGGGGGGAAGCAGAGGCCGGCTGTGTGAAAAGTAACGCGGCGGCTGGAAAGATGCCGTCTCGGGTGGAGGACTATGACATGCTGTACACCATAGGCTCCGGGTCGTATGGAAAGTGCCAGAAAATCCGCAGGAAAGCGGACGGAAAGGTGAGGGCACGTAGGGGGGAGCGGGGAGGGCTGTCTGTGTGGAAATAGACCGGAGTGTCCGTTTGGGTTCCCAATAAGTGCGTTGGTGCGGAGCTGCTGTTACCCCTGTGGACACTAGAGGGCGCTGTGACTGTCTATCAGGGGCACACAATGTTATGGATTGGGTGAGGCTGGCTGTTCACCTACCAGCCATAATATTATGACCACCGACAGGTGAAGGTAACATTGATTATCTCATTACAATGCCATCTAAAAGTAGGTGGGATAGATAAGGCCGAACATGTTGTTCCTGAAGTTGATGTGTTAAAAGCAGACAAAATAGGCAAGTGTAAGGCTATGAGTGACTTTGATAAGGACCAGATTGTAATGACTGGGTCAGAGCAACTCCAAAACATCATCTCTTGTGGGATGTTCGTGGTCAGGAGTAAGGATGAGCTCCGGCGTGTTCGCATAGAACACGTGCCGAGCCCGCCAGGAAGTCGGCACCCGCGCTGCGCTAATCACAGCCAGGCAGACATTTCCCGATCTCTGCAGCCGAGCATCGGACAATGTCTGCCTGGCAGTGATTAGCGCAGCGCGGGTGCCGACTTCCTGGCGGGCTCGGCACGTGCGAACACGCCGGAGCTCATCTTTAGTCAGGAGTGACCAAAAGTGGTCCAAGGAAGGAAAAGCAGTGACTAGGTAATGGGTGGGCAAGGCTCAGTGATGGGGGAGGCTGGACTGTGTATTTCCATCCAATAGAAGAGCTACTGGAGCTCAACTTGCTGACTAGGTTGGTTCTGATAGAAAGGTGTCGGAACACACAGAGGATCGCAGTTTGTTGTGTATGGAGCGGTGGGGCCGCAGACTTGTCAGGGTGCCCATCCTGACCCGCGTCCACAGCTAAAAACGCCTACAGTGGGCACGTGAGCCTCAGAACTGGACCACAGAGCAATGGAAGGAGGTGGCCTGGTCTCATGAATTGTCAGCAGCTACAAATACTGTAGCTGCTAACTTTTAAAATAAGGACAGTCGATCTGGCTATCGGGTGCTGCTGCCACCATCTTCGGTAAGCCTTGTGGCTTCACTTCCTGGTTCCCATCTGCGCATGCGTGACCCCACTGGTCCCTTCTGTCTTCTGGGACCCTTGTGTCATCCAGAAACCAGCGGGGGGGGGGGACAGAAAAGGTGCCGGTGACTTGTCCTTAAGGTTCCCCTAAGGGGAAAGTTCCTTCAAGGACTGCGCAGGCATCCAGGCTCATTCTTTAACATCCCCGTGGATTGGAGGATGTTAAAAAGAGCCAGGAGGCCGAGCAAGCGGAGCGCGCCGTCCAAACGAAGTGAGGCCAACTGGCCACTTTCCTCGAAATCCATGTCGCCCTGGATGCCGGCCGAGGTTCGGAGATTTCCGTCGGCAAGTTTGAGCCTGCACAGTCCTTGAAGGAACTTTCCCGTTAGCCGGAACCATCTTGGCAGATCAGATTGCGCCTGCGCAGGAACTTTCACGATAGCCGGAACCATATCGGCAGATCACCGGAAGTGGTGTTGATACCCGCGGGTGGCTCGGGTATCTATGCCTGGAAGTGGGAGCAAAATACCTGTGTTAGATATCTGCTCCCCACTGAAAGGTGTCAAATGTGACACCGGGGGGGGGGGATCTGAAAAGCGGAAATTTCATTTTTGGGTGCAACTCTACTGTAAGAATGATTTGAGGAACACAGCAGCAAGTTTTGAGCCGTACCAAAAGTATTACCACAGATATTATGTGTTTGGGTTGGGAGGGGAGGGGGGGTCAATTGTGTATATAAAAAAAAAAAAGCCAACCACCAAACCAGAGCTTTCTTAACCTCCATGACCGCACTATAGCCCATGATTGACAGCTACAGCGTGGTCACACATTGCCAGGAGGGCGTCGTATGACATGATGCCCTGTGGCATGCATCGGCAGTGATCTTCCGGACACAGCTGAACAGGGTTAAGAGCCAATCACAGTGGCTCTTTACCACGTGATCGGCTGTGTGCAATCATGGTGTAAACAGGATTTGCCAGTTATCGGCATTCCTCTTCTCACACTGACAGCACACTAGGAGAGCTGATAAGTGCCAATCCATACAGGGGACATTCAAACTGATAATCAGAGCACTGATCATCAAGTAGCATATTGACGTCCGGGAAGTGGTTCTGTTATCCTGATTGGGCGTCATATGTTGTCCAGCAGGATAACCTTTGCGGTGTGTCAATCTGACAGACCGCATCTCCGATTGTGATAAGAAGCCTCTGGCAAAGGCTTCTTACCACGTGATCAGCTGTGGCCAATCACAGCTGATCACCATGTGAACCAGGAAGTGTCGGTAAGCGGCATTCCTCGGTTTGCGCTGATGGGGAGAGCCGACCGGCAGCTCTCCCTGTTGGGGGGGGGGGGGGGGGGGGGGGGGGGGCAAGGTTCGGGGGATTGTGCTGATGATCGGCACATTGATTATCAGAACAGCCCCCATCAGATGTGCCAGAAAAGTACCCAGACAGTGCCCCCTCAGGATTGTCTAAAAGTGTCAATTAGTGCCCACCGCAGTTCCATCACATTGCCAATCCGTGTCCTACAGGAATACCTGTCAAAAACCTAATCAGTGCTGCATATCAGCACCGCCTCATCTGTGCCAGTCAGTGAAGGAGAAAACTACATTTTATTCTCAAAACGAAGAAAAAAAAATCTTTATATTTTTCCAAAATTTCTCTTTTTTTTTTTTTTTTTTTTTTTTTTTTAGTTTGTGGGAAGAAAATTATAAAAATTTAATTTGGGTACAGTGTTGCATGACTGCACAATTGTCATTCAAAGTGCGACTGCGCTGAAAGCTAAAAATTGTCAAAATTTGACATCAAAATTAACACTGGTCCTCCTTTGTCGACCATCGGGAAGCCAGTCCAGTCCAGAGCATTGATGTGCATGTAGATGGGACTTGCCTGAAAGTGGCTGGAAGAGATCAGGATGATGACCTAAATCTTGTGTCTTTCTGCTGCTCCATTTTTCTGTTGGCAGCCTGATAACCTATGACAAGTTCTCCGAGATGGGAGATGAAAGCGGCTGGAACTTTGTGTCGGGGAGGTTGCTATAAATTAACAGAAAGCTAATCACACGGGTTGATTTACTAAAGACAAATGGGTTGTTTTCACTTTTCCAAGCGTAGTTGTTCCAGAGCTTAGTAAATTAGGTAAAGCTTTGCTTTGCAAAGAATGCCCAATCACATGCAAGGAACATTTTTAAAACTTAATTTCTGCTTGCACTTGATTGGATGATGGAAGTCAGCAGAGTTTCTGCTCATTTACCAAGCTCTGGAGCAACTGCACTTTACAAAGTGTACCGTCTGTTTTCCTTTAATAAATCAACCACTATGCTCACTTTCTAAACGGTATATGAAGCTGAAGACAGAAGATATACAAATAAAACTTGTGTAGAGAGATTTGTTTCATCCCTGTGTATTATCTGAGGACATTCCCTTCACTGGGTATAGGAGAGGGTTTACATCCACTTTAACACGCAAAATGCCATCCAACTTTTTAGATCTTCTTCCTAATTACACGGATGATTCTGGCTGTACTGTTTGTCAAGAGGCATAAAACAATTAGCGGACTCTACCCACTGCCCTAGAATAAGGATCTTCCCTCTTGTGTTGCTGAAAGTGGGAACGGTGTGCATACCTTCTGTTTTAAGAAGGCTTCTGTGTACATTGTATATTCATGTGACTGGTATTTCATATAAAATGCTGAAAAGGCGATGAGCCCCGATTGGTTGTTTGGGAAGCTTGTTCTATGGCCGCCACTGCATAAAACTAATTATACCCTCTGGAAATGTCGGTTGATGAGGCAGCTCATATTGGGTTACCCATTATGCATTCTTTCATGGACCTGTTGTATTTTCAATTGCCTTTCAGACGGTTACATTCTCCTCTCCATTAAAGCCAAACCTTCTGCAAAAAAATGTTTTGACAACAGTTGGTGCCCATAGAAACGGTAGACTTAGCAATTTTTAGTGTTAGGATTTCTCCTTTTAAGGCTAGTTGGTAGGGATGCATTGAATGGCTGCCGAAAATCAGCCAAAAATGAGGTTATCAGCATTCTGCCAATAGCAAAAATAGGTGCAGATAATGGCTACCAAAAAAAAAACTCATGCGGTTTTGCTGCAATTTTCATAAGTCATGGGAGAAGAGAGGCAACACAGGTGAGTTTTTTTGCTGTGCTTTCAATTGTGAAGTGCATTACACTGCAACGGATCAGCGTGAAGACCTACCGTACTTTGCTTTTGCGTTAAAAGTGCACTTTAAAAACTAACTTGTTGCTGACCATCCGCCGTCGTTATGTGGCAGCGCAAATTGTCGTTGGTGTACATTGCCCACCTTAAGAGCTGTGGGAGGCGTGCGCTGCCGGAGCCCATGCTTGCAGTCGCTCTACAGAGAGCCAGAATGAGGATCTGTCATTGAGAGGGGGGAGAGAGATCTGCTGTTCCTAGTGATCAGGAACAGCGATCTCTCTCCAGTCAGTCACAGTTGGAAAAACGCCTCCCAGGGAACACATGTAACCCCTTGTTCGCCCCCTAATGTTGGCCCCTTCTCTGCCAGTGACATACAGTAACTGGTGCACCAATCGCTGTACAATTGTGAATGGTCCCAAAAAAGTGTCCGCTCTGTCCACCCCAATGTCACCGTCCAGCTAAAAATTGCTGATCACCGTCATTACTGGGGGCGGGGGGGGGGGGGTGAGAATGGGGAAATTTAGTATAGTAAAAAAAATGTTTTTATTTGTTTATAGAAAAAATAAAAACCGCAGAGGTGATCAAATACCACCAAAATAAATCTCTATTTGTAGGCCAGTTGCTTGTCTCCTGAACTTCAGAGCTGTACAGAACTTCAGAGCTGTACAGTTTATCTATAGGCGCCCCTTGCCTCCATACGCAGCTTACTGGCAAAAGCCCAGTTGTAAAAGGGAGGGCAACGTGACTTCTACTTTAGGATGAAAGTTGATGGATTTAAGTTCTTTATTTTTTAGAAACTCTTCTAAATGTTGAAAAATTTACGTTTAACGTGTTACTATCTGTCAAGTTAAATCGTTCAGGAAAATTCGTAAAAACGTCTCGTGTACATGAAGCCTTGGTCTGGAACACTTGTACCGAGATTTGGCTGGTTCAGCAGGAACTGGACACATTTTGGTCCGTGTCTACTGCTGGCTGTTCAACAGAAGCCAAACAAGTAAACACTGCTTTATTTTCTTCCTTTGTATTCTTCCTTATTTATTATTTTATTCCTCCTCTGCAGGTATTGGTATGGAAGGAGCTTGACTATGGCACCATGAGCGAGACTGAGAAGCAGATGCTGGTCTCAGAAGTCAACTTGTTACGAGAATTAAAACATCCAAATATTGTTCGTTACTATGACCGTATAATTGATCGGACTAATACAACTCTTTACATTGTGATGGAGTATTGTGAAGGAGGGGACCTAGCCAGCCTTATTGCCAAATGCACAAAGGAGAGGTATGTTCAACAACTTCATCTATGATTTTGACTGTATGATGAGTACAGAGCTTAACCACTTAAGACCCGGACCTTTATGCTGGTAAAGGACCCGGACAGTTTTTGCGATTCGGCACTGCGTCGCTTTAACTGACAATTGTGCGATGTGGCTCCCAAACAAAATTAGTGTTTTTTTTTTTTCCCCACAAATAGAGCTTTCTTTTGGTGGTATTTGATCACCTCTGCGTTTATTTTTTTGCGCTCTAAACAAATGGAGCGACAATTTTGGAAAAAAAACAAACCTTTTTGTTTTGCTATAATAAATACCCCCAAAAAAGATATAAAAAAATATATATATTTTTTTCTCAGTTTAGGCCGATACGTATTCTTCTACCTATTTTTGGCAAAAATCGCAATAAGCGTTTAACGATTGGTTTGCACAAAATTTATAGCATTTACAAAATAAGGAATGCAATGCTTTCTCCCTGATGTGAAGTGTCGTGCTCGCCCCCCTCCCTTGGACAACCGGAGAGTCAGGATGCCCACTAACACACAGCTCCTTTCTTTATCTGCAACGTAGAGAGCGTCCTGACTCTCCTGTCCTCCAAGGGAGGGGGCGAGCACGACACTCCACACCAGGAAGAAAGCCTCACTTTACTGTGTGGAGTTAGACAGAAGAACAGGAAGTGAGGATTTCTCAGAAGAAATAAGGACATTTAAAAGCAAAATGGAAGGATGAGGTAAGTGAAGGACTGCACTAGGGTAAAGGAAGCTATTTAGGAAATGTTTTTACAATCCCTTTTTAATTCAGTGTTTGTTTTGGGGGGGGGGGGGCGGTTTACTGGAGAGGAGTGAGTATGTATGTATGTATGCAAATACTATTCTATGACTTCACACTTTTGTCTTAACTGCTCCCATTTTATGCTTTCTTTATCTTCCAGGCAGTACTTGGAAGAAGACTTTATATTATCTGTTTTTGTTCAGCTTGCCTTGGCCCTAAAAGACTGTCACAAAAGGGGTGATGGGGGTCACACTGTTCTCCATAGAGACCTGAAACCAGCCAACATATTTCTAGATGCCAAGAGGAATGTCAAACTTGGAGACTTTGGGTTAGCTCGAATATTGCACCATGATACCAGTTTTGCTAAAACATTTGTTGGCACTCCTTATTACATGTCGCCTGTGAGTATTTCTTGCCTTGTATTCTTATGACCTACAAAGCACCAGTCCTAACTAATCTTGTGCTGGAAACCAAAAATTCCATGTGTTATGTAGACATGTCCACATTCAAGCAACAACAAAAATAGAACTATGCCGCTTCAGAAATCTAAATCTACAGTTGCACCAAGAGAAATGCAAAAAAAAACATTCTAAAGCTAGGTCTAATTTGCTCTGGCAAAGGTGGTTGGTGGGGGGGATCCTTCCTGAATCCTTCAGGCAATTGGACACAATGGAATAACATTCTATTTTTTTTTTTTTAGAAATGCAAATGGACATTCCACTGTTCGGCCACAGTTTTCCAACCGGTTTTTGTTTTCTAAATCAAGGGATGTCGGGTAGGAGGGTGCTGGAGGAGCCACCCACAAGGTGGAATTTTGTTGGGTCATCAGGAAATTGATCAGTGTCTCACCAGCATAAATTTCTAAAGTGATGAGGCAGCCCAGACTTCCTGGTCTATTGATTATGTGATGCATCAACAATGTCTATTCCCTCCATCCTTGAGTTTGCAGATCTCACGGCCACACGGCTGACACTTTAGTCGGTAAACTCTGTGCTCAAGCAGAAACGCGCGCATTCTTAACAGACAACACTTGCTGCTCCCTAGGAGTTTATAGTTTGCTACAAATACATACGTCTGCAGCTTGTTCAATTAAGCTTTGATTGTGAGTCCTGATTCGCACCAAATGCAGCTTTGAATTCTTGCTACTGGCTTGCTGACATTTGTGCGACTTAATTCGCAGATGTCAAGCAAGTCGCACATGAAAGTGCCAAAAAAATAGTTCGGGAACCTTCTCAAAATCGGTGCAAGTTTAAGTTGCACCGATATGAATGGCTCCATAGCCAAAAATAAGGTGGGACTTGTCATGTGATGCACCCCCCCCTCCCCCCCAAGTTTGTCCTGGTATGTTAACTTCATGGGTGGTATTGATCTGCAATCAGATTGGTTCTTTGTTTGCCGAGCACTGGCATTACCAGGAAAGGTGAGGACAGTCACAGAACTGCAGTAATTTACATTGAACTTTTAGGCACTGATACAATGTAACTACATGCAAGTCTCTTCAGATTCATGTGTTCTTTAGAACAATTTAAGCAGACCTTTGTTTTTATTTTATTTTTTATGCCCTTGTTTTGACTTTGGATAGTTCCTCCTCCAGAGGGGTGAGCTGGAGGTGTGTCTGTGTAAATCCAGGAAGTGAACAGGCAGCAGCTTCAGCTGCCCAGTTTATATGGCTGCAGCCAGACTTGGTGGAGGGAGATTTCTGCAGAATCTGTGTGTGTGTGTTCTCATTTTGCCTGTATCATACCACTTAAGGTTTTCAAAATCTTTATTAAAGCATATATTTACTGTAGCTGCAGACTCCTTAATAAAGGGACACTTGCCTGTCCAGGGATTCAGTGCGGTCTTCAAACAGGCCAGTCTTTGTGGCACTGGCTTGTTTACACCTTGTGGCTTTACAGCTGGCTTCCTACTGTGCTTCATGAATGGTCCCACAGTCTCCAATGACCTGTAATGTGTCCCAGTGGACTGCAGGCAAAAGGGTGGAGGGGCAAACATCTGCTCAGATTGTCTAGGTGATCAGATACGGTACCCATCTAAACTAGATGGACACTTCCCAAAAAGTGTCCAGAAGTGGGGGAGGAGTTGGGAAAGCAGAACTTTCCCATTTTTGGGTGAAGTTCTGCTTTAAGCTTTACCTCCATGCTGTGTGAAATTTTTAATTTATTGAAGTGTATCCTTTCTTTTATTTTCTAGGAGCAGATGAATAGAATGTCTTACAATGAGAAGTCTGATATATGGTCATTGGGCTGTCTTCTCTATGAACTGTGTGCTCTTTCGTAAGTAATACTTGGGAGAAGCTTGGATTTAAGTATGTACAATTGTACAATGCTTCCTTGATTAGTATTGGCACTGAATACACAATGATCACCTCTTTACTTCGATAACCTGACAATTCTTGTGTCCTGCCAAGGAGTGGACATTAGGTATCGGTTACTATGGACTGGATAGATGGCGCTTTTCTGGCAGAACAAAGTTTTTGTGTTGAAAGTTTCAAATGGCAGACAGGTTTATCTTAATGTAACCTGCCTTTTTTTTTGCTTCCCCCCCTTCTTAGGCCACCGTTTACAGCTTATAATCAGAAAGAGTTGGCAGAAAAGATCAAAATAGGGAAGTTTCGAAGAATTCCTTACCGCTATTCAGAAGAATTGAACCAAATTATTACACAGATGTTAAACCTGAAGGTGAGTTCTGTGAAGTTTTGCTGGAAACCACAGGCTGAAAACAAATATAGTAACACCATGGGATTGGTAGTGCAATGGGGCCTTCAGCTCAATAGTAAGGTGCCCCCCCCCCTTTTTTTTGACAAACTGCAAGATTAGTAATATGTCAGAAGTTCAGTACAACCTGTACTTTAAAGCAGAATGAAACCAGTATCCAATATGTCATTTGGATTTGTGATCACAACTTTAGAATTTCCCTGTACTCCCAACTGTTAGCATTTTTTATTCTAAATTCACTTTAAACTAAACTGGCCCTTTACCATGTGATCAGCTGTGTCCAATAATGGCTGATCATGAATGTAAAAACAAGCCGGTCATCCACTTTTCTTTCCTCACGCTGACAGTATGAAGAAAAGAGCCAATAACCGGCTTGTGTTAAAGTGACATCTACACTGATGATCAAGGCACCGATTATCGGTGTCCTAATATCAGTGCAGCCTCCTCAGCACACATCGCTTGAAGACAAAAAATTAAAAAAGATCTTGGGGGGGGGGGGGGGCTTGGTCGGGGGTGTTTCGAGATCGTGTGTGTGTTTTTTTTATTTTTTTTTACGATTAATCGTGCAGCTCTGACCACTGGGTTTACTTTTTGATAAAAACAAAGAGACCAAACATTTTAGGAGAAGAAAGAAAAAAAACCCACACCCCCCTACATTTTCAGTAGTTTGTTATACATTTTTGCAAACAGGTAATTGTTTTGTCTTCACTGATGTGTGCCAAGGAGGCTGCACTGATAATTAGGACACTGATAATGTACTGTGATTGACGTTTTTTCCGAACGGCGCATGCGCAATCTGTGGAATTTCCCAGTGTGCATTGCTCCAAAGTACGCCGCAAGGACGTCATTGGTTTCGACGTGAACGTAAATGACGTCCAGCCCCATTCACGGACAACTTGCGCAAATGACGTAACTTTTTCAAATTTTGACGCAGGAACGACGGCCATACTTGACATTGTTACGCCGCACTTATGCCACCATATAGCAGGGGCAACTATACGCCGGGAAAAGCCTAACGTAAACGGCGTAAATTTACTGCGTCGGCCGGGCGTACGTTCGAGAATTCGCGTATCTTGCTGTTTTACATATTTTGACGCGTAAATCAGCATACACGCCCCTAGCGGTCTGTTTAAAAATGCAGTTACGATCCGACAGCGTAAGAGACTTGCGCCTGTCGGATCTAACAGATATCTATACGTAACTGATTCTAAGAATCAGGCGAATAGATACGACCGTCCGGACGCAGAGATACGACGGCGTATCTGGAGATACGCCGTCGTATCTCCTCTAAGCATCTGGGCCCAAACCTTTTTCTGGCAGACAATACAGATTTTAGGCCCCCAAACACACACTTTATAGATAGATATATATCTATCTATCTATCTATAAAGTAAAGTTGGCCTATTTTTGTATAATGTTAAACCAAGAATCATGATCTTTATTCTAAGCAAAAAAAAATCATGATTAAAAATGTTTTCCCAGAATCGTGCAGCTCTACCAGTGGTGAATAAATACCACCAAAGAAGGCTGTGTGTGTGTGTGTGTGTGTGTGTGTGTGTGTGTGTATTTCATTTGGGTATAGTGTTGCATGACCGCGCAATTGCTGTTCAAAGTGACAGCATTGAAAATTGACCTGGGCAGGTGGGGGGTAAAAGTAGGCAAGTGGTTTAAAAAGATTTTGGCTTTTGTTATATTGCCTTAGGTTTGTCATGTAGGCCAGTGGTTCTCAACCCTGTCCTCAAGTACCCCCCAACAGGCAATGTTTGCAGGTTTTCCTATATCTTGCACATGTGCTTTAAATCGGAGTCAATGGTTTGGTATTTTGGACAGCTATTTTATCTAAAATTCCCAAAACATGGCCTGTTGGGGGTACTTGAGGGACGGATTTGAGAACCACTGATGTAGGCTACCAGTTTTGGTTTAAAAAACGGTATTTGTATGTTATATTGCAACTGCAGCTTGCGTGCACTAGTAGGTTCCTGCATGTACCTTTTATCTTCTAGAGCCTCTTGTTTGGTGTATTGATCCATCAGTCGTATAGTTGGGTGAGGGAATGACAAAGCTGTAACCTGTCAGAAGTACACAAGTGTTTAATTTAGTCAACTAAAACAATTGCAGAAGATTATAAAATGGGACTAAAGGCCATTTTAGCCCGATGACTAAAACAAAATCAAAATTTGCTGCCAAAATGAACACTGGTACACAAGTAGCAGTTTACTCATTTTTAATATTGCTAGAAAGGAGCCCCATGATATACATGGATAAATAGTCTGTACTGCAATTCCTCCATAGAGAGTAGATAAAATTACGCAGGTCTTGTGCCGATTTACCTTTTTTACATCAGAAAGCTGTATAGTAGAGCTTCCAGCCCTGTGCTATATCTGAAAATTGTTGCCTATATTTGTATTTTACTGTAGCATTATAATCTGAACTGACTAGCCTGGCAATCGCATGCTTATTTTAAAGAATTGTAGAATATTTCATTTGTAGCATCTTATTTGTTGCTGCTTGCTTTTAGTTCTTAAAATGTCATATGCTCTTAGACAGCTTTTAGACCTTTCACATGGTAATTTGGTTTGTCAGGACTACTTAAGACCTTCCATTGAAGAGGTTCTGCAGACACCTCTGGTATCGCCTATTGTGGCAGAAGAACAAAACAGAATATCGGAAAGAAGAATCAAGAAATCTGCAGAACAGGAGCAGGCGCACCATCCAGACCCCACGTTGTCTGAGCTCCGACTAAAGGAACAGCAATTGCTGGCACGAGAAAAGGCTTTGAAGGAGAGAGAGGATCGGCTTGAGCGTAAGTTCATGGTCCCTGAAAAATAAAATGTATTGGTTTTGTGTGAGCGTGGGCCTTGCATACAGTGCCTTGAAAAAGTATTCATATCCCCCTTGAATTGTTCCACATTTTGTCATGTTGCAACCAAAACTTAAATGTATCTTATTAGGATTTTATGTGATGGACCAACACAAAGTGGCACATAATTGTGAAGTGGAAGGAAATTTTTATTTTTAACAACAAATATCTGAAAAGTGTAGTGTGCATTTGTATTCAGTCAATACTTTGTAGAGCCGCCTTTTCACTGCAATTACAGCTTCAAGTCTTTTTGGGCATGTCTCTACCAGCTTTGCACATCTAGAGACATTTTTTGCACATTTGCTCAATTAGCTCAAGCTCTGTCAGATTGGATGGTGGGTGTCTGAACAGCAGTTCAAGTCTTGCCACAGATTCTCAGTTGGATTTAGGTCTGAACTTTGACTGGGCCATTCTAACACTTAAATATGCTTTGCGCTAAACCATTCCATTGCAGACTCTAACAGTTTTTCTTCTAAGATTGCCCTGTATTTGGCATCCATCTTCCCATCAACTCTGACCAGCTTCCCTGTCCCTGCTGAAGAAAAGCATCCCTATAACATGATGCTGCCACCACCATGTTTCACAGTGGGGATGGTGTGTTCAGGGTGATGTGCAGTGATTGTTTTCCAAAACACATAGCATTTTGCTTTTATGCCAAAAAAGTTCATTTTTGGTCTCATCTGACCAGAGCACCTTCTTCCACATGTTGTGTCACCCACATGGCTTCTTGAAAATTGGACTTCTTATGGCTTTCTGTTAACAATGTCTTTCTTCTTGCCACTCTACCATAAAGGTCATATTTGTGGAGATCACGACTAATAGTTGTCCTGTGGACAGATTCTCCCATCTGAGCTGTGGATCTCTGCAGCTCTTTCAGAGTTACCATGGACCTCCTGGCTGCTTCTCTGATTAATGCTCTCCTTGTCTGGCCTGTCAGTTTAGGTGGACAGCCTTTTCTTGGTAGGATTGCAGCTGTGCCATACTCTTTCCATATTCGGATGATGGATTGAACAGTGCTCCCTAAAATGTTCAATGCTTGGAACCTCTGAAAGGGTTTCTTATCGTAATGCATTTTTTGTGTAGCTGCCTCCTAAGCACCCCCCTAATTGCTTGCCTAAACCCAATCTCTCTCCAGCAATGTCTAAGCTGTCAGGTACACTCCTCTTGATTGGCTGAGACAAAGCAGTGGTGCCATTGGCTCCTGTGGCGGTCAATCAAGCTCAGTCAGCCAATCGGGGGTGGGGTCAGGTCAAGACTTGGCTCAGGTGCCCCCCCATAGGAATCTACTGACTGGGGGGTACTTGATGGGAGGGAACCCGAGCTGCTCTGTGCAAAACCAACTGCATAGAGGAGGCATGTAGAAAGAACATGGTTTGTTTTATAAAAAAAAAAAAAACTGTACACTTGCTTGAAGGCTTCATGGAACAGTTGTGTTTATACTGTGATTAAATTACACACAGGTGGACTCTATTTACCGAATGGGTGACTTCTGAAGGCAATTGGTTCCATTAGATTTTAGTTGGGGGTATCGGCGTAAAGGAGGCTGAATACAAATGCACGCCACACTTTTTTCACATTTGTAAAAAATGTTGAAAATCCTTTTCCTTCCACTTCCCAATTATGTGCCACTTTGTGTTGGTCTGTCACAAAAAATACCATGAAAATATATTTACGTTTTTGATTGTAACATGACAAAATGTGGAAGATTTCGAGGGGTATGAATACTTTTTCAAGTCTCTGTATAGGAGAGGCACATGGTGTCCAGGGTACTTTCTTTACAGGTGGTGTTTTAATCTCCCCTGCCATCCCCCCCCCCCCCACTTAAAAATGTGTAAGCATATAGTTTGCATACGCTTTCTGTGCTATTTAATCAAAACGGCTCTCTCATAATCGTCATTTCTTTCAGAACGTGAAAGAGAGTTGTGTGTACGGGAGAGGCTATCAGAAGATAAACTTTCAAGGTAGGTTTATGTACTAATATTTGTAAAACATAAACTGTGTACAATTTTAATAGGGTGGCTTGAAATGGAACCAGTAAGGTGCTGTATGACTTCTTATATCCTAGATTAGAGTATGGTGTCTGGGGGTTTTAAAACATATTTTATATATATATATATATATATATATATATATATATATATATATATATAATATATATTTTTTTTTTATATATATATATATTTTTTTTTAGCAATGATAGATTTGAGGGGGGGGGGGGGGGGGGGATCCAATAAATTTGCTAGCCGTGACAGGAGTGTAACAAATTCTGACGCTATGCTTTCCATCTCTACAGGGCTGAAAACTTGATGAAGAACTTTAACATGCTGAAAGAGCAGCGTATCTACGGAGCAGCTATCGAAAATGGGATAGGTACGAGAGCCAACAGGAAGCCTCTGGAAGCTTTATTAGATTGGCAGAACTGCTAGTTGTAGTAACAATGTTTTAGAACAGTATATCATGTACTTTTTATTTATTTTATTTAATGGTTCAGATTGTGTATATGAATAAATGACTTATTTGGGTTTTTATGACGACTGAGCTGGGCTTAAGTAATTGACAAAGGTATAGCTGTTCTGTCTTGCATTAAACCATGGCTTTTTGTAGTGGTACCCAAAAATGGGAAAATTTTGGACTAAAACCAAAATTCAGGATGCACTTGGCTCATACTTAAATGGGTGTGTGTGTGGGTTTTTTGGCTTGGTGTTATCCTGACATTAGGTTACTGATTGCACACAAAAAACAAATGTTCTTAACCTTCTGCACACCACCACAGCATTAAAAACATGTTTTATATATATTTTTAATTGCTTTTGAAGACCTTTTTACACCTGGGCTTCAGTTGAAACAATTTAAAAATTCTAAGGGCTCTTTCATACTGGACTGTTCAGTAATGATCCGCCCCGTGCACCTCCGCTTGCTCAGTGGTGATCGCTCCGTTGATCCCCGCTGAGCCGGCGGATGACAGGGCGATCCCCGCACACTGTGCAGGGACCGCCCTGGCTTTTCTCCGCTCCCCACTATGGGGGATCGGATGAACACGGACCGTATGTCCATGTTCACCAGACGGAAGGAAAAGTAGGTTTTTCCTCCGTCTCACTTTGGTCTATGTCAGCGGGCATGTCACCGTTGACATCCGCGGCTCCATAGAGGTGCACGGAGCGCCCGTACAGGTCCCCAAAAAAAACAACTGACAGACGGACCTGTACGGGCGCTCAGTGTGAAAGAGCCTTAAGTGTTCCAGGCTTGTGTGTCCATATGCAAATATGATGTTTGGGAGAATTTCAAATGTTTACAATTCTACTACCTATCTAGCTTATTGGCTGACATTTTAAGGGGTTAGGATAATAGATGCCACTGTGTGTCCTTTCAAAGACAATGTGTCACTTGCCTTTCTTTGGCACTTCAGTTGGGTGTCTTGGCTGCTATTGCAGTCCTGCACTAAGCCACTAGAAACTGACCAAGGATTGCAAGATATGGAGGCTAGAGCTTTGACCCTGAGTGAAAAAGCAAAAGGTGTCAGGCTTCTAGTTTGAATGGGTTGCTAACTACCACTTGGGTCTTTTTTACAGACTAATTTCTCGTACACACAATTGGGCTTCCATCAGACATTTCTGTGGATTTTGGTCCGAAGGGTGTTGGCTGTGAACTTGTTCTGCATACACATGTCCCAACATTCACCAAACCATGTGGTTTTTCAGCTCTTTACTGCCACCCTTTTCGCAACTTCTGCTATTGTCTGATGTTTTAGCATTGGTTCTGAGCATGCGTGTTTGTACTTTTGGATTTTTGTTGGACAGACTTGTGTACACACACGGTCAGATAAACCGATGTAACAGATTCATGGGCAGACAGTTGGTGAGCATGAACAGCCAACATTTGTTATCGTTCAATTCAGCCAACAATTGTCTGATGGAGCATACACACAGTCAGATTATGCTACACAACACGTCTGTCATACAATTATGGCCATAAAGTTGGATTGTGTGTACGAGACTTAAGGGTGGCCACAAATTGGGGGGGGGGGGGGGTCTACAGGAGCTATAATAAAAAAAAAAAAAGGAAGAAAACTCTCTTCATGAAGTATTTAGAACAGGTTAAAATTACTTTTTTTTTTTTTTTTTTTTTTTTCTTCTAAAAATTGAGCATGGCTTCATACTGCTGTACGGCGTGGCTCACCGGTGCATTTTTTTTTTTGGGACCTGAAAAGGACCAAAAGATGCAGAGCACTAATGAGATTTGCAGGCCTCACCCATCCCCCCAGTAACCTTCCTTGGTACTATTAACTTAAAAACAACACCAGACCACTTTAATTTGGCAAAAAATTGGCCGTGACACATTTATTGTTTTTTTCACAAATCATTAACATATCATGAACTTTATTATTGACCAATAATTTGATAAACATTCCAAACAACATATCCTACCTGCTCAGTTGTCAGAACTCGAGCAGTAGCTCAAATTTAAACATAAATACAGTCCGTCCCCCCCCGAGCTCCAAGGTGACTCAGCACATAAAGGTGACACGACGCGGGCGGGAGGGAGCTTGAACTTCCTCTGCTGACGCTGGAAAAGAGGAAGCACACCTGTCCTGCTGGCCCTTATATAGCCTCCCCCCCAACACTTCCTGGATTCTATCTCAAGCCTGGATTGGCTAAAACTACCCCCCACTGCCCCACCCTTAAAGGGACATGCCATCCCACTTTAATCTAACTAGCACCATACCATTAAGCACACCTGTGCCTAAAGTGAAACGGCAGGAGGCTGCAATCTCAAGGCAGTGGTCCCATAATGTGACCCCCTTTTCTCATTCAATTAATAAAGTGTGTATATATTTTGGATGGAATGGAAGACTGGTTAAACTTTGTATGATCTTGGGAAGGTTTCCTTTCATGCCCTGTCCTAGTGATGTTATAGAAACTAAAAGGAAATCGCCACAAAGTGAAGGGTATCACCCTTTTTCAAACCTCAACCTTCTGTTGGCAACTGTTTAAATTTTCCATCAGTATCTGTTGCCAGTAGTCACAGGACAACTTAGAGGGGGGTGGAGACACAAATGGCAAATGTTGCCAGTGGTTCTAACCTTTCCGCAACTCAAGCAAAACATTTGGCTGTACATAAATGTTAAAGTATTCATAGATGAAAAATCAGAACTGTATGAGGTTATCTGATGTTTACATTTGTTTTATTGACCTGTATTTTAGCTAAAACTATATAATTAAACTGCATCATTACTTCTGCCTTCCTTTTCCAGATCTTGTATCTTCCATAAGAAGTAAGAAAAATGCCCACTTTGGCACTGAAAGTAAAGAGAACCGCAGTGGAGGCAAACCTCCCAACACACAGGCCAAGTGTACAGAGTTAAAGCAGCGGCTGCAAGCTGCCAATGTGCGTGCCCAGGCCCTGTGTGAGCTGGAGAAGAACTATCAGCTAAAAAGCCGGCAAATTCTTGGAATGAGATGAGAGATGCTGTATATTTGAGAAAATTGGAAACTATTTTTATAGCAGGGTCGTCCTTAAAAGTTATTTTTCAAATTAATTTATACATGTTTGAATGGTTATCAGTTGGACATACTAATTGGTTAGTTTGAAAAGTGTGTCCTGAATGTGAGAATTCTGTAGTGAATACAGAAAGTGATGTGGGTTTTTTTCTTTATTTCTTCAGGACTGAACTAAAAACATTTTAGAATTTTAAGTGGTTGTTTTTACATAATGTTCCTAAACATAAATTCACACAAGTGCTTCCCCCAAATCTTGCATCTGCTATCTGATAATTTCTAAGAGAAAGAGATTTATCACAAAACTGTACTGAAAACACATGTGTATGCTTTTTCACCCACTACTATTGACATCTGTGAGGCAAAATATTGCACCAGGTAATTGGTAAGGGCGCTTTCACACGGGATGGTCTGCCCTGTGAACCTCTGCTTGCTAAGCGGGGATCGCTCTGCTGAGCCGTCAGATGACAGGGCGGTTCCCGCACACTGTGCAGAGACTGCCCTTGTCTTTTCCGCTCTCCCTTATGGATGAACACGGACTGTCTGTCCGTGTTCACCCGATCCGCAGATGGATGGGGAAAAAATTGGGTTTTCCTCTGTCCGCAGAATCGGAGGATTGCGGAGCCGGGTGAGATCGGATGTTCATCCGCTGACACCTGCAACCTCACAGGGACCAATGTATGTTCCCTTTTCATCCGTACAAAGATGGACGAAATAGTGGACATACGGTCTGCCCATGTGACAGAGCCCTAAGAGCAGCAAATGCACCTTCTTAAAAATTGTACTGTACCATTGATCTGTATTGGCACTATAGAAAATAATGTGATTTTCATTGTTGAGCATGGCAGATGCACACAAATTGCACTAGTGTGAGCAGGGGCCTAAGGTTTGCATGCTTGGAGTTTTCAGTCTTTGCCTTATGAATACTCTAGAGTGTATGTGATGTGTCTTGGAATATAAATTTGCAAATTTAGACTGAATTTTATTTATAACTATTTTCTGGTTTATTTGTTACATACAAAATTTGTGACCTTTTCATTTGTTTTACTTTTATCAACACCTATTTTTAAAGTGGTTGTAAACCCAAAATGTAAAAAAATTAAATAAAAACCTGCAGGACAAAGGCATACTGAGCTAGTATGACTAGCATACTAGCTCATTATGTATTACTTACCTTGGATCAAAGCTGTCCTTGTCTTCCCCTCCAGCCACAGCCATCTCTCCCGGAGGTTACTTCTGGGTACCGGCGATGGCGTCACTCCTGCCCGAAACTATTGCCATGCATGCACGCGTTCCCGGAACTTTCCTGCATATTTCCATTCAAGACCCAGTGCGCCTGTGCCGTTGTCATCGGTGCCCCCACCTCTGTATGTGTTTGTTTATCCTCTTACGGGGAGTGAAAGTTAAAGAAAACAAGCTTGTTTTCTTTTTCTCCTTACCACACACCTATTGGCCATCTGCACTATAAGCTCTTGGTAGCATGAAGATTAGAGCCAAGTACTGGGCTAATGCAGCTTTACCATCCTTTTGTGTAGCTGAATGGTAATAATGCAATAGAAAGGATAGCAATGTAATTGTGACTAGAAACGGGAACAACTATCCAATGATGGGCAGTTGGCTTTAACACCCCCCCCCCCCCGCAAACTAATGGAGGGCCTCATGTGGATGCTATTTCTAATGCTAAAGGTATCCTTTAAATTGAGCCTAGACTCGTTTTTCGCAACTTTTTTTTTTTCTTCAGCGAAGGCACCCTTTAAAATTGTGCGCAATCTCAAAGCACCTCGTTATAAAATGTAAAAAAAATAAATGTTTTTACATAACGCTGCAACAGCCACAACTGTAGGACAACAAGTGATGAAGATGATTTATTCTTCCAATGCAAATGCACCTTTGCACACTGGTACTGACTAGTATTCCAATGTTTGTCTTGTTCCCCACTCAGCTAATGTGACCCCTAGTGCCGATGGAGAGGTGCAAACATCAAGGATACTATGCAGGCACTCAACATTCCCCCTATCAACCGATGATGTCATTGGTTGTTAGAAAGTCAATGCCTGGATGGTTATAATGGTGCACACTGAAAGCCTGTGGCTTTGTGTAATGCAAAGGCAGGCTTGATTATAAACTTTGGGCAAGTTTTAGGCA
Source organism: Rana temporaria (assembly GCF_905171775.1). Taxonomy (NCBI): domain Eukaryota; kingdom Metazoa; phylum Chordata; class Amphibia; order Anura; family Ranidae; genus Rana; species Rana temporaria. The sequence goes on from NC_053492.1 coordinate 437,911,843, forward strand.
TTTGCCAGAGACCCCCCCCCCCCCCTTGAAGAAACCTGAGGGCACCCTGGTTGAAAGTCTGGCCTAGACTATGAACGTTATGCTTTTACAAACTATTAACAAGTAGTGTTCGCTGTCATGTATGTCATTCCTGCTCTTTTTAAGTGCCCCCCCTTTTTCAATAATATTTATTGAGTTTTCCATAAAAACAAACGTTGCAAAACATTAAGGGCCCTTTCACACGGGCGGATCAGTAATGATCCGCTCCGTGTGTCCGCAAAAGCTCAGCGGGGATCCTCCGTAAAATCCCCGCTGAGCTGACAGGGCGGTCCCCGCACATTGTGCAGGGACCGCCCTGTCTTTCCTCCGCTCTCCCCTATGGGGGATCGGATAAACACGGACCATATGTCCGTGTTCATCCGATCCGCAGACGGAAGAAAAATCGGATTTTCTTCCGTCCGAAAAATTGGATCTTTGCGGAGGCGGACGATTACGGGTGTCAGCGGATGGTCATCCGCTGACACCCGCAATCACATAGGGACCAATGTATGTCCCGTTTTCATCCGCAACGGATGGATGAAAATGCGGACATACGGTCCGCATTTCTGAAAGGGCCCTAAGACTGGGTTCAGGCGGATGTGGCACAGTGCAGGGGTCTGGTGCATCCCTGTTATCCATTTCAAGGAGGAATCGGGCTTGACTTGAATTTGTACCTAAAATAGAGCCAAAAATGCTCAGGACCCCTGTACAATCCACTCCATGGCTGCCACAGAGATGTATGGACCAGCTCCATTGAGAAACCTGCATCAAATTTGCACTAGTGTGAAGCCTTCGAGTAGGTGTAAAAAGTACCCAAAGGCATATAATGAACAAAAGAACATTTTCCAATAATTGTTCTCTCTAGCAGTATACAATCCAATGTACATAATACTGTATCCAAGGGAGAACTATGCAAAAATTATATTAAGTTCTATGCAGTAGGTGACATTAAAGAAGTATGGTTGAATACCATGATATTAAGCAAAGAGAAAAAGATCAAGCCTTTTCACGACAAATTGCATATATGTCCTCTGACAACTATAGTAATTGGGTGCAATAAAGAGGGTTTCCCTGAGTAACAGTCGAAGAAAGGGGGGGGGGGGGGTAAAGAGAAGGAGATTACCTGCCCGGGATGTCCGTCTCTACTGCCGCCTCACGTTCTGTTTTCAGGGAGAAGATGGTTTGTAAAGTATCCAAGGATTCCACACCCTCTCAGACTTTGTATCCTTTAGTACAGTAACCATTTTTTCATTAAAGTGATACTAAGGTCTTGTCTTGTTTGTTATTTTTGAAGAAAAACAAAGTTCTACTTACCTGCTCTGTGCAGTGGTTTTTCACAGAGCAGCCCAGATCCTCCTCTTCTCGGGTCCCTCTTCTGTGCTCCTGGCCCCTCCCAGTTGAGTGCCCCCCCCAGCAAGCAGCTTACTATGGGGGCAACTGAGCCGAGCCGCAGCTCTGTGTGTCCATTCTGACCCAGAGCTGCGGTTCGGACCCACCCCCTCTCTCCTCATTTGCTTAATGGCTTTGTCAGCAGTGGGAGCCACAGGTGCCGCTGCTGTGCCTCGGCCAATGGGGAGGGAGAGTCCCAGATGGCCAAGGCACTCGTGCATATCGATGGGGCTCAGGTAAATATTAGGGGGGCTGCTGCACAATGAAGGTTTTTTTTAATCTTGATGCATTAAGATAAAGTGATTCTAAGGCAGGAGGTTTTTTTTATCAGCTTATGTTTCATAAAGATACATTTATCACTGAACTCTTCCATGCCTTAAGCCACCAGGATCATATAATAAATTAATGTTTGCGTATTTCTGGGAATATTGTCAATGGGTTCATTTAATAGGTCACATGTTTTGATTTACTTTTTTTTTTTTTTTTTTTAAGATCTGCTGTTACCAGTGTGTAGTTATGGGGAAGGAAGGATAGAGGAATATTAGGGAGCAAAAAGTCAAGAAGTGGAAAAGAATGGGTATGTGACAATGGCCGAGCAAGGGTGTTGAATATTTGGGTTGGGGAGGCGGTTCAGCTTCTCTCTTTTTTTCTCATTGGCATGGAGGTTAAATTTGTGTTAAAATTATGTTCCTGGTAGCCAGGAGGGAGAACAAGAAGCAAAGTGGGTCTTTAGCTTCAGAGTTGGGGTCAGGCAATATAGAAATCGTGTTGATTGTGTGCCCATGACAGCATTTGTGTGCCCATGACAGTGCCATATGCATGAACAACATGAGACCAAAAGTCATATATTGAAGGGCATATCCACAACAGCTGCAGAATGGTGCATCTCTCTGTCTCTCTCCCATATCTCCAGCAGGCCTTCAAAGTGGAGGGGAAGATCCTATGTATTGTAAGAGGGCATTGCTACCAGCATGTTAGGATTCTATAACGCTTCCTAGGCTACGGACGCTACACTGGTCTTGTGTTAGAATGGATGTTTTTCCTTCTTCATCCTCCAAGAAGCTACATCCCAAGGCTTTGAACAAAGTCAACTTTATGTAGTGAAAACTGTTTTGAGAGCAAATTGATAAACCCATTGAGTTTTAGGTATTACAGCCAGCGTCCCAAAAGGGGGAGTAGGTTTGAGGTAAAATTGTTGAATAGCTGTGGTTAGTTTTTGTGCATTGCACTTATGATTTTTATTATGGGTACTTATACAGCCCTTTACATAAATATTGTATATTCATATTCACATCAGTCCCTCTCCTCAAGGAGCTTACAATGTAAGGTCCCTAACTCACATGTATGCACTAGGGCCAGTTTAAACAGGATCCAATTAACCTACCAGCTTGTCTTGGTAGTGTGGGAGGAAACCCATGCGGGCACAGGGAGAACATGCTAACTCCAGGCAAGTAGTAATGGGAGACAAAGGGCCGCAGGTACAGATAAGGAAATCTGAGTATAACCAGTTTGGGGGAATCCTTGGGTCTTCCCAGAAAAGGATTTGGTGGGGAGCAATGTGTAAAAGTTATTATATACTATTTACATTTTTTTTTTCAGTTAAATTTCAGTTAAAATGATTGTGTGCATGGACACATAGGATAACATTAAATGTGTTCAGGGGCAGTTGAATCAAATGCCTCTGAACTCGAGTTTAGCAGCGTCTCGTGTGCATGGGGCCTTAATCCTTTTCAAGCGAGCCGCTATTTTTGAGGTCAAGAGCAAGTACATTGCAGCTGGAAATAAGAAATTTGCCTTTTTGTTTTTCTTTTTTTTTTTGTTTACAAATTTTTATTAATGAAAATAAATGGTGGTACAAATCCATATAATTAATGCACATACATATAAAAGGATAAAACATATGATAAGTCAGTTTGTGTACATATAATAATACAGCACTTAAAGGTAACAATCATGTATTCTGATTAGCAGGTAAACTGAAGACGGGAGTAATAATGTCTTATGCCAAAATCAAACAAGTTTCCTTAGCACAGGGGTGCCCAACCAGTGGCCCGGGGGCCAGATGTGGCGCGAGGAGCCCTCTGATGTGGCCCGCGACCTCCTGCACTGGGATGGTGGTTTGGCAAGCCCAGATTGCAGGTCCCAGAGCATCAGTGTTGTGAATGAAGCCAGCGGTAGAGAAAGCAAGCAACTGCAGAGCCACATAAGCTGATGTTTCCTGTATAGCACCAGCTTCTGTCACAATCAATACTAAATGCACTCTGCCTGGGACAGCAACAGCTGGGAAAAGCTGAATGGAAGATTGTTATTAAAATGTGCTTTTATTACTGTAATCAGTGCAGTGAGTTCACCATAGACTTCTATTATTACCCATGGATTTGGTGCACTTTCAGAAATTGCACCACACCTGCAGGACATTATAGAAGTCTATGGCAAAGTGCAGCTAACCTGCAGGAAAGCCACAGGTGCATCAGTGTGAAAGCAGCCTTAGAACCCAATCAGACCCTTCATTCACATTCACCTCTATGTCCATTTACCCACACTTACCTCCAATCCAATCCGCAAAAAAAACAAGGGGATCTGTCCCCTTCCGTCTGGGCGGATTGAATTGGAGGGCCCATAGAGTAGTGTGGGCTGTGTCTGTGTCCGTTCTGCATATGCAGAATGGACACAGACCTGTCGTTCACCCATTCCACTCATTTTGGCCCGCGACTCGTTACCAAGTCGCTTCAGTGGCCCTCGCTCTTCAAAAGGCTGGGCACCCCTGCCTTAGCATATATCCAGCAAGGGGAAATTAGGTAGGGTTACAGAACAGGGAGGAGTGCTCGAACCAAGGAGTCCATTTGTTGTTATATATATGATTTGTATTTTGTAGGGTATGAAAGATTTTTTACATTAAACCTATGTTATTGATTCTCGGTTTGAGTGGGGCTAAGGGAATCGTTGGTGACTTCCAGTGGTAAGCTATTAACCAGTGTATAGCGACGCATAAAAGCGTGAAGCTGATCATTTTTAACAGTCTTGCATTTTAAGCCTGGTTGGATAAGTTGCTATACATGAGCCAGTGGACAAGCACAGTGGAGGTTATTTACGATAGGCAAATCCACTTTGCACTACAAGTGCACTTGGAATGCAGTCGTTGTAGATCCGAGGAGGACATGCAAGAAAAAAAAAACTGCATTTTATCTTGCACATGATTGGATGGTAAAATCAGCAGAGCTTCCCCTCATTTCAGATCTCCCCCTCAGATTTACAGAGACTGCACTTTCAGTGGAATTTTAAGTGCACTTGTAGTGCAAAGTGGATTTGCCTTTTCGTAAATAACCCTGCTGCACTACAAAAATAAATAAAAATCAGCAGCTGACATGCACAAAAAATTGTTAAAAGGACTGTTGGGTCTCAACAAATCGCCATGTATGCAGGTGGGCTTACACTCTACTCTCCCTAGCCCCACATTTCACTGCAGCTTATCAGTGCTAAAACAGAATTCAACACTGTAATGTATATAGCAACACTATAGATCTGTAGTAGCACACTACACTGTCAAACTGTCACCCACTAAAACCGTCAGCTGTCCCTCATTCTCTCTAAACGCCAACGCACTGACATAGGGCTGCTGGAAGAGAAGCCTTTATAGTGTGTAGGCTGGGACTTTGGCCAAAAACTATCATTAACCAATTAATTGCCAATGACAGATTGCATTGTGTAGGTCATTTCTGATTTTGCCATCAGTTACACTTTCCTGTTGAAGTCATTTTTCCTGCAGATATTCAGACAGCCGTACCCAGTCTTGCAGCACATAGCAAGTTGTGTTCACTGAATAGCTGAGCATGTGGTGTTACAATCTGTACTTGTGGCCAGTTGTCGAGGATCATACAGCTGTCTGGTGGGGCTGGAAAAGTGGGAATGAATAGGAAATGCATAAAGGGGATGTTGTGAAGGGTCAAGGGGCAGCAGGTGTGGCGCAGGGAACAGATCTGCTGCTGTCGGCTTGGATTGTGTGTCCTGACTTCACAGCTGTGCGGTTCGCAAAGCTACGGCATAGGACTCCACTGGTATAACTTTTTTTTGTCTCATAAAATCATTATTATATTTAAAACCAAAGCTGTCAGACTTAGAAGCTTAAAATTCCTGCCTAACAACAAACACCATAGGATGCCTATTATAACCATGGTTGCCATAAAACCCTGCCCCGTGTACTTTCATGAAACTAGTTTCACTTAAAAAAAATAAGACCTGACTGGAGGTCCGAATCTATGCATGCATATCTTTCTTGTTTTTACCGACATCTATGTAGTGTGAGGGGTTGCCTAAACAATCCTTTAAATTTATATTCATTCTGTCAGGACCTTTCAATATATAGAGCCAGATTCAGATACATTTACGTTGCTCCACGGCAGCGTAACGTATCCCATTTACGTTACACCGCCGCAGGTTTACAGCGTAAGTGCCTGATTCACAAAGCTCTTACCTGTAAACTTGCGGCGGTGTAACGTAAATCCACTCGGCGCAAGCCCGCCTAATTCAAATGGGGCGGGCGCCATTTAAATTAGGCGCGTTCCCGTGCCGAACGTACTGCGCATGCTCCGTCGGGAAAATTACCCGACTTGCATTGCGCTAAATGACGTCGCATGGACGTCATTTGTTTAGACGTTAACGTAAATGGCGTCCAGCGCCATTCACGGACGACTTACGCAAACGACGTGATTTTTTAAATTTCGACGCGGGAACGACGGCCATACTTAACATTGCTTAGAACACCTAGGGCTCAGCCCTAATTTTACGACGCGTATCTCGACGGAAACAACGTAAAGTTAGAGCGACGGGTAACGCGGACGTTCGTGAATCGCCGTAACTAGTTATTTGCATATCCTACGCCGACCGCAATGGCCTCGCCACCTAGCGGCCGGCCTAGAATTGCATCCTAAGATCCGACGGTGTAATTCAATTACACCTGTTTGATCTTAGGGCTATCTATGCGGAACTGATTCTATGAATTAGCCGCATAGTTAGGACGGGCGGATCACAGAGATACGACGGCGTATCAGGAGATACGCCGTCGTATCTCTTTTGTGAATCTGGCCCATAGTTTCTGGTGCCATTCCCTGGTCCAGTAGGATTGTCCTTACTAGTCACTCTCAATGGGCACTGGCTTGGTATTTGGTGGTGCTTATAATAGAGCAGTGGTTCTCAACCTCAGTCCTCAAATACCCCCAACAGGCCATGTTTACAGGTTTTTCTTTATCTTGCACAGGTGCTTTAAATCAGAGTCAATGGCTTGGTATTTTGGACAGCTATTTTCATCGAAGAGAAATTCCCAAAACATGCCCTGTTGGGGGTACTTGAGGACTGAGGTTGAGAACCACTGATCTAATGGTCTGAAAAGTCAGGTTTCAAGTAAACCTTTGTTTGAAAGCTGACTCTTGTCAGTCTTTAAAAAAAATATGGTGCCCCCAAAAAATGCTTGTTTAGTACAGTGGGTTTAGCAGAAGGAGACCTCATGCACACTGGGCATGGAACCTTATTTCTTGCTTCTGCAGAATTCTTTCCTGCCAATTGCAGGACGGATGACCAGTCCTCCAAAACCACTCTTAGGCCGAGTACACACGATTGGTTTTCCCGTCGGAAAAACCTTGGATGTTTTTTTCCGACGGAATTACGCTCAAGCTTGTCTTGCATACACACGGTCACACCAAATTCCGTCCGTCAAGAACGCGGTGAGGTACAACACTACGACGAGCCGAGATCAATGAAGTTCAATAGGCAGTTCGGCTCTTCTGCTTGATCCTGAGCATGCATGTTTTTTTTTGCGCGTCTGAATTTCATACAGATGAATGTTTTTTCCGCTAGGAATTTTTTCCGTCAGGAAAATAGAGAACCTGCTCTCAAAATTTTGCTGCCGAAAAATCCGACAGAAAAAGTCAGATGGAGCACACACACGGTCGGAATTCCTGTCCAAAAGCTCACAAATCTGACTTTTTCAAATGGGAAAACCGATCGTGTGTACGCGGCATTACTCACCACAAGGCAGCCAACACCATCATGTGCAATGCAGGAACTGGGGTCCTGCTCTATACATGAGGAGGGGAAAGGGAATAGCCGCTCCAGGTGGGAACCCAGATGAATACCCTTCTTTGCAGACAACTCAGGTGCAGGCAATGCACTTAGCAAAGCAGGAACAAAGATTGTCTCTGGACAGCCGCACTCTGAACAAATTGTAGCCTTTTATTAAAAGAAGGACAGCACTACAAGTCACAGCAAAATAAAATAAAACCTGACTGCTGACGCGTTTCGCACTGAAACTAGTGCTTAGTCATACATGAGGAGGTTGAGGGTCTGCCTATATTCCAAGGCTGATTGGTGAGGAGGATAAGCTGTCAGGGGAGCTGTTCTTGCAAGAGGACACACTTGCAATAGACTGGAGTCTTTTCTCTCAAAATTTGGGTTACTCATCATTCTCCAGGACTACTAGTACCATAATAACATAATTTCTGATGACGTAGAAGACAGGGGTAAGGTAAGTAAAACATTTTTATAGGTACCTTTTAAACATACTATCAGCAGGCGATTTTTACAGGGGGAGGAGCCTGGGACCTTATAAGCAGACTTTGCTATATCCATTTTTTTATAAAAAAATATATATCATGTCAGGACCACTTTAAGGAAATACCAGGGATCTTTAAAAAGTTTCTGCACTTTTTTTATATTTAATATAGTTAAAAAAGTGCAGAGACTTTTTGAAGAGCCCTTGTATGATCATAAAAATATGTGGCACAGGAAATCATTACCTTCCAACCCTTTTGAACTGAAAATAACCCCCATAGCCTTACAACCCCAATTCCAAAAAAGTTGGGACACTGTGTAAAATCTTCATAAAGACAGAAAGTAATGATTTGCAGATCTCATAAACCCACATTTTGTTCACAATTGAAAACATGTCACATGTTTAAACTGAGAAAATTTACCATTTGAAATTGATGGCAGCAACACATCTCAAAAAAGTTGTGACAGGGTCATGTTTACCACGGTGTAGCATCCTCTTCTTTTTAACAACACTCTGTAAATGTCTGGGAACTGGGGAGACCAGTTGCTAGAGTTTTGGAAGAGGAATTGTGTCCTATTCTTGCCTGATATAGGATTCGAACTGCTCAACAGTTCTGGGTCTCTGTTGTATTTTTTGTTTTAGGATGTGCCAAATATTTTATACTGGTGAAAGGTCTGGACTGCAGGCAGGCCAGTTATGCACCTGTACTCTTCTACTACAAAGCCATACTGTTGTCATAGATACAGTATGCGATTTATCATTGTCCTGCTGAAATTTTCAAGGCCTTCCCTGAAAATGATGTCGTCTGGATGGGAACATGTGCTGCTCTAAAACTTGGATATTTCTTTCAGCATTGATGGTGCTTTTCCAGATGTGCAATCTGCCCATTCCATACGCACTAATGCACCCCTGTACTTTTGGAGGTGCAGGCTTTTGAACTGAATGCTGATAACCAGCAGTAAGATACCTCTCCTCTTTAGTCGTGATGCCCATGGTTGCCAAAAAGGATGTGAAATTTTGATTTGTCTGACCAGAGAACAGTTTCCACTTTGCAACAGACCATTTTAAATAAGCTTTGGCCCAGAGAGGATGGCAGTGTTTCTGGATAATATTCAGATATGGCTTCTTCTTTGCATGATAGAGCTTTACCTTGCATTTATGGATGGCCCTGCAAACTGTGTTCACAAACATTTAAATAAAAAAAGCAAGATGAAGGGGACTTTATAGGTGCCAAAATGAACTCCAAAAATAATGTATGATCAAATATTCAGATTTTATTAAAATATAAACATGGTTAAAAACACACAAATTTAATAGCATTAATCATAAAATCATCACAGAATATCCATGTGGCCTTAATGCATGTGCAGGATTTTCCAGCTTTAGATGTGACACCAAACCAGGCCCGTTTGAAGGAATTTGGGGGCCCCAAGCAAAATGGGGGCCCCCAATCACCCCCCCCCCCCCCGTATGCAAAGCCTATGTTAACGATACACAATTTTTTTTTCTATTCTTACCTCCCTTCTTCCCTGTAGGCTGCCACTGTAGCGTGGCCGAGCTCCTCTTCCCCCTGCCTCTTCCCCAGTCCCCTATCAGATAGTGGCCGGGCCAGGTACCGTGCGGTACAGGAGATTCAGTTTCCTGTCTTCCTGGCCAGACTGAAAGGAAGTGAGCACTCAGTGTGCACTTCCTGTCAGTCCGGCCGGGAACAGGAAACTGAATCTCCTGTACCACACGCGGTACCCGGCTGGACTGACAGGACTCCAGGTGGAAGGAAGAGGAGCTCGGCCACGCTACATCCTGGGAAGGGGAAGTTGGGGGCTCCAGGCCATCTCGGGGCCCCAAGCAATTGTTTGTTTTGCCTGGCCTGTACCAAACAATGGCTTCCTCAGAAGACTTTAGGAAACTGCTTAGGACACCACTAACAATATAATATAATGATGATGAGCACACCATCAACGTATATAGCAAAACAAAATGCATAAGAAATATAACAATATACAGAAGTATGTACAGATGGAGAGTTATCTTATTTCTTATGCATTTGTTTAGGCCAGACTAAGGCAGACCCCCCTGACCAGGGGCTCCCCTCCGAGGACAGTCTCCTCAGCACTACATCTTTCACCTGACTCCCCTTGTTTGCATGACTTATCCATATATAAAGTCTGGCTCAGCCACCATGCCAGGCCCACTGCCTGGGGATTGACCAAGCTCCCCTACGTATGCAGATTAACCCTCCTGGCTTCCACCCTCCAGCTTTTAAAAGTTTCTCCAAACTTCCAGAACCAGGGGTAGGCAGCAGAAACCTGCCTCTGTGAGTCATCCAACCTGACCTGCAGTAAACCCATGACCCAATTTAGACCCACAATTTAAAGAGGAGCTCCAGCCCCCCCACCAAAAAAGTAAAAGTCAGCAGCTACAAATGCTGTAGCTGCTGACTTTTACTATTAGGGCACTTACCTATCCAGGAATCCCACGGTGTCCTCACTCAAGCAAAATCTCAGGTGCTGGCGCTGCCATCTTGGGTAAGGGAAACCAGCAGTGAAGCCTTGCGGCTTCCTACTATGCATGCGCGAATCGCACTGCACTTTCTCAATGGGCCAGCTACAGCGAGGGCTGAACTTACGGCTGAGTTCACTGTGGCGAACTCAGGAGGAAGTGGCAGCGGGTACCCAAAACCAGGTACCCACTTTCCCCTCCCCCCCACAAGGTGCCACTGTCAAATGTGGCACTGGAGGGGGGGAGGAGGCAGACAAGCGACACTCCCCCTTTTGGGTGGAGCTCCACTTTAACTATGAATCAAAACATAAATTTGCCTAAACTCACACTAGTAAGCACACTAGAGGGTGCTACATATGAAAAGCTAATTATACTTTTTGGCCTGCAAGGGTCTGTTCTTTCCGGTAAGGAGCTAATTCTCACCTTTGGGAGTGGAGCATGTATTTGGTGACCAGTCACAGCACAGATGTTCATATGAATACATGAGTGGAACACGACCTTTTCAATAATTGGTTATTGGAACTAATATTATATTGTCTGCGGCACTTTGCACTTTATTCTCTGCATGATAGCATGAACTAAATTGCGGTTGATTATATGAACTTTTTTTGAATGATTTATTTATTTATTGGCTTTAAAGCACTTTATGATTATATGAAGTATTTTCGTTTGATATATTTTATGCTGTGGGCACGTTTCATTGTGGCATGCACTTATTAATATTTTTTGTAAAGACAGCGCAACACCTTTTTACTATGGTGACGGGATATCATAGCTTACAATATCACCCTACAATTCATTACATCACAGAGTGTTCATAAAATGTATGCATACCAAGTACTGTATTGCCAAAGCTGATATATTGGGAAAGACCACTAGAGGGAGAGCGGAGATAAGGTTCACACTGTTATCTAATACCATTGTGTCATTTAAGAGGTCACTGCCCTTTTCATACAATATGCTGATTTTGAAATCTCGTCTCTGCCTGGAGTTTCTTTAACTAATTATGTACTCCGAAAACTTGCAGATTAGAAAGTTATAGTGAGGTCTGATCATCCGCATACCTGTTGCTTTGTAAAGCATAGCAAACAACAAAACCTGGGGAAAGCCCAGGAAAAAAACCAAGCCTCCTTACCGACCAGCCTGCAGAACAGCCAATTAACCTGTATAACAGTATGCGTTAAAAACAGGGGTTTTGTCCGCACGCATTTGCAAGCGCATGCGCAAGCCACAGAGCCACGCCAAGGCACCCTGTGATCTGTGGTCCTAACACTAAACAATGAGCGTCCCAACAATGGAGGCACATGCATTCTAATGGATAGATAGGGGCAGGTGGACTGAAGGGGAGCCACCCCTCCTTGAAGGTACAGGAGCACACCCAGGGCCAGATTAAGAACATCATGGGCCTGGTGCTGAGGATTTTGGTGGGGCCTTTTAAAAATAATAAATAAATGCGTGGGAATGACATCAACGCAGCCCGGCCAAGGCAAGTGACCAAAGGCACAGAACCCAGAAGGAAGACCGGGTGAAGATGGAAGCGCCCGGGTCCCGCCGGATTCATCACAGCGCAGCACTGGAGGGCTCAGTCTGAAAATTTAAGTGTACCCTAATGTGCTAATATGCTGTGTATACTTGTACGTTGTGGCATAACCTACCCCAGGGCCTCTAAAAAGTAGTAATGTCAGGAAAGTTTACTACCGCTTTAATATCACAGGATCCCAGGAGCCTCTCATGGGGCCCCCTACTGACCCGGTGGACGGTGGCCCTTGGGCAGTGCCTAAGTGCATAGTTGCCAACATTTAAAAAATATTTTCAGGGACACTTTTTTATACAAGTTCTATATTTAGAGTAGCTGAGATCCCCGATGTTCCTCATCACAGTAGTAATCACAAAATTAAATGAGTACTAATAATGGGGCAGAACAAATATGAGAACTGAGATTTCCTTTAGTTGAACTATCAAAAGTGTGTCCATTCTAGAGCTGGTAACATTGAGGATATTCAGTATAATTTTAAACAACTGTTTTTGTGGGTAAGCGACATAGGGGAGGAGTATGGACGGTATATAAGTGGGAAGTATGTGCAGGTGAGTGAGAGGAACGTGGAGGGTCTAACAGTGGGCATTATGTACAGGAGAGGAGTGCAAAGGGTACGGCAAAAGGCACTATGTACAGGAGAGGAGTGTAAAGGGTATGACAGTGGGCAGTATGTACAGGAGAGGAGTGTGGAGGGGATGACAGTGAGCAGTATGTACAGAAGAGAAGTGTGGAGGGTACGACAGTGGGCAGTATGTACAGGAGAGAAGTGTATGACAGCAGGCACTATGTACAGGAGAGGAGTGTGACGGGTATGACAGTGGGCAGTGTGTACAGGAGGAGTGTGGGGGTATGACAGAGGGTAGTATGTAACAGAGAGAAGTGTGGAGGGTATAATGGGGCAGTATGTACAGGAGAGGAGTGTGGAGGGTATGACAGTGGGCAGTATTTACAGGAGAGGAATGTGGACGGTATGATAGTGGGCACTATGTATAGGAGAGGAGTGTGGAGGGTATGACAGTGAACAGTATGTACAAGAGAGGAGTGTGTAGGGTATGACAGTGGGCACTATGTATAGGAGAGGAGTGTGGAGGGTATGACAGTGAGCAGTATGTACAGGAGAGGAGTGTGCAGGGTGCAACAGTTGGCACTATGTACAGAAGAGAAGTGTATGACAGCAGGCACTATGTAAAGGAGAGGAGTGTGAAGGGTATGACAGTGGGCGCTCTGTATAGGAGAGGAGTGTGGGGGGTATGACAGTGGGCACTATGTACAGGAGAGGAGTCTGTAGGGTATGACAGTGGGCACTATGTATAGGAGAGAAGTGTGGAGAGTATGACAGTGGGCACTATGTACAGGAGAGCAGGGCCGTCTTAATAGCATCATGGGCCCCTGGGTAAAGTAATGCTCTGGGGCCCCTACAACGATGACAGTGCAGGTAAACAGACATCAAGTAGGTAGGAGGCAGACTGCCTCCCCTGTGTATCTATCACTCTCAGTGCCATTATGGGGCCCCCAATTTCGGGGCAGCGTGGGCTCAAGGACCAGCTGCTTTGGGGAAAGTGCAGGGCCCCTCATGCAGTTGGGGCCACTGGGCAGTGCCCAGGTGTGCCCTCTCATTAAGACAGCCCTGCAGGAGAGGAGTGTGGAGAGTATGACAGTGAGCACTATGTACAGGAGTGGAAGGATGTTTAGGAACTGCGTAGTGGTTAAGCGGGTCATACATGGATTGAAATTACGCCAATTATGCAGAGACCAGCCATAGTCGATCTATGTATGGGCTAGCTGGTTTTACACAAGTCAATCTATTAATCAACTTGAGTACAACCAGCCTGTTAGGTTTTTCCCAAAACAATCAGTGCTGCCAGCTATAGTTAGCAACACTTATCATTGTACGCACTGGCAGAACACAATAACACTGCAGGAGTGATTCCCCCATCCACAGGTCAGCAGGTGAGAGGGTGTGTGGGGACAGGCTGGGGAGAGATACTAGTCAGTGGCCGGGTAGGCACTGGTAGTATCAGAGCCAGATACACACAGGTTACATACGCCACGATCGTTAGAGCGAGAGCAATAATTCTAGTACTAGACCTCCTCTGTAACTCTAAACATGTAACCTAAAAAAAAATTAAAGCATCGCTTAGGATACCAAAAAAAATTGTGCTAACTTTAGTGTTTTTTTTAATGAATGAAACAGTTTATTTCCAAAAAAACATGTTTGAAAAATTGCTGCGCAAATATCGTGCTAGAGCTGCACAATTAATCGGTAAAAAATCGTGATTTCGATTCAACCCCCCTGACGATCTCCAATGCAGAGTTTGCTGATTCTTTCATATAACAAGTGGAGAGACTTTCAGCTGTCAAAAGAAAATATCTTGCCCATTTCAATGAATAATAAAAAAAAAATAATAAAAACTATAAAAACAAAACAGTAAAGTTATCCCATTTTTTTTTGTTTGTTTTAATGTGAAAGATGATGTTACCCTGCAAGAATCGTGATCTATTTTCTAAGCAAAAAAATTGCAATTCTCATTTTAGCCAGAAACGTGCAGCTCTACACCGTGCAACATAAAAAGTTGCAAAGACCACCATAGAGTAATTTTCTAGCAAAAAACAAATGATGATTTTTACATGTAGTAGAGAAGTGTCAGAATTGGTCTGGGTGGTAAGGGGTTAATTTCCACAAGTAATATACAAATAATTATTATAAGCACTGTGATCCTATCAGTCTGCTGGTGTTTCTGTGACCTCTGGTCGTCGAGCTACAACCCCCGAAGTCGATCTTTTTTCTTTTCTTTTTCAGATTTTTTGGGCAAATGGGCCTATCTTGAGAAAGGGGCCTGGAGCTGCATCTCCATCAGCCCCTATGTTAATCTGGCCCTGAGCACACCAAACACCCAGCATGTACCGTGTTTCCCCGAAAATAAGACCTACCCCGATAATAAGACCTAGCATGATTCTTGGGGAGGGCTGCAATATAAGCCCTACCCCGAAAATAAGCCCTAGTAAAATTAGTTTAACTTTTTTTTAATCCACCTTGCAGAATAATTACACCCTATTTGCAGACTCTCCAGAGGTCTTCTCCTCTCCTCCTGGCTGACGCCCGTAACCCCCCCTCCTCAGGGCAAGGAGTGGGCTGACACCAGCAGGACAGCGGCTCCCCCTCTCCGCTCTCCTCCCGCCCGATGCCCGCAGCCCCCTTCTCCTCAGCGCACGGAGCGGGCAGACGCCAGCGGGACATCGGCTCCCCCCTCCTCCGCTCTCTTCCTGCCCTACACCCGCGGCCCCCCTCCCCAGTGCACAGAGCAGGCCGACACCAGTTGGGATCTCGGAGCAGAGAAGAGCCCAGGCAGACCATGCGACAGCCAGGGAAGCTGCAAGAAAGGTATTGCCCACAAAACAATCACACGCAGCACCCCACACCGGCACAATTCCTACAAATTGAATTGGATAATTCTATAAGGATGGATTTTAAGATGCTTTTTACATCAAAATACTGACTTCTGACCTGCCAGGGAGGGGAGGGGGAGAAGACAGGGGACACAGGAGATGGATAAATGACATAGCAGAAGCACTATCATGCTTTAAAGTAAAAGGATTTTTTCTTTTTTTTCTTTAGGGTACTAATCACTTTAAGATCATTGTACATAATTAAATAAGACATCCCCCGAAAATAAGCCCTAGTGTGTTTTAGGTTGCCAAAATTAATATAAGACCCGGGCTTATTTTCGGGGAAACACGGTAGCACAATGGCTGCAAAGGTGTTGGTGCGCTGCTGGACCAATATAAACACCACAGGTGTAAAGCATAGCAGCCTTGCAAGTAGTGTTCTTAGAAGGGTAGGTCATCAGTAGCAGCCTCCATATTCTCTCAGTACAGGTTTCCTTTCAGTGTTAGTTTTCTCACTCAGTATCACAAATGTATACATTTGGGGCTTGCTCCTTCCCATCTCCCAGCATCATGGGTGTACCGTGCATCCGGAAAGTATTCACAGCGCTTCACTTTTTCCACATTTTGTCATGTTACAGCCTTATTCCAAAATGGATTAAATTCAATATTTTCCACAAAATTCTACAAACAATACTCCACAATGACAATGTGACAGAAGTTTATTTGAAATCTTTGCAAATTTATATATATAAAAAAAAGAAAAAAATCACATATACATAAGTATTCACAGCCTTTGCTCAATACTTTGTTGAAGCACCTTTGACACCAATTACAGCTTTAAGTCTTTCTGAGTATGATGCTACAAGCTTGGCACGCCTATGTTTGGTCATTTTCTCCCATTCTTCTTTGCAGAACCTCTCAAGCTCCACCAGGTTGGATGGGGAGTGTCGGTGCACAGCCATTTTCAGATCTCTCCAGAGATGTTCAATCGGGTTCAAGTCTGGGCTCTGGCTGGGCCACTCAAGGACATTCACAGACTTGTCCCGTAGCCACTAATTGTTTATCTTGGCTGTGTGCTTAGGGTCGTTGTCCTGTTGGAAGATGAACCTTCGCCCCAGTCTGCAGTCCAGAGCACTCTGGAGCAGGTTTTCATCAAGGATTCCCTTGATCCTGACTAGTCTCCCAGTTCCTGCAACTGAAAAACACCCCCACAGCTTGATGCTGCCACCACCATGCTTCACTGTAGGGATGGTATTGGCCAGGTGATGAGCGATGCCTGGTTGACTCCAGACAAGACGCTTCCCATTCAGGCCAAATAGTTTAATCTTTGTTTCATCAGACCAGAGAATTTTGTTTCTCATGGTTTGGGAGTCCTTCAGGTGCCTTTTGGAAAACTCCAGGTGGGCTGTCATGTGCCTTTTACTGATGAGTGGCTTCCATCTGGCCACTCTATCATACAGGCCTGATTGGTGGAGTGCTGCAAGGATGGTTGTTCTTCTGGAAGGTTCTCTTCTCTCCGCAGGGAAACGCTGGAGCTCTGTCAGAGTGACTATCGGGTTCTTGGTCACCTTGCCAACTAATGCCCTTCTCCCCCGATATCTCAGTTTGGCCGACCGGCCAGCTCTAGCAAGAGTCCTGGTGGTTTGTTTGAAACTTCTTCCATTTATGGATGATGGAGGCCACTGTGTTCATTGGGACATTCAATGCTGCAAAAAAAATCTGTAACCTTCCCCAGATCTATGCCTCCATACAATCCTGTCTTGGAGGTCTACAAACAATTCCTTGGACTTCATGGCTTGGTTCGTGCTCTGACATGAAATGTTAACTGTGGGACCTTATATAGACAGGTGTGTGCCTTTCCAAATCATGTCCAATCAACTTAATTTACCACAGGTGGACTCCAATCAAGTTGTAGAAACATCTCAAGGATGATTAGTGGACACAGGAGGGACCTGAGCTCAATTTTGAGTGTCATGACATAAGTGTGAATACTTACAGTAGGTACATGTGAATTTTTTGTTTTTTATTTTTAATACATTTGCAACGATTTCAAACAATCTTCGTTCATGTCACCATTATGGGGTATTGTTTGTAGTATTTTGAGGAGAATAATTAATTTAATCCATCTTGGAATAAGGCTTGAGCACAGTTCTACAAGGGACGGCTCTCGCTCTCGTTTTCTAAACAGCAGAAACACAGGGCCAGATTCACAAAGAGATACGACGGTGTATCTCCTGATACACCGTCGTATCTCTGACTTACACTGGTCCTATCTATGCGTCTGATTCATAGAATCAGTTACGCATAGATATGGCTAAGATCCGACAGTGTTACACCGTGTTACACTGTCGGATCTTATTTTCGATTTGAAAATGGCGCCGGGGGCGTTCCCGCTGATTTACGTTGAATAATATGTAAATCAGCGCGATACGCGAATTCACGAACGTACGCGGACCCGACGCAGTGTTCTTACGACGTTTCCGTAGCGGCTTTCCCGGCGTATACTTACCCCTGCTTCTATGAGGCGCAGCCAATGTTAAGTATAGCCGTCGTTCCCGCGTCGCTTTTAAAAATTTTTACGTCGTTTGCATACGCCGATTCAAAAACCTGCGCGTCGCTAGTTACGCTCACGTCGAAACCACTGACGTCCTAGTGACGTCAGTGGGAGCAATGCACGCCGGGAAATTCCGCGGACGCCGCATGCTCATTTAAATCGGCGCTGGAATGCGCCTGATTTAAATAGTACACTCCCCTAGCCGCGGAATTTGAATTCCGCTGGGGGATTTACGATCCGCCGCCGCAAGTTTGGAGGTAAGTGGTTTGTGAATTACCCACTTGCCTCGCAAACTTGCGGGAGCGGATCTTAAATCAGGTAGATCGAGCGGATCTAAAGATCCGCTGATCTACGTGAATCTGGCCCACAGTCTTTCTCTCGCAGCTGGGAACCATAGAGATAGTTTGTAGAAAAGGTGTAGTTATTCCTGGAACAGATAATAGGTTCGTGGCTGGGGACCATGAAGTAGCTCTAGAAAAGAAGCTCTACTCACAGAATCCTGCAACAAGATCAGTCCATGGACTAAGACTGGGGTGCCATTAAAGTTCATGTGCGTGTAAAGGCAGGCGTCCCAATACTTCTGTGTATACTGGGCTTGCCCTTTCTTATCTCCCAGCAACATGGGTGTATATATCCTGGGCTTGATCTTTTTCATCTTCCAGTGTCATTGGTGTATATATCCTGGGCTTGCCCTTTGTCATTCACAGCATTGTATACTTTTTTGATCCCCCCCCATCCTAGATGTATATACAGTATAACGGCTCCCCCAGCATTATGGATGTGTATATATCATGGGCTTGCCACAGTTGTTCCTGTGTTTGCAGTTTGATGATGAAGGAACTGTGAGTTGAAATGTTAGTTATAAAGCACCAACAGGTTTACTTTTTAGGGGACAAACCAGAATACTGTTTTGATCTATTTACCAGTAAGGAATTTGCTTTTCTGTACAGCCAGGAAAGTCAAACAAAATTAGGATTTTTTTTTTTATCCTCTAAATTTTGGAGAATTCAGTGGAGCTTCTCTATTTTAGCAGAACACTTTGTAGTCGATTGGGAATTTATTATGAAGATGAAGATACATTTTAAGGGCGCAGTGGACTCATAAGAGTTACGGAAACTCCAATTAACCATCCTGGATCTGTTCTTGTGCCAAAAATGGCCCCTCATGAGCTTAATTATGTTACATTTTTATAAACAGATAGAAAAAAGTTGACAGCGAGTAAAAATAAACAACTCGAAACCCTTAAAACAAGTATATACAGTATTTTCCGAAACAGAAATCCTGTGGAATCAAACAGTGAAAGGCGTATTTTTTATGTCGCACAATATTTATACGTATGATCACACACATATTTTCAGAAAAAAATACACTAAAATCACTTTTAGCACAGATAAGCTCAGTATGATACCCATTTTTTTGTTAAAATATAAAAGATAGGGTTGGATTGAGTAATGTTCCCCCGAGCGACTCCTGCTCGGCATTCAGAGTTTACCACTAGCTTGCAACCTTTGCGTGCTATTTTAAAGGGAAAGCCATAATGATCTTGGGACATTTTCTTTTCATTTTTTTATACATATTTTAGTTTGGCTATAGGTTTTTGAACTTTGTTCCATATTTTTTTTATTTCTATCATTTATCTTGTAAAATTCATCTGTTACAAAATAAAGGATTCCTAGAGCACCATGTTCAGTTGCACACAAATAATTTTTAAAAGCCCAATCAGTAATCAGCAAGAGCAACACAAATGTAACAAACAAGCAATATAAAACTATTGGCTCTAATTTCACAATGCACTAGTTGTATCAAACACCATAAAGAGACATTTGTTTTATCTGTGTAAAGATTATTTTGTTACACTTAGCGATTATAATTAGCAATTTTAGTAGCATTCTTGAGATACTAAAAAGTATCTTGAGCGCTTGCTCCCTATGGGTTATCTAAAGAGTCAGCAAAGCAGACAGTGCTTGCATTAAAGCTTGAATGAGACTGCAGATGGAGCCAACCAATAAAGGAAAAGTCACTGGGCCAGATTCAGAAAGAGATACGCCGTCGTATCTCTGAGTGCGCTTGGTCGTATCTATGCGACTGATTCAGAGGATCAGTTACGCATAGATATCCCTAAGATCCGCCCGGTGTAAGTGTCTTACACTGTCCCATCTTACGATTCAATTTCAGGCTGGCCGCTAGGTGGCGCTTCCGTATCTTTTACGCGAGGAATATGCAAATGAGGATTTACGCCGATTCACAAACGAACGACCGCCCGGCGCTTTTTTTTTACGTCGTTTGCGTTCGGCTTTTTCCGGCGTATAGTTACCCCTGGGTCTATGAGGCGCAGCCAATGTTAAGTATGGCCGTCGTTCCCACGCCGAAATTTGAATTTTTTACGTCGTTTGCGTAAGTCGTTTGCGAATACGTATGGACGTAATTTACGTACACGTCGAAAGCATGACGAATTGCCAAGGTCATTTGGAGCATGCGCACTGGGATTCAGTCGCGGCCGGCGCATGCGCAGTTCGTTCGGCGCGGGGGCGCGCATCATTTAAATGATACACGCCCCCTACCCGCCGAATTTGAATTCCACCGGGCGATTTACGCTACGCCGCCGCAACTTTACTGGCAAGTGCTTTGTGAATAAAGCACTTGCCTGAAAAACTTGCGGCGGCGTAACGTAAATAAGATACGTTACGCCAGCAGAAAGATCCGCTGATCTTTCTGAATCTGGCCCACTGTGATGTGTCATCCACGTGTGTGTAAAAATCCTGTTGTTCAAAAAGCTCAATAAATTTCAGCATGAGCTATTGGCCCAGATTCTCATACATTAACGTTGCTCCTGGGCAGCGTAACGTATGTGATTTACGTTAAACCGCCGCAGGTTTACAGGTTTATAGCCTGATTCTCAGAACACTTACCTGTAAACTTGCGGCGGTGTATCGTTAAATCGCTCGGCGCAAGCCCGCCCAATTCAAATTGGGCGGGCACCATTTAAATTAGGCGCGCTCCAGCGCCGAGCGTACTGCGCATGCTCCGTCGGGTAAATTACCCGACGTGTATTGCGCTAAATGACGTCGCCCCGACGTCATTTGCTTAGACGTCTATGTAAATGGCGTCCAGCGCCATTCACGGACGTCTTACGCAAACGACGTAATTTTTTTTAAATTCAACGCGGGAACGACGGCCATACTTAACATTGGTTGCCCCTCCTAATAGCAGGGGCAACCTTACGCGTCGCGTACGCTACGGAAACGATGTAAATTCTCAGCGTCGACCGCGCGTATGTTCGGGAATCTCGCGTAATTACCTCATTTGCATAGACGACGGAGAAAACGACAATGCGACACCTAGTGGCGGGAAAAAAAATTGCTTTTAAGATCTGACAGCGTAAGAGCCTTACGCCTGTCAGATCTAATGGGTATCTATGCGTAACTGATTCTAAGAATCAGTCGCATAGATACCCGGGGCCAGATGAGGAGTTACGACGGCGCAAATGGTGTTGCGCCGTCGTAACGCCTTTGAGAATCTGAGCCTTTGAGTTCTTTTAAAAAGAAACAAAAAGAATGAGGAAAAGTTAAAAGCTGTCATGGAGTTCAGTAGATCCACTGTGTTATCAGCTAACAGGCAGACATAGGGGCCTATGGCAAGCCAAACATTATGCAACTTTCTTTCCTTTGAACACGGGTTGAAGGAAAGAAAATTACTCGATTGCCCCATCAACACAATCAGAAATCCCTCCCACAACACTATTGTTTTCTGCTGGCAGAGAGCCTTCTCTACTTTCAGAATATAAGGATCACTGCTAGTGGTTATAGCCCCGGGCAATCGGGTAAAAAAGAAAACCAGCCAGGCTGCTACTGGATTGACTTCAGCACAACCAGCCTGCCTGGATTCAGATCAAAATTACTGTTAAATCAGTCAAATTTTGATCCCCAGACAGATAGTCAGAGCAAACAGAATAAGACAAAGCAAAAATAGCCCATGGGACTTTGAGTGAGATGAGCATGGGGGCCAACAAAAGTAGAAATAAACATGGTTACATAGTTTATTGAAAACATGAGCAAATGCGTGGACATAAAAGCCAAGCTGTTGAGGTAGCATAATGACAAATTGCTTAAAAACATTCATATGTGTTGTATTTAATATAAAGAGTTATACAAGCATCTAAAACTCGACGCGTTTCGTGGGCCACTGCTCGCTTCTTCAGGAGTAGATCTTTGTATGCAATATATCTAAAAAACAAATCAATTGAAAGTATATATCACATAAAATATATTTTTGCAAATAGAGGCCATAAAAGATTCCCGTACATCCTGCGTTGGCGTAGTGTAAGCCATTTACACCACGCCACCGCAACTTACTAGAGCAAGTGCCGTATTCCCCAAACACTTGCTCTGTAATTTGCGGCGGCGTAGTGTAAATGGCCCGGCGTATGGCCGCGTAATTCAAAGGGGGCGGCTTGTATTCAAATTAAGCGCGCCCCATGCGCATGCTCCAGCTCACGACGGAAAACGTCAATGACGCCGACGTGAGCGTCATTGACGTAAAGTCGTATTCGCGGACGACTTAGTAAAACGACGTAACCGACGGAAAAAGACGACGCGGACCCGACGCCATACTTAACATGGCATACGGCGGACTGGCGTAAGGTTACCCCTCATATAGCAGGGATAACCTTACGCTTACGGAAACTATGTAAACGACGACTACGTGACGCAAATTCGTTCGGGAATCGGCATATCAGGCTCATTTGCATAGTCAAATGAGAACTGAACGTAAACGCCACCTAGCGGCCAGCGGCGAATTACATCTAAAATCCGACGGTGTAAGTGACTTACACCTGTCGGATCTTGGCCGTATCTATGCGAAAATGATTCTAGGAATCACTCGCATAGATACCCGGGCCAAAAACAGAGATACGACGGCGTTTCCTAAGATACACCGTCGTAACTCTTTTGAGAATCTGGCCCACTGTTCCTGTCCTGGGAGTTTTGGGTGTTCTCACCTATCTTTGTGTCTTCCATCTCTTCATGTTACACTGTACACTCTCCATAATATAAAAAAAACGGAAAAAAAAAAACAAACAGAGAGAGTGTGATGTCCCAAAATGGCCACAGTAGGTGTGCAGAGCCAGTAACTCGGCTCACAGCTCTCACCAAGAGAGTCCCACGGAGATAAGAAACGGTCAGGTGGTTTAACTCCCCAGCATCTGCCATAAACTTAAATATCAGTTTTCAGTGGGCTGCCTCTTCAGTGCTGAGCCCTCGAATAAGCAAATATCGTCATGAATATTCTTCTTCTTGAATCTTGGTGTGCTTTGTGTATTTTTTCCAGATCTGTGTAGTAATCTAGTGTGAGACTTTACCTCTGTGTAGGAGCTTTCTGTAATAAAGACCGGCCACTGCTGCTCTCATTCCCTCTGCAGGGTGACTTTCAGTGGAGGCCGCTCCATTAGGGGTGCAGGGGCGCCCCCCCCCTAATCCATGCGCCCAGCCCCTAATCTACATGCAGGAGCGCCAGACACAAGGATTTCAATGTTTTTTTTTTTTTTAAAGCACGTAATTAGAGCCAGAGGTTTTAATTTGCTTAAAAAAAGGGTGGGCTCGAGGCGCAGAGCACTGCGCCCCGAGCCCACCCAGTTATGTGACATCAGCAAATTAATATTCGCTAATGTCTTCCTGTTTCTCCTCCCGGGCTAATTAGGAAGCGGGTCCTGAGATCCAATTGGCCGGGAACAGATCCACTGCAGTGTTAATCAGAGTCTAGTTGCGATCTGTAACAGGAGTCTGTCAATCCGTTAAAGAGGAAGTAAACCCTGATGGGTTTTACTTCCTCTTTTGCTCACTGCAAACCCTGCAAATTAAAAGTATAATAGGCTAGTATGCATTGCATACTAGCCCATTATGTGGCACTTACCTGCAAACGAATCCATCGCTGTCCCCTGTGCAGGCTGCGTCCATCTTCTCGCCCCTCCTCCTTCTGGGGCATGCGCGCGGGAGCTGCTGGTAATGGCACAGTCTAATTGAAGCAATGGCACAGTGCGCATGTGCTGATGACTTCAGCACATGCAGATAGTCTCCTACACCGTGCAGGGTTAGGAGATATGCAGTGTAGCTACAGGTGAGTCTTATCATAGGCTTACCTGTAGCAAAAAGAAGTTCGTAAGGGTTTACAACCACTTTAATCTTTCGATTGTTCAATCTATCAATCAAGCCCACTTTGTATGTATTGGCATGTATATATAAATCATTGTCATTTGTTTAAAGATTTAGCTATGAGTAAGCACCAGTAGTTATGGTGTGAAACATGTTACCGGTCTATTTCATCTTTTGCTGTATGGATTTTTATTAACCACTTAAGCCCCGGACCAATATGCAGCTAAATGCCCAGAGGTGTTTTTACAATTTGGCACTGCGCTGCTTTAACTGGTAATTGCGCGGTCATGCAATGTTGTACCAAAACGAAATTTGCGTCCTTTTCTTCCCACAAATAGAGCTTTCTTTTGGTGGTATTTGATCACCTCTGCGGTTTTTATTTTTTGTACTATAAACAAAAATAGAGCGACAATTTTTTCTATAATAAATATCCCCCAAAAATATATAAAAAAACATTTTTTTCCTCAGTTTAGGCCGATACGTATTCTTCTACATATTTTTCTAAAAAAAATCCGCAATAATCGTTTATCGGTTGGTTTGCGCAAAATTTATAGCGTTTACAAAATAGGGGATAGTTTTATTGCATTTTTATAAAAAAAATTTTTACTACTAATGGCGGCGATCAGCGATTTTTTTTCGTGACTGCGACATTATGGCGGACACTTCGGACAATTTTGACACATTTTTGGGACCATTGTCATTTTCACAGCAAAAAATGCATTTAAATTGCATTGTTTATTGTGAAAATGACAGTTGCAGTTTGGGAGTTAACCACAGGGGGCGCTGTAGGAGTTAGGGTTCACCTAGTGTGTGTTTACAACTGTAGGGGGGTGTGGCTGTAGGACTGACGTCATCGATTGTGTCTCCCTATAAAAGGGATCACTCGATCGATGCAGCCGCCACAGTGAAACACGGGAAAGCCGTGTTTACATACGGCTCTCCCCGTTCTTCAGCTCCGGGGAGCGATCGCGAGGGGGCGGCTAGAAACGAATAGCCGCGCCCTCATCCCGGATCGCTCCCAGAGGCTTACCGGCCGCCGTATGTACCGCGGGGGTCCCGATCGGACCCCCGACCCACGTCTAGGCAGCGACGTGCGGGGAATCGGAAGTGATGTCATGTGTTGTAATGTATTTGTATTGTATTTTCTGAAGACAACTATACTGACTAAACAAAAATCGTCCGATCTGGTATCGTACGAGGAAAATTTTCGTGCTCGTCCGATCTAATAATATTGGATGAATTGTCGTGATCGGCTCTTGAAAGCTCTGTGCTAATGATCCAATTATCGTAAGATTCTTCCTCG
The DNA here is from genome assembly GCF_905171775.1 of Rana temporaria. Classification (NCBI taxonomy): domain Eukaryota; kingdom Metazoa; phylum Chordata; class Amphibia; order Anura; family Ranidae; genus Rana; species Rana temporaria. Next base: position 437,937,220 of record NC_053492.1, read on the forward strand.
GACGACAGTTTTCTTACGATATTTGGATCGTGTGTACGGGCCATTAGTGTGAGTGAGGGGAGCCTTAGTGTGGGTGAGGGAGGGGTGGGGAGCAGGTTTGTTTGCTGCCCCCCCCCCAAAAAAATATTGAGCACCAGCTGCCACTGGTGACTAGTCTTGTCTCCACCCCCCCCTGTAGTTTTCTGCAGGTAGACTGTAATGGGTGGAGCCTGCTGGGTCCCTCCCGAGGCTCTGCTCTCTGCACAGGCTAAGTACAGTACAGTGATAATGTCACTTCTACTTTACAAGGTAATATCGGGGTTTGCAAAGGCATTTGGTGCACACAAAGTGGACGTATATCCTTTGTGGCTAAATGAAAATGTTTGTGCCTGGAGTGAAACAAGAATAAATTTGAGCAGTGGCGGTGCGTCCATAAGGGGGGCATGGGCACTGCCCCCTCTCTCCTTCCACCCCTCTGTCACCATAGATGGCACACTGGCAGCAATTGATGGACACAGTAGGGGCAATTGATGGGCACACTGGCAGCAATTGATGGGCACACTGGCAACAATTGATGGGCACAGTAGCGGCAATTATTATTAGGGTTGTCCCGATACCGATACTAGTACCGATTCCGAGTATTTGCGGGAGTACTTGTACTCCCGCAAATACCCCCGATGCCAGATCCGATATCACCCCCCCCCCCCCCCCGCCGCCGTAACGCCGCATCCCGCCGCATCCCCGCTGCCGCCGACTGGTTAATACACGCGGGGAACATTACAGCTTTCATTTGAATAGCTGTAATGATTTGCGCCGCGTATAGACACTCCCCCTTGCTCGGGTAAACTGTCCAATCCCGAGCAAGGGGGAGTGTCTATACGCAGCGCGGCGCGAATCACTACAGCTATTCAAATGAAAGCTGTAATGTTCCCCGCGCGTATTAACCAGTCGGGGGCAGCGGGGATGCAGCGCGATGCAGGTAAGGGGGACATGGCTGCATATGGGGGACATGGCTGGATATGGGGGGAGACATGGCTGCATATGGGGGCATGGCTGGATATGGGGGGAGACATGGCTGGATATGGGGGGAGACATGGCTGCATGGGGGGGGCATGGCTGGATATGGGGGGAGACATGGCTGCATATAGGGGGGACATGGCTGGATATGGGGGGAGACATGGCTGCATATGGGGGGGACATGGCTGCATATGGCGGGAGACATGGCTGGATATGGGGGGAGACATGGCTGCATATGGGGGACATGGCTGCATATGGGGGGAGACATGGCTGGATATGGGGGGACATGGCTGCATATGGGGGGGACATGGCTGCATGGGGGGGGGGGGACATGGCTGCATATGGGGGGACATGGCTGGATATGGGGGGGACATGGCTGCATATGGGGGGAGACATGGCTTGATAGGGGGGGACATGGCTGCATTTGGGGGGGACATGGCTGCATATGGGGGGACATGGCTGCATATGGGGGGGACATGGCTGCATCTGTGGGGGGACATGGCTGCATTTGTGGGGGGACATGGCTGCATTTGGGGACACATTTAAAAAAAAGTATCGGTATTCGGTATCGGCGAGTACTTGAAAAAAAGTATCGGTACTTGTACTCAGTCCTAAAAAAGTGGTATTGGGACAACCCTAATTATTATTATTAAATGGCCCAGAGGTCCCCAGGGCCCCCGGATAGCAACCCCCCCTTTTTTTTATTTTTTTATAAATGTTTATTTTTTTATTTTTGTTTATATTTTTGTATTTTTTATTAAAAGGCCCAGAGGTGCCAGGATGGCAACCTCCCTTTTTTTATGTATTTTTTTATAAATGTTTACTTTTTTTTTTTATTATTATTAAAGGGCCCAGAGGTTTCTATTTTCTTCTTATTAAAGGGCCCAGAGGTCCCCAGGGCCCCGGATGGCTACCCCCCTTAAATTTTTGGGGCCCCAAAATTCCTGATGGCGTCCCTGCGCATACCTCCCAACATGCACGGATTCTGCGGGACTTTCCCGCACAGACAGCTTCTTCCTGCAGTCCCGCGAAAGGGTTAATTTTCCCACACTGCTAGAGGAGGCAGCACGGAAGCAGGAGGAACCGGAGCGGTGTGTGTAGGACTGTGGCTGCTGAAGGGAAGAAAGCCGACAGCCGGGCTAATGACAGTCTGTGGCCCTGGCTGTCGGGACACAGGTGAGAGGCACACCCCCCCCGCTCAACAACTGCAAAATCCCCCCCCAGGAGGAACCGGAGCGGTGTGTGGATGTCTGCTGAAGGGAAGAGAGCCCACACATTCCGTGCATAGGTGCCCCCCCCCCCCCGCTCAACAACTTTAATGCGCCCCCCCCTCTCAACAACTTCAATTCGCGCCCCCCCCGCTCAACAACTATGATCCCCCCCTCACTCAACATCTTCGATCCCCCCCCAATTCTTGTCTCCAGGAGCCCCCTTCAACACTCAGGGTGGTGAGTCCTGCCCTGGATGGCACAGTGGCAGCAATTGATGGGCACAGTAGCTGCGTTTGATGGGCACAGTCACTGCATTTGATGGGCACAGTCGCTGCGTTTGACGGGCACAGTGGCTGCAATTGATTTTTTTCTCAGTTTGTTTGCGCCCCATCAACATTTTTTTTATTTATTTTTTTTGTTTACAAACTTTTATTGAAAACATAGATAGTGGTACAGATCAATATAAAAAAGAGTCATTATAAAAGTTACTATTACCCCATCAAAATTTTTGAGCACCAGCCGCCACTGAATTTGAGCAAGGTCAAAGAGTCTGGATTGGATTTCATCATTTTAATTTTAAACAGTCCATTGCTGTGGGTTACCGTAATATAGATATTGATTATCATTGCTGATAAAAAAAAGGGCAATAGCATTAGCATGCAAGCTGTTATCCAGTGACAGAACATACTAGAGTTAATTTGCAATTCAAGACCCCTTTCACCTGCTAATCCCTCAATAGCTTTGTCCATTTGTCACGATATTGATTTTACTATTCAGCTTCTCCTCTCACACAAATAATAAGAAAACTTGCTGAACCTTATTATCCATAGAGCACATGTGATGTAAACTGTAGATAACATGTTACACCCATATATTTCTTTTAAAGAAACTCATGATAAGGAATATTTCAAACCACTGTTATATGATAAGAACAGAAAGTGACGAAATTATCTTCAGAAACATACAGGATCATAGTTCAAATGAAATAGTTCAAGGAAATTCTGTGTTTGCCCCATACTTTTTTGTTCTTGTTTGCTATAATGGTGAAATCCTTTTTGAAAAATAATAATAATTATTATTATTATAATATAGGTATTTATATAGTGCTGTCAATTTACAGAGTGATTTACATATACAGTATATTGTACATTCACATCAGTCCCTACCCTCAAGCAGCTTACAATCTAAGGTCCCCAACTTACATTTGTAGCGCCCTGCTCCCAATTAATGGGGCGCTATTCTAAATTTAGAGGGTGTCTGAGCCAATAGTGGGCTCAGATTTTGTTAAATCTCAGTCAAATTAGCCTCTGTTCTGGCTATGGCGATGCTTGATGGTTTTACTAAGACTGGCAACCCTGATGGGGCCCCCTAGAGGCATGGGGCCCTCGGGCAGTGCCCGAGTGCCTGAATGGTCAGTCCACCCCTGCGTGTCACATTTGGCACCTTTCAGGAGGAGGAGGGAGCAAATACCTTTGTAATCCAGGTATTTGCTCCCACTTCCAAACATAGGTCGCCTCGGCGACCTACGCCATATCCGGCACCTACTTCATCCCCCGTTTGCTGACTTCTGGGAGATACACAGGTCACAGAAGACAGCAGGGACCAGTAGGATCACGCAGCACGAGTTGCGCATGCGCAGTAGAGAACCAGGAAGTGAAGCCGCAAGGCTTCACTTCCTGATTCCCTTACCGAAGATGGCAGCGCCTCCACCCGAGAGCCGAGGGACAGATCGGCTTCTGGTGCCGACATCGCAGGCGCCCTGGACAGGTAAGTGTCATTATTTTTAAAGTCAGCAGCTGCAGTATTTGTAGCTGCTGACTTTTATTTTATTTATTTTTCGGTGGAACTCCACTTTAATTACATTTACTACATTATGAATGGATATTTACACTACTTTCCAAATGTATATACAGTATGTATTCATAAAAGTTATTAAATATCATGTAAGATATTACTTTGTACGTCACATTCTAACCTATCATATAGCTGGCAGAGTCTAGAGTGGTTGCGTGAAATTCTCCATTTTTTAGTCGCATGGTTTCTGTTCCTATAATCATATTAAAACTCTCATCCATCATTTGTCTGTGGTAGAGGATGCATACCCCTCCCTTCCATTTATCCTTTCATTCGTATTCCTTTATAGGAGGTCTCACATCCCCCACCATATATTCTCCTTCTTCCTATTCCTCAAAGCACATCCCCCATCGTGTCCTCTGAGAGTGGCGGTGTGTCTTTATTTATGTCCTTACATCAAGGTGACATAGAAAGGCAGAGGAACCAAAGGAAAGAGCTTAGCAGGCATGGATCCTAATGGAGCCATGCAGATCATTTCTTTATTCCCCAGAGGCATACTGATTATAGAAAAGATACAGCTTAAAGGCTAAATCCACCTTTAAAAAAATGCACGTATTTTTGCAGGAAAAAATAGATTTATTTATTTTTTCTGCTGGGGAGAAGAACCTAAAGACCTCCTACGCTCTAGCTCCCTTGTCACCTCCTCCTATGCTCGCTTCCAGGATTTCTCCAGAGCTTCTCCCATCCTTTGGAACTCCCTACCCCAATCTGTTCGAATGTCCCCTAATCTATCCATCTTTAGAAGATCCCTGAAAACCCCTTCTCTTTAATGAAGCCTATCCTGCTTCTAACTAACACATTGGGGGTTAGTTACGAAAGGCAAATCCACTTTGAGGGGCAGATCTGAAATGAGGGGAAGCTCTGCTGATTTTATCATCCAATCATGTGCAAGCTAAAATGCTGTTTTTCTTTTCCTTGCATGTATCCTCGGATCTACAGCGACTGCACTTCCAGTGCAATTTCAAGTACACTTTGCACTTGTAGTTTGCACTTATAGTTCAAAGTGGATTTGCCTTTTGTAAATAACCCCCATTGTTTTACTTTCTCCATCAGCTCATCCCCCACATGTATTACTTTTTGTATCATTTAATCCTCCCTTTTTAGATTGTGAGCTCTAATGAGCAGGGCCCTCTGATTCCTCTTGTACCAAATTGTACTGTTACTGTAATATCTGCCTTTATTTTGTTAAGCGCTGCGCAAACTGTTGGCGCTATATAAATCCTGTATAATAATAATTAGGGTTGTCCCGATACCACTTTTTTAGGACTGAGTACAAGTACCGATACTTTTTTTTATGTACTCGCCGATACCGAATATCGATACTTTTTTTTAAATGTGTCCCCCCACATATGCAGCCGTGTCCCCCCACATATGCAGCCGTGTCCCCCCACATATGCAGCCGTGTCCCCCCACATATGCAGCCGTGTCCCCCCACATATGCAGCCATGTCCCCCCACATACGCAGCCATGTCCCCCCACATATGCAGCCATGTCCCCAAACATATTGCAGCCATGTCCCCCACATATCCAGCCATGTCCCCCCACATATGCAGCCATGTCCCCCCACATATGCAGCCCTGTCCCCCCACATATGCAGCCATGTCCCCCCACATATGCAGCCATGTCCCCAAACATATTGCAGCCATGTCCCCCACATATCCAGCCATGTCCCCCCACATGCAGCCATGTCCCCCGTACCTAAATGATGCCGCTGCCGCGTTAATCACCGCGGCGCTGGGAACATTACAGTCAGCTTTCGTTTGAATAGCTGTTTTCCCTGCTGCGCTGTGTATAGAGACACTCCCCCTTGCTCGCGATTGGACAGATCCGTCCAAGGGGGAGTGTCTATGTGCGGCGGGGAAAACAGCTATTCAAACGAAAGCTGACTGTAATGTTCCCCGAGCCGCGGTGATTAACGCGGCAGCGGCTTTGCGGCGGGGGGGGTTAAGTATTCTATTTTGGCATCGGGGGTATTTGCGGGAGTACGAGTACTCCTGTTAATACTCGGTATCGATACCGATACCGATACTGGTATCGGTATTGGGACAACCCTAATAATAATGCTGTCTCAAGGTTTTCATGGGGTGGGGAGGGTTTGAGAACTGAAATTGAGAAACACTGCTTTACATGGCACTATGTTACCCGCTAACATGTTGCAAAAGATAGAAATAGGCCCGGATTCTCAGAGGACTTACGACGGCGTAGCGCCATGTACGCCGTCGTAAGTCCGAATCCGAGCCGTCGTATCTATGCGCCTGATTCTTAGAATCAGTTACGCATAGATTTCTATTACATTCGACTGGCGTAAGTCTCTTACGCCGTCGGAGCCTAACTGCATTTTTACGCTGGCCGCTAGGGGCGTGTAAGCTGATTTACTCGTCAAAATATGTAAATTAGCTAGATACGCAAATTCCCGAACGTACGCGCGGCCGACGCAGAAAAGATACGCCGTTTACGTTAGGCTTTTCCCGGCGTAATTTTGCCCCTGCTATATGAGGCATAACTGCGGCGTACCAATGTTAAGTATGGGCGTCGTTCCCGCGTCGAAATTTGAAAAAGTTATGTCGTTTGCGTAAGTCGTCCGTGAATTGCGGCGTACTTTGGAGCAATGCACACTGGGAAATTCCACGGACGGCGCATGCGCCGTTCGGGAAAAACATCAATCACGTCGGGTCACAGTACATTTACATAAAACACGCCCCCCTGATCCAAATTTGAATTAGGCGGGCTTACGCCGGCCGATTTACGCTACGCCGCCGCAACTTACGGAGCAAGTGCTTTGAGAATACAGCACTTGCCTGTCTAAGTTGCGGAGGCGTAACATAAAGCGGATACGTTATGCCCGCACAAAATTACGCCGCTGGACGAGAATCTGGCCCATAGCCTTTAAATATAGAACCTTACAACTTGCATTTAGCTGTTGCAGTGCTTATCATTGCATTCTGGGTAGTAGGAGATGTGCTCTGTCCTTGGTCCTGACAGGGACCCTAAGCAGATGAAATGTAGGTTGGAAGCTTCTCTGTAATAGGAAGTCGCCATATGACACCTTTTCCTATGGCCTGTTTCATACGGGCTTCAGCTTGTATAAAAGCAGTGTGAACAACAAACTTTTACAAAGCAATTCCAAAGCTTTCAGCAAGCTTAGTTGAAGCTTTTAAAGTTTAATTTAACTCCAGTTTGTAAATGTTGAATACTTTAATGAGAGTATGACTGTCAACTTTAAACAAGCTGCTAGCTGGCTTCAGCACTATGAAGCTTATTAAACGCCTACAGAAGCCTGCTAGCAGCTTGTTTAAAGTGACAATCTGCACTCCGATTAAGATCTGTGTATAACATTTCCAAACAGGAGTTAAAGGGCGATTCAAGACGTAGTCAGAAAACATGGGGGATAGGGCCTTACTGTTGCTAGATGCTCACAAGACATTTGACAGCATAGAATGGGAGTACATCTGGACTGTCATGGGCAAATTTCGCTTTGGCAAGGGGTTCCTGACGTGGGTGAAGCTGCTGTACTGCTCACCTAGGGCGGTCATTAGAGAGGCGGGACACATTTCTGAACCATTTACCCTGCATAGGGGCATTAGTCAGGGGTGCCCATTGTCCCCACTCCTCTCCGCCATCGCCATTGAGCCCATGGCAGTCTTGATTAGAGCAAACCAGGGAGTTGCAAGGATTTCAATATGGGGAGATTAAGGAGAAACTAATGTTATACGCTGACGACACCATGCTACTTCTGGGGCACACAGATGACTCCCTGAGGGAAGCTATGGCAGTGGTTGGCAGATTTGAGACCTATTCAGGACTTGTCATCAATTGGACCAAGTCCTAACTCCTGCTGCTTGATGCTAAACTGACCAGCGGGGAGCGGACGATGCACAAGGTACCAGTGTCTGCCATTTTTAAATATTTAGGAGTTCAGATCACTTCAGAACCACGCAATTTTACCTCTTTTAACCTGACCCCACTATTAAATAGAATCCGAGATAGAGCCAAAATATGGTCCCGCCTTAGGATGTCCCTGGTAGGAAGGGTTAATCTCATAAAGATGATTTTTATGCCCCAGCTCTTATATTTCCTGCACAACACACCCATGGTAATCCCTCTAAAAATGATGAGAATTATTCAGTCCCTTTTTAGGGCCTTCATATGGCTAGATAAACCCCTAGGGTAAAGTTGGAATAATTACAAAAACCCAAGGAAGTGGGTGGCCTTGCCCTCCCTAACCCTTGGGTCTATTATTTGGCGACACAGGCACAACATATAGCCCGAGCTATGCCATAAGATCAGGGAATGGGGGAGGGAAACGTACAACCTGACCCCATTAAGGCCCTAATGTGTTGCGTCACTGACCTCGGCAACGTGCCCACAGGTATAGAGGCCCTGGCACATGCAAAGTCCAATTAACGATTTCCCACATACGTCTTGATGCAAAAATATGGAATAAACTTAGACAACTACAGGAAGTAGAGGGATTCACCGGGTATAGTCCGATATGGGCCAATGGGTACTTTGAGGAGCTGCTATTGCTGGATTGTGGTGCGCGGTGGAGGAGGCAGGGGGTCACACACATGAGACATATATTTACTGCGGGTACACTGATTCCCTTCCCCGATCCAATATGATGCTGTCACCCCATGTGACTCTAGCAGCCATCTTGGGTCAGGCAGAACCTATTTAAGATCCTGTCTCCCAGGCATGGTGCGCATTGTTATGAGTTGGCAGAAAAGGGAAAGGTACCCCATCAGTTAGGGATAGCAGCAACTTTAGGGAGAGGTTCCTGATGAGGAGTGAAAAGCGTAGGGTCGCATTTCTACTGGACACCTTCCTGATCGGGCACTAGACAGCCAGACCACATTCTGTCTCCTCTTAACAGACCCTGTCAGTCTGGCTGGAATCTGCTTCTTCCACGAGGCAGGAAACTGTTAGTGCACCCGGCTGGGTAGCCTTCCCACTGGGTTTGTTGTAAACTGCATTACTTCAATACAAATCTTCTATTGCACCCAACTATGGGAATTATTGCTCCCAACCACACTGCTCCCCAGCTACACGCGCATGCATAAACTCTATCGAACTGTGCATACACCAGGAATGTCATTGAGGACCAGCTGAAAGAACCAGGAAAATGGGTCTAGTTTTGTGCTCATTTTCTTGCACAAGATTGCAGGCTTTGTTTAATTACCATTTTCCTATAATAGTACCCATACAAGAGGTACGGTAGCTATTAGTGCGATTAGGCTTGCCATAAATAAGGAAGCCTGATCCCACCCAGATCTGACCGCTCGAAATGATGCTCCAGCAATGGCAAGCTTAGCGTTGACCCTTCATCCCTTTATATCCTGACACATGTGACTCACACAATATCTATAGTTGAGTAAACACAGGTCATGCACTGGTTGAATCTAATTACCTCCATTAATCAGCAGGAGAGCATTTATAAATCTTGTGTGTCGGGTTTTAACCTCCCTGGCGGTATGATTATTTCAGAAAAAAGGTGCTGAAAGCGGTACCATTATTTGCAAGGAAATTTGGCGTTTTATACTGTAGGCCTGTAATTCTTAGGAATAACTCATTTAAATCTGACCAAACAAGAGTCTAGTAGGCATCCCGGGTATGAAATTATTTTAAAAACAAAATGATAAATTATAATATAATAAATAATTATAAATAATTATAACAAATAATAATATAATTATAATAAAAATTATTCAATAATGTAATCAACTCAAAATCACTGAAATTTGCTCAGTTGCAGAATTGTCGCTGTCATTACTTTTATTTTTTTATGACGAATTTCCCCACAAATCGCTATCGCACTATTCTGCAAGTGATTATAATTTATTAGCGCTGTTTTCTAGCTGCTCTAAAACCATTTTTGACATAAAGGGACACTTTTGGTTGCTATGGACAATCTACAGTTTGCAGGCAGAAAGAACAGTTTTTATTATATAAAAGTACGTGTAGGGCACTGGGCAGACCACTAGGGACAAGGGGGGGGGGGGGGTGTATTTTTTACATACAGTACTGTAATCTATAAGATTACAGTATACTGTATGTATTGTGTTTGTTTACCTTTTTGAATTTGGCGCCGTTCTCCGCTCCCGTGTGTCGTAACGTCGCAGGGAACGGAGATCGGCGGCACAGGAGGACACTGTGTGAATCGAGCGAGGTCCCGCTCGCTCACACAGCGCGGTGGCATCGCTGGATCCAGGGACAAGGTAAGTAAACCACGCCTGTGGATTCAGCGAGGCGAGCCAGAGTCTGACTCGGGGTTACCGATCGTAGCCAAAAAATCTCACCCCGAGTCAGACTCAGGAATACCGCCAGGGGGGTTAAAGGGAACCTGTATGCAGAGAAATACAAGGACCATTGGCTTCAGTACTGCTAGGGATCATTTTACACTGTCTGTGCCCTCTGAAGATTAATCCATGATGGCGCGCTCTTCAGAGGGCATTTGACAGGCATTGAGGAGGCGATATGCCATTGCCACTTTATTTTTTTTTATCCACCAAAAAAATGTAACCATTGTACTGCAACTGTATGCATTGCACATGGATTGCGGTCCTGTGGCCCAGTTCAACTGAATGGGTCATGTTTGGTGGGCAGTAGCGCTCACTGTGCAAAGGATCATGGTTGTGGCATATGTATACCCAACCACAGCCTTTGCAGCTTAGGGGGAACGGTAAAAATTAGGCTCAACTGTGTTTTTACTGCCCCTCAACTACAAGTTTTTTGTTTTTTTTTAATCCAACAAAAGTTTTATTTAGTTTGCAGAGGTACAAGGCATACAGAATCCCCTCGACACGTCGGGGACATAAACATAAAATAGAGATAAAGATCAAGGCCATACAAACATGTACAGATATAGCAATCCCATTCTGGAGGTAAACCCCCCCCCCCCCCCCGCCACCACTCCGGACATTGCTCTCGTGGCATCCGCTCCCATCCAGACTCAACTACAAGTTTAAACAAGGCCTAAATCACTCCGACCTGAACAAGTATGAAGATTAGGAGCTTTGACAATAAAATACCTTTTTGGCAGGAAAGATAAGTATCAGAAGAGGGGAGGGTTCATATGGCCAGCAAGAGAACCTGTCCGAGTTCCCCCCACCAAAGATTAAAAGTCAGTAGCTACAAATACTGTATCTGCTGACCTTTTCCATTGGCACTGGCAGGCATTGTAGATGGGCACTGATTGGCAGGTGCCTGGGCATTGAGTTTGTTTGCCCGGTGGCAGGGGTGGCCATAGCTCTCAACTGTCCCTGATATGGAGGGACTGTCCCTGATTTGGAGCAATGTCCCTCTGTCCCTCGATCCTCCTCATTGTCCTCTTTTTAGTCTGATCTGTATAGTTGTATATAAAATGCACTTTGTATCTATCAAAAAGTGTTTTCCAGCAATAAACCTTTCATCCAATTTCTAAATTGCTGCATTTTTAAATTCCAAAAACCAACATAAAGGAATAATAGTGGTAAAAAAAAGCACTTGTGGGTTTAACCAATCTGTTTTTTTTGTACAATTCTCCTTTAAGGGGGCGTGGCAAGGGGTGTGTCCTATGCCTGCATACTTTTGCTGATAGGTGTCCCTCATTCCAATCTCAAAAAGTTGGGAGGTATGGTGGTGGCGGTGGTTTCTTTGCTGCCCCCCCCCCCCCCCAAAAAAAAATGGAGAAACAGCTGCCACTGTAAAGAGGGATATGCTTTGTTCATATTTCATGTCTGAGGTTTACAACCACTTTAAATCTTGGTGGTGTATAAATCATTATTAGTAGCAGCAGTAGGGTAGTACCCTCCAGGGCAGCCATCACACATTTTGGGGCCCCTTACACAGCTTTAGGCAGGGCCCCCCTAGAGCAGAGAACCGGGGGGGGGGGCCCTCCTCTCTCCTGCCGCGAGTGTCGGGACGGGGGGTTGGTGCTGACAAAAAAAACGGTGGGCGGCTGGGCCCCTGGGGACCATCGGGCCCCTTACAGGTGTAATGCCTGTACCCCCCTGATGGCGGCCCTGGTACCCTCTAAAGTAGCCTAGGCTGTCTGCGGGAGAACTACAAGTTGGCCAAGTAACCAGATGACCACCGGAATAGTACAGTTTGTAGAGCCTGTCTTAGACAATGCATACCGTACACTGAATTTTTCTAGTGCTAATTGTAGCTTACAGGCTCCCTAGCTGCTACCTTCTCTCCATTATGTAAATGTGAGAGCCGAGCTAAGCTGACAAATCTATTGTGGTTTATATAATGATGAGTTATATTTGGACTCGGTTGCTGCATATTTGCAATGGGTGTGCTGCGTATATCTACCTAATCCGCTGTGAGATCTGGGCCAGGATGTGTACAATTAGCAGCTCCCCAGCATAATAAGAAGCCATAAAATCAGTAGGTATCGGGAAAAGCTAAATTTCACAGCTCTGACTGTACTCGTTGTGTGGCATGAATCTGCATATCACTTCTATGTTCCTCCAGCATTTGCATACCTTTCCTCTGAGAGTACAGCAGTCGTTCTCTATGATTTAGGAATCTGCCTGTACACGGGGCTGACCTGAAATAGGAAAACAGGTTGGAGATAGATGTTCAATATAAATCTGTCCCATGCTTGTGCAACAAATGGTGCGGCATATTAGTTAAATTGTATGCAGATCTGTCTCTGTCTCTGACTCAAGAACTGGGTTGTTTAGTAGACATGTGCACATAAAAAAAAAATCTTTTTTTTTGTTCCGTTTCGTATCGTTCCGTAGGTTCGTTTCCGTTCGTTTTTCGTAAGACGCCCGTTTTCCTGTTCGTTCCCGTTCGTTTTTCGTACGACGAGATTTTTTCGTATTCCGATCGTTTCGTATTTTCGTTACCGTTTTATTTTCGTACATGCGGGATGGTTCGTTATTCTGTTTAATTCACGTTCGTTACTTGTTAGACCATAATTTTCGTGAATTTTCGTCAATGATTTGCATTCTGTATTTTGTTTGAATCCTTTTTCTGTTCATATTTTCAGTCGTATGTTCATATGACATCTATAACAAAAGATTTGCATTCTGTATTTTGTTTGAATCCTTTTTCTGTTCGTATTTTCAGTCGTATGTTTACTGTATATGACATCTATAACAAAAGATTTGCATTCTGTATTTTGAATCCAAAATACGAACAGAAAAAAGGAATTCAAAATACAGAATGCAAATCTTTTGTTATAGATGTCATATGAACATACGACTGAAAATACGACATAAAAAGGAGTCAAACAAAATGCAGAATGCAAATCTTTTGTTATAGATGTCATATGAACATACGACTGAAAATACGAACAGAAAAAGGATTCAAACAAAATACAGAATGCAAATCTTTTGTTATAGATGTCATATTAACATACGACTGAAAATACGAACAGAAAAAGGATTCAAACAAAATACAGAATGCAAATCTTTTGTTATAGATGCCATTTTCGTTCTTTTGCCGTTTTCATTTTGTCGTATTTTCGTCGGATCGTTCGTTCGTATTTGCGGTTGTTCGTTATGCGGCTCATTCGTAATCCCGTCGTTTTCGTATTTTGGTGCTTTAATTTTTTCGTATGTACACATTATTCCGCAGGTACGAAAATTAACATTTTCGTACGAAAATAACATTCGTACGAACGGGAATGCACATATCTATTGTTTAGCATAAATCGCTGGGAATCTCTGGATGTACTGAATGAGAAATCTTTAGGTGTCTGGCCAACCCCTGTGTTTGGCTCGTTTGGCTGTACTTCTCCTGTGGCTGAAGCCTGCTGTCAGAAGATGTCACAGAGCCGATCCAGATTGGGTAAAGGTCGCGACCAGAAAGCTGAACCAGCACCTGGCTCAGCCTCACAGCAAGCCACTGAGAGCCTGAGCCAGACGCTCCCGCCCCCTCCACAGCCCAGTGCTCCAATGAGCATGGGGGGGCAGAGAAGAGAGCTGGCAGTCACCAGCTCTCTGCTCTGAGAACTGAGCAATCAGCGATGTTTAATCGCTCGGCTCAGCCTCTCAGCAAGCCACTGAGAGCCTGAGCCAGACGCTCCCGCCCCCTCCACAGCCCAGTGCTCCAATGAGCATGGGGGGGGGCAGAGCAGAGAGCTGGCAGTTACCAGCTCTCTGCTCTGAGAACTGAGCAATCAGCAATGTTTCATCGCTCGGTTCTCATACTTAGAGCCAGCGGGGAAGAGACGCTGCATTCACCTAGGTAAGTATTATTCAGAAGGAAAAACCCTAGCTTCTCTTTTAAAGGGACACTAAAGGCAAAATTGTTTTTGTTTAATAATAACAAACATGTTATACTTACCTCCGCTGTGCAGTTCGTTTTGCACAGAGTGACCCGGATCCGTGTCTTCTGGGGTCCCTCGGCGGCTGTCTCTGCTCCTCCTCGCAAAAGCTTTCCACGTTCATGCGAGCTCCCTCGCATGGGGGAAAGTTTTTGCGAGCTCGCTCCCATGATACAGCGGCGGCCACGGCCGCCGACTGTATCACTCGGCCCCGCCCACCGGCGCGCCGCGTCATCCGCTGTGATTGACAGCAGCGCCAGCCAATGGCTGCGCTGCTATCAATCCGCCCAGCCTAGCCAATCAACGGCCAGGCTGGGAACCCGAATAGCAAGACGAGAACGCGTACGGGACTTTCGAGTGGAGAGGTAAGTAAAACAGGGTCTCGGGGGGGGGGGGGGGGGCTATCAGATGTTTTTTTACCTTAATGCATAGGATGCATTAAGGTAAAAAAACTTTTACCTTTACAACCCCTTAAAGCCAGCCATAGACAGATTAACCACTTAAGCTCCAGATTTTTTTTAGCCCCTGCATGACCAGGGCATCATGCAACACTGTACACAAACAAAATGTATATAATTTTTTTTAACACATATAGAGCTTTATTTTGGTGGTATTTAATTGCCACGTTTTTTTACTTTTTATTAGACAAACAAAAAAAGCCTGAAAATTTTGGAAAAAAAAGAATAATTACTTTCTGTTATAGAACATATCCAATTAAAAAAAATTCTAAAATTGTATTTCTTCATAAATTTAGGCCAATATATATTTTGCTACATATCTTTGGTTAAAAAAAATCCCAATAGATATATATTGATTGGTTTGTGTGAAAGTTATAGCATCTACAAATGATGATTATATATATCTAGATATAGGTATATATAATGACATTTTTTTTATACTAGTAATGGGGGTGATCAGCGACTTATAGTGGAACTGCGATGGAAAAATCTGACACCAACTGACACTGGGTGTGAACTGAGACTGACATCATCAGAAACACTAATACAGTGATCAGTGCTAATAATATACACTGTCACTGTACTAATAACACTGGGAAGGGGTTAACATCTAGAGGCAATCAAGGGGTTAACTGTGTGCCTAATCATGTGTAATGTGTGCTGCTTTTACTAATTAATGTGGCTGATTTTTCTCCCAGATTTTTAGTAGACACGGGGCTCTGTACTGTGATTTGCTAAGCCAATCAGCAGGTCCCTGTCATAAATAATTGGCCAGGACCTGCTGACCGACTTGTGCTGTACCGAATCACAGCACAAATGGGGCGGCCTATGGTTGAAGGAAAGAAAATTGCATAATGCATGGCCTGCCTTAGGCCCCTTTCACACGGGGCAGATCAGTGATGAATTGCCCCGTGAAGCTCCGCTTGCTCAGCGGGGATCGCTCCGTTGATCCCCGCTGAGCCGGCGGATGACAGGGCGGTCCCCGCACACTGTGCAGGGACTGCCCTGTCTTTTCTCCGCTCTCCCCTATGGGGGGATCGAATGAACACGGACCGTCTGTCCGTGTTCACCCGATCCGATCCGCCAGAAGGATAGAAAAGTAGGTTTTTCCTCCGTCACACTTTGGCGGGCCGGATGTCAGCGGGCATGTCACCGCTGACATCCGCGTCTCCATAGAGGAGCACGGAGCGCCCGTTCAGGTCCGCCTAAAAAACTGGCAGGCGGACCTGAACGGGCCGCCCGTGTGAAAGAGCCCTTACTCAGAATGAGTGACTTGCATCAACAAGGTAACAGCAAAGAAAAATTTGGTTAACCCCTTTATGACCACCCAACACATATATGTACACGGGCAAATGGGTAGGCTTTAACATCCACAAGCCACAAATTAGACAAATTCTGACACATTTTTTGTTGTTAGCAAATTCGGATGTATCCAAATTTCCAGATTTCAATAGTAATGAATTTAAACTAATTTGAATTAACAAAACTGGACAAAATTTGAATCAAATTCAAATCGTTTTCTAACTCTATTCAAATCGGTTTAGAATTTGAAATTGTTTTAAAATTTGTTTAAAATGTACGAATACAATAAAATAGAATATAAAGGAATAGACTACAAAAGAATAGAATAGAAAATAAAGGAATAGAATAGAAAATAAAGGAACGCAATAAAATATAATAGAAAATAAAGGAATAGCATAGAATATAAAATAATATAACCCTCTTCTGAAATTTAAATTACAAATAGAATAAATTTGAATTGGAATAGGATAGAAAGTAATGGATTAGAATAGAATAGAAAAGAAAAAGCATAGATTAGAATAGAAAAAAAATACTACTAATACTGTACAAAAACATCTGTACGACTAGTGTTTTATCAACATCTGTCTCTGTGTACCATTGCACAAAACCTCTGTAATACTAGTATCCCAGCAACATCCCATGTAAAAGCTGAAAAATGGCCTGGGCATTGTACAAGAGCTAACTGAGCTGACA
The DNA here is from genome assembly GCF_905171775.1 of Rana temporaria. Classification (NCBI taxonomy): domain Eukaryota; kingdom Metazoa; phylum Chordata; class Amphibia; order Anura; family Ranidae; genus Rana; species Rana temporaria. The sequence continues at coordinate 437,953,995 of NC_053492.1, forward strand.
GAAATAACAAACCAATATTCCAATTGTTACCAATCGATTCCAATTTTGAAATCAAAATCTAAACGAGTACATAATATTCCTGCTGATTAATAAAATTAGGTCATTCTTTCTTAAAATGTTGCCCCATCAACATCTGTCACAGTGTACCTGTGCCCAAAAACATCTGTAGTAGTAATTATAGTGTTTCCAATCAACATCTGTCAGAGCTTACTAGTGCAACCAATCAGCTGTCACAGCAGGCATATTCCAGTGTAAAACATCTTTAGGACTCGGGTGTGTGACACCAAAACATTTGTCACACACAGATTCGGTTGAAATCTTTTCGAATGCAGTTTAATTCAGAAATTTGAATACGAATAAACAAAACTAATTCCGAAAACAAATGAAACTAATGGAACAAATCTACTGTATTTATCACAGTATAATGCGCTTCCGCGTATACCGCACACCCCTAAAGTTGCCCGAATCCTGTGGAAAAAACGTTTTTTTTTGTACTTACAGTTTTGGTGTCTTGCGCGGCGGCCTCGTCGGGTCCGGCGTCCGCATGCGGCTTCGGGTGTCCTCTTCGTCGGGTCCGGCATCCTTCTGCGGCTTCGGGTGTCCTCTTCGTCGGGTCCGGCGTCCTTCTGCGGCTTCGGGTGTCCTCTTCGTCGGGTCCGGCGTCCTTCTGCGGCGTCCTCGCGTCCTCCCCGCTCGTTTCCCGCACCGAGTTTGAATACTGTGCCGACATATACAGAGCGCAGTACACTCGTGTATTGTCGGGCAGGCTCGGCAACTCTCGCGCTGACGTCCTGTACGTCCAGGACGTGAGCGCGGAAGGAGCCGAGACTGGCCGACTATACCCGAGTGTACTGCGCTCGGTATATGTCGGCGCAGTATTCAAACTCGGTGCGGGAAAGCGGGTATCGGCGTATACCGCGCACCCACGATTTTGCCCTGGGCAAAAAAGTGTGCGGTATACGAAGATAAATACGGTAATTAAACAAAATTAGTTAACGTGGATGTAAACCCGAAATGTTTTATTTATTTTTTGATGTCACAATGTAGAGTATAAGATTTCCTATCATCTGTGCCCAGTCTTGCCACACAGAGTTAATCCAGCTCTGAACAATCCTATTTTATTGTTCAGTGAAATAAAACGGACTTACAGAGAAAAGCCTAAGTCCGTTCTGCCCCCTTGCTGTGAGTGACAGGTTATTTACATATCTCATGCACTAGCATTGAGACTGGCATTATTTTTTAATTCCCACCCCCCACTCCTTTTCTGAAGTCATGTGGTTACTTTTCTGGATTTTGACTGGATGTTAGTGATCATAGCAGAATTCAGTGTAAGGAATACATAGGAAAAAATGCATGTTGACAAGGGGAGTGTAGAGGAGGTCAGGGAGTGTACTGACATAACGACTCCACCCACCGAGCTCCAGACAACAGATCCACCCCCAGAATCTTTAGTTTTTCAGTTCTTATAACAGACAGAGGGGAGACATTTGACAGGTAAGGATACATGCAGGAGGCATCTATATCCTTATAGATCAGCACTATGGCAGTAGTTTAGAAAGGATGAGAGTGGGTTTATATCCACTTTAAATAACAAAATTAAACAATTTATTTCGTTTTGCACATATGCGTTGACGGGAGGCTGAACTTTATGTGCTGATTGTTCACTGCACCCTCCCAGCACAACGACTGAGCTGTAAAAGACAGCTCTCAGCCCAAACTAAAGCCGTCAGGACCAGCTCCCGATTATGTGACCACTGTGAGGAAGAAGGGTGGGTGACCGCACTCTGATGTATGGAAAATCAATTGGTTTATTAGAAATGATCCATCAACACAAGCACATCACAGTCTCTCGAGGAAAAGGACAAATGATAACGTGTTTCACGCTTTACATGTAGCCTAAAATGCGTCAACATTTGTTCCTTACCTTGTGATGTGTTTTTTTATTGATGGATAATTTCCAATACATTTTGGGATTTTCCATAGAGTGCGGTCACCTACCCTTCTTTCTGAAAGTATTCAGCGTTTGCGAGCTGGACTGACAGCTTCTGTGTGCGTTTCAAGGGCTAGAGAATAGGTGGACTGACCTGGAGCTGAGTATTTGCCCTGGACTCATGTGACCACTCATGTGACGCTGGAGCCAATTCGCATGGCCGGCAACCACGATGTCCGCTGTCCACCCGCGATCGCTCCACAGAGAGCCAAAATGGGGGTTTGTGTATGTAAACAAACAGATCCCCGTTCTGACAGGGGTGTAGTGTCATGAATCGCCAATAATACCTTCATGCCCTGTCTGTCTGCTTACCTGGACTGTGTGTCAGCCTTAGGCTGCACTCTCACACCTGCATGGTTAAGTAATCTTCCCTCAGCGTGGCTCCACCCTGTGGCCCTCCAGCTGTTTCAAAACTACAAGTCCCATGAGGCATTGCCAAACTGATTGTTAGAAGCATGACTTCCAAAGGCAGAAGCATGATGGGACTTGTAGTTTCGCAACAGCTGGAGGGCCACATGTTGAGCACCCATACTCTACAAGATACACTATTTAACACTGTGCTGTCCAAGCCTGCCTTGCCCAAGCAAACTGTCAGGGCACCTGAGGCTAGGTGACAGATCATGATGCACACCATTGGGGTCAGGAGTGCACCACTATGGTAGTGGACCCTATGGCTGACTGCTGCGGATGGAGCTCTGAGTGGTTCAGAAAAGCAGGTCCACTGGAGCACCAACACGGAGCCCACTGGGAGCTAGAGCATAAGATTCCCCAGGGTGTGGAGTCTAAGAGCCAGCAGATGTAGCCAGCAGGTGTTCACCAGAGCCTCTAGTGGAGAGGATGGACTGCGCTAGCCTGCCTTGCTCCGAGCAATATTGTGTGTTTAGTTTCCTGTCTCCTGCTTGCCATGTGCTCTACGTCTGTTTCTGATCTTGGCTTGTTCTTTGAGGTGGGAGACCCTGGGGGCCACGACCTGGAGCCAGTTGCAGCACAGTCAATCCTCACCACTAGCGTCCACTACCATAGCTGTGTACTCCTGTCCCCAATGGTGTGCATCTGTCACTTGGCCTCAGGTGACCTGACAAGTAGAGAGAGATCTGCTGTTTCTAGTGATCAGGAACAGCGATCGGTCTCCTCCTCCAGTCAGTCCCCTCCCCCACAGTTAGAATCACCTCCCTAGGGAGCGCCTCCTAGTGTTAACCCCTTTCCTGTTAGTGACATTTATAAAGTAATCAGTGGCTATTTTTAGCTCTGATCAGTGTATTAATATCACTGGCCCCAAAAAAGTGTCAAAAGTGTCCAATCTGTCTGCCGCAATATCGCAGTCCCGCTACAAATCGCAGATCACCACCATTACTAGTAAAAAAATTATAATAATAAAAATGCCATCTATCTATCCCCAATTTTGTAGACGCTATAACTTTTGTGCAAACCAATCAATATACGCTTATTGTTTAAGGGGGCAAATCCTTTCAGTCCTTAAGTGGTTAAAGGAATGCCAGGGCGGGCGGGAAAGATTTAATCTGCTTGCAAGCTGACAAAGCACGCTGAGACTTGAACAAAGATTGCCAACTGATGGTCTTTAATGCCAGACTCAGGATAATAGAAGACATATTACAAACACCAACCCACACTCATGTATACATCCAAACATTCAGAAAGCAAATCTAAACCCTTTCCTAAACCAAAACTATTTTACAGCACCTCATGTTATCCAGGCTCTTAAAGAGGTTGTAAACAAAGACCCATACTAGCTCATTATGAAATACCGTAATTTTGAAATACTTACCTTAGAACAAAGCTGTTGCAGCGGTCTCCGCACACCGCTGTAACATCTTTCCCGGAGCTTCTTCGCGGGCTTTGGCGCTGTGATGACGTCACTCACGGCACCAGCTCGGAAGGAACGTCACCCGTGGGCTGTTCCTTCAGAGCGCATGCGCCAGTTAGTCTGCATGCACTGGAAATATCACCTAAACTGTAGAGATTTAGGAGATATTTTCACTACCTATAGGTAAGCCTTATTATAGGCCTACCTATAAGTAAAAGTCTGCAGAGGAAGTTTACTTTCTCTTTGAGGCTCATTTACACTTGCAGTCTGAGGGCAGTAAAAATAGTTGGTTGAGCTGCATTTTTACCAACTGCAGCTGTGATTTGGTCCAAGCAACTGAAAAAACTGAAAAAGTGAGCACAAAGCTGCTGATGGGTAAGCAATTGACAGCTTTGCCTAAAAGACTGGCCATTAAGGAAGCATGAGGTGATAATTAGGATTAACATACAATGATATCTGCAAATAGGGTAAGGCTCCATGCACACTAACGTTTTTTAAAGCTAAATTAACATTGGAAAAAACGCTGAATAAAAAACACTGGTAATAGCTTTTTGTAGTAGCGTTTTAGCAGCGTTTTAGCAGCGTTTTAGGAGCGCTTAGGAGCATTAGCCTTTTATTTGCATTTTTGCTGTAAAAGGAAAAGTAGGTACAGTACAGACCAAAAGTTTGGACACACCTTCTCATTCAAAGAGTTTTCTTTATTTTCATGACTATGAAAATTGTAGATTGACACTGAAGGCATCAAAACTATGAATGAACACATGTGGAATTATACATAACAAAAAAGTGTGAAACAACTGAAAATATATTTTATATTCTAGGTTCTTCAAAGTAGCCACCTTTTGCTTTGATTACTGCTTGGCACACTCTTGGCATTCTCTTGATGAGCTTCAAGAGGTAGTCACCTGGCGCAGCACCCCATCACTCTCCTTCTTGGTCAAATACCACTTACACAGCCTGGAGGTGTGTTTGGGGTCATTGTCCTGTTGAAAAATAAATGATGGTCCAACTAAACGCAAACCGGATGGAATAGCATGCCGCTGCAAGATGCTGTGGTAGCCATGCTGGTTCAGTATGCCTTCAATTTTGATTAAATCCCCAACAGTGTCACCAGCAAAGCACCCCCACACCATCACACCTCCTCCTCCATGCTTCATGGTGGGAACCAGGCATGTAGAGTCTATCCGTTCACCTTTTCTGCGTCGCACAAAGACACGGGGGCTGAAGATCATGTTCTGCCTTTAGCTAAATAGCTACCTGTTAAAACTTTTAGTATGTATGACACCTCTCCTCCAGTAAAAAAAAAAAAAGCACACCTGGCTCACCTTCATTGTAACCATTAAGAATAACATCAAGGACAAAGTACAGAGCTCCGCCTAGGCCTCCCTTAATAAATGCTTACATTACTTACATTCTACATATTACAAGCTTCAAGGGTGGTGATTCAACTTTTACAATGTAGCTAGTATAAGAAACAGGTGAAGGTAGCTAGAAGAGTGAAGGTCTTGTTTTTCAGGCACTTCCTGTTATAGGATGACAACATCCTGTCCTGTTGTATTGAGATGCAGCAGCAGCATCAAAATCCTTTGTAGATGTGGATGAAGTAGCAATTCGCAAACATGCGTCAACACCACAGTACTCAAGGTGATTTCTTGTAGAGGTTTTGATAGCATTCATATGGCTGTAGCGTCGCTCGCCTCGCTCACGGCAGCATGTGTCAGGGCTCAGTGTTAACAACAGAATAGACAGTTTAGAGAGTTCAACATATTCACCATCAATTGATTTATATAAAGTACTCCAAAGTTTTACAATAATACTGGAACAGTCAGGCCCGGATTTACTCCCTTTGCCGCACCAAGGCCGGGTCCTTCAATGATGCCCCCCTCCCCCCTGAAAGTCCCCCAACCCGTGCCCATCATTGCCGCCTTACCATCATTGCCGCCTTACCATCACTGCCGCCTTACTGTGCCCTCATTGCAGCCTCCCTGACCATCATTGCTGCCTTACTGTGCCCTCATTGCAGCCCCCCTCACCATCATTACAGCCCCCCTCACCATCATTACAGCCCCCCTCACCATCATTGCAGCCCCCCTCATTATCATTGCAGCCTTACTGTGCCAAACAATGTAACCTCATTAGTCAGTGTGTGCATTACGCACATCGGGCATCTCCTGCTCCTGCTGTGTCATGGAGCTCACTGTGAAAAGTTTGGGCGCGCTGTGATAAAAGTCCTGCCCTCCTTCTAAACCAGCTTGTGTGATAGACAGAACACTGCCTCTATTACACGAGCTGGTCTAGGAGGAGGGCAGGACTTTTATCACAGCGCGCCCAAACTTTTTACAGTGAGCTCCGTGACGCAGCAGTCTCCCGCTGTGTGTTACAACCGGCGCCGCCCCGAGGCCTGGCCTTGGTGGCTTCGTCGGGAATCCGGCTCTGGGATCAGAGGTGAACAGGCTTTTGACAGCATCATCTTCAAAGTACAGTACAGTATATAATATACTCCTTTTCTATTTCTTTAGAATTAATGTGGTTTGAAAATTTGGCAATTTTTTTTTCCATGTCACGAAGAGGTGGTTTAACATTGCAGGGGTTTAAGAACAGCATACATTTAACCAAATTACTTTCTGGAAACCTTAATTTAAAAGCTTTTTCAAGTGTTTTGGCATATTCAATAAATGTATTTTTAACTTGAAGACTTTCATTTTTGGACAGGTTCTTCACACTCTAAAAACATTTTATTGACTTCTTCACTAGGAATACTCCGGTCTGAAGTAGAGAGGAAATATTCCTCTGCAGACTCAAGAGAAGATTTTTTTTTTTAAAAGGTTTTAGAATAATCTTGCAATATTTTTCCAAAGAGCAGTATGCATAAAGTTTAGAGTTCTCTTTCTGTAACGATACATTCATGGATGCTAAATGAGGTAAAACCCAATTTAAATGTAAGTAAAGGATAAACTTTGGTGACTGTAACACTTCACAAATATTTTGACAGTTACTTTTGTAACCTGTTGGCCCATTCTCAAATGATTCTCTCTCAAAATACTGAATTAGAGAGTCACATAAACTCACAAGTCTTTCAACACATGCTGCTAAGTTTACCCAACAATTTTTGTTGTATGTTAACCACTTAAGCCCCGGACCAATATGCTGCCTAAAGACCCAAGGGGTTTTTACAGTTCGGGACTGCGTCGCTTTAACAGACAATTGCACGCTCGTGCGACGTGGCTCCCAAACAAAATTGGCGTCCTTTTTTCCCCACAAATAGAGCTTTCTTTTGGTGGTATTTGATCACCTCTGCGGTTTTTATTTTTTTGCGCTATAAACAAAAATAGAGCGACAATTTTGAAAAAAATTCAATATTTTTTACTTTTTGCTATAATAAATATCCCCCAAAAACATATATAAAAAAAAATTTTCCTCAGTTTAGGCCGATACATATTCTTCTACCTGTTTTTGGTAAATAGGTTTGCGCAAAATTTATAGCGTTTACAAAATAGGGGATAGTTTTATTGCATTTTTTTTTTTTTTTTTTTTTTTTTTACTACTAATGGCGGCGATCAGTGATTTTTTTCGTGACTGCGACATTATGGCGGACACTTCGGACAATTTTGACACATTTTTGGGACCATTGTCATTTTCACAGCAAAAAATGCATTTAAATTGCATTCTTTATTGTGAAAATGACAGTTGCAGTTTGGGAGTTAAACACAGGGGGCGCTGTAACATTTAGGGTTCACTTTGTGTGTGTTTACAACTGTAGGGGGGTGTGGCTGTAGGACTGACATCATCGATCGAGTCTCCCTAATAAAAGGGATCACACGATCGATGCGCCGCCATAGTGAAGCACGGGGAAGCCGTGTTTACACACGGCTCTCCCCGTTCTTCAGCTCCGGGGTGGCTATAAACGAATAGCCGCGCCGTTGTCCCGGATCGCTCCCCGAGGCTTACCGACCGCCGCATGTACGGGGGGGGGTCCCGATCGGACCCCCGACCCATGTCAAGCAGAGGATGTATAGGTACATGCATGTGCCTGTCCGTGCCATTTTGCTGACGTATATTTACATGAGGAGGTCGGCAAGTGGTTAATAAATTTGTATAGTCTTCTTCATTTAATTCACAGATCTGTCTGAACTCCTTTTTTCTTGCAGCACCAGAGAAGTCAAAAAGGGTGCAATAGCGCAAAAATAAAAAAAAATACACCTCCCACCTTCACGAATGCAAGCTGAACACTGACAGGACAATCACAAAATCCAAAAGATGCAAAAATGTATAAGAAATAGTGCAGCGCAATATAAATATTCTCAGCGGGGCCTTGTACGTCGCTAGCCTGCCTTAGTGTAGTCTGTGGTCGTCTGAGAAGAACTCACAGAGACAACGTAATTACGCCGGCAAAAACGTTCGGTCAGAACGACGCAAACAACTTTATTCAATTTTTTTTTTTTTTTTATTCAAATTTTATTTAATATACATATTAATATTATTGTACTTATTATATGTATTTATATTGTAATAGTTTTACAGGTTGTGATATTTAGGGTTAAGTAAAACAACTGTGTTTTGCACTTTGGTTTAATTGTATTTATATTGCGCTGCACTATTTCTTATACATTTTAGCACCAGAGAAGTGTTTTAAAGTGGAGTTCCACCAAAAAAATAAAATAAAAGTCAACTGCTACAAATACTGCAGCTGCTGACTTTTAATATATGGACACTTACCTGCCCTGGGTGCCCGCGATGTGGACACCCGAAGCCGATCTGTCCCTCGGATCTTGGGTGCTGACGCCACCATCTTCGGTAAGGGAATCAGGAAGTGAAGCATTGCAGCTTCACTACCTGGTTCCCCACTGCGCATGTTCGAGTCGCGCTCTGCGCTCTCACTGGTACCTGCTGTCTTCTGGGACCTGTGTGTTTCCTAGAAGACAGCGGGGGGGACGGAAGAGCGCCAGGCGTGGCGTAGGTCGCCGCGGTGACCCATGCCTGGAAGTGGGAGCAAATACCTGGATTACACAGGTTTCTGCTCCCTCCTCCCCCCTGAAAGGTGCCAACGGTGACACTGGAAGGGGGGAGAATTCCGAAGTAGACATGTGCACACTGAAATATGTTGTTTCAGAATTTCATTTCCGTCCGAAAAATATAATTATTAACCACTTCATTACTGGGCACTTAAACCCCCTTCCTGCTCAGACCAATTTTCAGCTTTCAGCACTGAGGCATTTTGAATGACAATTGCGCGGTCATACAACACTGTACCCAAATTATATTTTCAATTTTTTTTGTCTTTTTTTGTTTATAGCGCAAAAAATAAAAACACAATATTTTTTACGTTTTGTTATAATAATATCCCAATTTAAAAAAAAAAGATTTTTCCTCAGTTTTTTTTTTCCCCACTTCAGACTTCGCCAACAAAGGACTTCCCCAACAGAGGACAGGGAGACTTGCTCACGGTATAACCGCCCTTAGCGTCTCATTTATGGCTTCGCATCATATGTGGTTATGTCTTCGTAAAGCCCTTTTTTTTTATATTATATTTTTCTTCTTTTTTATATATTTATATTCTTTTCTAGTGCGAAAGAAACGTTTATCTCTTTCTCTTTTCTTTTTTTCCCCCCTCCCTCCCACCCGGATCTGTGTGCCTTAATGCTGTTGTCGTTCTTTTTATTTTCTCACTTATCAATATCTGTCATACCTTGTACACATTTTTCAGATGATTTCAAAACTTTCCATTTCTCCCACACCTCTCTGGTTCTGTCCTTTCCTATCTCCCCTCGAGCGAGGTACTCCATTTCTGCTATATAATCGACCCTCTCTATCCACTCTTTTATTGATGGCCTTTTTGTGTGTAGCCATTTTTTTGGGATTAGGCCCTTCGCTGCATTTAGTAATACCGTAACTAAGGTTATTCCATATAGTTTTTTTACTTTATTTGTTCCGTGAAATAGACATGTCATAGGATTACATAAGATCTTCTCCCCTGTTATTTCTTCCGTATAATCTAAAATGTCTTCCCAATATTCTTTTATTCTCGGGCAGTCCCACCAGATGTGCATTGTTGTTCCCTTTTGCTTACAATTCCTCCAACAGAGGTCAGAGTTGTTTGAGTGTATTTTACCCATTCTTACTGGGGTCAGGTGCCACCATACCATACACTTATAATTGGCTTCAATGGTAGTTATGTCTGAAGCATAGTTATACACTGCACCTATCATTTGTGAGTTGTCGATCTTTTTACCCATATCATTTCCCCATTTTTCTACGAATGGCAATGTCTCATGGGTCTCAAAATCTGTTAATATTCCATATACCACTGATATGCCATGTATCAATGGCTTATCCATGCTGCATATCTTTTCTATTGGGTTTAATGTTTTATTATCCCGTATCGGCTGTGGTAAAGTGCTCACAAAATCTTTCAACTGAAAATACTCCCAATCACTCAAGTGTTGATCACCTTCTACCATTTTTATATCCTGTCTTGCTTTTATTTTTCCGCGTGTGACTATATCTTTAAATTTTTTCCCGCCTAATTGCTTTCCCAACCGTGTCCTATTACCTGGTGGAAAAAAATCTGTGCCTACTAATGGGATCAATGGGGAGTTATACTCCCATTTTCCCGTCTAAATACTGTGTCCCATATTTTAAATACATTCTTTGTTATGCTGTGTGTATCCGTGCCCAATTTCCTATTTTCCGGTGGTATCCACACATTCCTATTTAATTGTGTCAAACTAAGTGTGTCTTCCATCTGTACCCACTTCTTTTTAGTATGTGTATTTGTCCATTCTACTAACCTTGCTAATATTACAGCCAGGGGTCAAGTCCTGGGGAAAAAAGTGTGGGAACTCCCACCCAAGATCCACTCCCCAGCCAAAAAAAATAAAATAATTATACGCTCATATGCATAATTACTAAACCACATGTTTTTTTTTTTTCCGATCCACTTTACCTTAGTAATCCTTTATGTTACTGGCCGCTACCTGTATATGGATTCATCGGGTAGTGTGCGGGTATTCCGTCACTTCCTCAATGCCGCAATGTCTCCTGGGAGCTTTTGTCATTGTTCCCAGGAGACATTGCGGAGGTCTGCCACGAGTTATCACGGGATTTAGAAAGAACTTTAAGCAAGACCTCCACAATGTCTCCTGGGAACAATGACAAAAGGTCCCAGGAGACATTGCAGCATCGAGGAAGTGATGGAATACCCGCACACTACCCAATGAATCCATATACAGGAAGCGGCCAGTAACATAAAGGATTACTAAGGTTCGCCTGCCCCTGACAGTGACTCAAGCTGGGCATCGCCGCTTAGTGAAGGATTGGCTCGGGCGGCTCGGCTGCTCTCGGGTGCTCTATCCTACATATACATATAGGAGGGGCGAGAGCGAGCAACCCTGTCTGGTTCCATTTTTCATTTCAAACACCAACGACACACTCCCATTGACCTTCACCCTAGCCGTCGGGTGGCAATACAGGTTCCTTACCCACTTCATAAATTTTGGTCCCAGACCTATGCTTCGTAAGGTATCCATCATAAACCCCCAGTCGACTCGGTCAAATGCTTTTTCAGCATCTATTGACATTAATACGACTGAGGGTTTCTTTTTTTTTTTTCTTGCTGTAATAGGAGTATTGTTCTTATGCTATTATCTCTCCCTTCCCTGCCTTTTACAAAACCAGCCTGATCTGTATTTATCAGTTCAGGCATTAAACTTTTTATCCTTGTTGCCAATATTTTTGCATATACCTTTACATCGGCATTCAACAATGCTATTGGTCGGTAGTTGGAACACAAAGTTACATCTTTTCCTGATTTAGGAATAATAGAAATATTGGCAAGAAGCGATTCTTGGGCCAGATTCAGAAAGAGATACAACGGCGTATCTCCTGATACGCCGTTGTATCTCTGAGTGCGCTCGGTCGTATCTATGCGCCTGATTCATAGAACTGTCAGATATCCCTAAGATCTGACAGGTGTAAGTCTCTTACACCGTCGTATCTTAGGCTGCATATTTACGCTGGCCGGTAGGTGGCGCTTCCGTCGATTTCAGTGTAGAATATGCAAATTAGGTAGATACGCCGATTCACAAACGTACGTCCGCCCGGCGCATTTTTTTACGTCGTTTGCGTTAGGTTTTTTCCGGCGTATAGTTATCCCTGGGTCTATGAGGCGCAGCCAATGTTAAGTATGGCCGTCGTTCCCGCGACGAAATTTGAATTTTTTACGTCGTTTGCGTAAGTCGTTAGCGAATAGGGCTGGACGTAATTTACGTTCACATCGAAAGCATGACGATTTGCCAACGTCATTTGGCGCATACGCGGCCGGCGCATGCGCAGTTCGTTCGGCGCGGAGACGCGCTTCATTTAAATGATACACGCCCCCTACCTGACGAATTTGAGTTCCGCCGGGTGATTTACGCTAAGCCGCCGCAACTTTACAGGCAAGTGCTTTGTGAATAAAGCACTTGCCTGAAAAACTTGCGGCGGCGTAACGTATATGACATACTTTACGCCAGCAGAAAGATCCGCTGATCTTTCTGAATCTGGCCCCTTGTATATTGAATGATTTTCTTTTTTTCCAGGATTTTTGCACAGGATTTACATTTAATAACACATTTATATCTGTTTGGAAACACTCTTTTTTTTCACAATTTGGATTTTTCTATTCACAGACTCACATTTATATCACCTGTGTGGGGACTCATTATCTATTTATTCATGTGTTAGGTATTCATTATTATGTATTGATTAATTGTTTAGAGCGCAACCACTATTTATTTTCCATTTGCACTTGTGTGTATCCCACTTTGTGTTGCAGCTTGCCTTGTAGGTTTTTCTAGCGCATTTTATTTTATTATATCTCATCTGTGGCTGTGCCCACCGATGCAGCCCATCAGTGCAGCCTACCAGAGTCAGTCTCAGTCCACTCCAGTCACTTGGCTTCTTGGGCTTGAGCTGTTTTCCTCTGTTGCCATCCTGTGCTTACTCCCTCTCCGGTTGTCCTGTGACCCGCACTGCCTGGGACCAGGAGAACCGTCCGGTTCTAAACACAGCAGTACACAGATGGAGGAGAAAGCAGAGCCGTGAGTCAAAGTCAGATATTATTATAAAAAAAGTCAGCAGTGGCCGCGGACACTGGAAGGACTGCTCATGGTGTCCGTGAGTGGACACCTTGCCCATCCCTGGGTATTTGTACAACACAGACCCTCCCTGGATCAGGACGTCCCTCCAAACTGGATGGAAGAACCAAGAGGAAACTGGTCAGAGAGGCTGAGATATAGGGTACTTGAATCTGAGGCCCCCTGGACCAAAGAGTCAAGAAAAAGGGGAGGGCCAAGTTGGTCAGAGAGGCTACCAAGAGGCTTACAGCAACTCTGAAGCAGATGGAGGAATTCATGACTAAGAGTGGTCGTTGTGTGTATGTGTAGCGCCCCCCCTTTAAAATTAGTGGGGCGTTACGCTAAAGTTAGTGGGGAATGGGAGATTTCAGTTGCTCCCATTCACTAATTGTTAGTTTGTGCTGTTGCCAGTTCAGAACTGCCTCCTGGGTCAGTCTGTGTGTCCAGGGGTGTGCTGCCACCCCTGGGCGACAGTTGGCGCTATAGGGGTTCTGACAGAACCATCCTTCCCCAGCAGCCAATCAGAGGAGTTTCCCTCTTTGGGCATGCTGGTGGGGGGGTATATCTGGAGCACCGGACATTTTTCTTGGTTAGTCTGCGGGGCCCGAGATCCAGGTGCGGCATCCACCTTCAGGGTGCGTGCATCCGCGGGCCCCATCCTCATGGCCTGCCCGGTTGAGGCTGTGCACCTTGCGGAGCCTTCTTTTGATGAAGAGAGGGACCCCAGTGGCTTGCTGGGTTCCAGATCCTAAGCTGGAGGCTGAACGGTGGGGGATTGGCTCGGGAGAACCTGAGTGCAGAGGTTGTCTGCGAGGCCTGGACGAACCACCGGGGATCCGGTCACCACGCTACATGACAGGTACCTTATATTTGCTACAGAATAAGACTTACTGGGAGGATTCGCTATCCTTATACTCCGATTATACTAAGAAAATGTACTACGCCTGTGGCAGAGGCATTGTTTCCTCCCAGTGATCTGATTATTGCGAGTGACCCTTTGGCTGCCAGGTCCGAGTTAATTGCCTGTCCAAGGGGCACTTACCCACCCTGGCGAGGGTGGCGACGTTTTGAATTATCTGTGCCGAGAGCAGGCTTGCTCTCTATGCTTTTGATATCCAAGGCCTGATGCTACAAGTTTTTCCTACTCATCAACCTCTTTCTCTACTGTGTGTCCTGTTGATGTTGGCCTTGTTGGCCTTGGAATAAAGCATTGGAAAATCACGCTACCGGCTGGACACTTGTTCTTTCACCCACACTCACAAGTATCACCCCTAGACAGAAGAACTTGGTAACTTAGTACGCCGATCCCAAATCAACCAGCGGCTCCTTCGGGGGTGAGCGCTACATATGTGACAACAATATCACCAATTCACTACAAAGAGGGTTGAAAAAAAGTCACTCTTCAAGAATGGTCACTTAATGTCACAACTCGGCTTTGCCAAAACGCACCTTGAAGATTCTGAGGCCACATGGAAAAAGGTGTTATGGTCAGATGAGACTAAAATTGAATTATTTAGTCTCAGCACACCACACGATACTGTATGTCTGGTGGATATCCAGTACAGCTGATCATCCAAATAACACCATTCCTACAGTAAAGCATGGAGGTGGCAATATCCTGTTATGGGGGTGTTCTCTGCTGCAGGGACTAGAGAACCTGTCAGGATAGAAGGAAGAATAGATGGAGTAAAATACTTTCTAATGCTTGAGGAAAATCTGCTGCCCTCTGCCAAAAGTTGTCAATGGGAAGATTTACCTTCCAACATGACGATGACCCAAAGCACACAGCAAATATGACCACACAGTGGTTGAAGGAGAAAAGGGTGAATGTCCTTGCATGGCCTAATCAGAGCCCAGACTTAAACCCCATTGAAAGACTGCAGTCCACAAATAGTTACCATCAAGTTTATCTGAACTTGAGCAGTTCTGCAAAGAAGAGTCCTCAAATATTGGAAAGTCTACATGTGCAAAGTTAGTAGAGACTGTAACGGAATGGCCCGTGATACCCAGAGACTTTTGAAGGATGCGGGGTACTCCTGTGCCAGCTTCACTAATGACTCTTGGGTCTAGGATCATCCTATGTCCTTTAGGGGCATAGGATGACTGAGAACTGATATCTCTGATTACATGAGATGGGACATTAATGATAATTCATGTATTGCAGGAGATCTTGAAATATTACAAGTTGTTAATTCTGACCCCAACAGGTCAATAGGACAGTATTCATTCAATGTGTAACATAGACTGTTGAGATGCTAATTAAATCCACCTGGCTGTATTTATGGGGCTTTCTGTGACTGCATTCTATTGTCCATTGTGCTAATTACATCTGCTCCCAAGATCTTTCATTGTGTATGCTAATGACACTGTTTTGTGTGAAGATACTATTGATAATAGATGTGGAATGTGACTTGTCAGCTGTAGTAATTAACGCCTCTAGATGCGGTGCCAGAATGTCTGTCTGGGATGTGGATTGAGGGGGAACTCGTTAAGGGCCCATTGTGTGATGTTTTGGGTGGAGAGTTTCATTGTTCCTGTGATTACTGTAGCATGCTTGTAACTGTATATAACAAGGCTGAGTTACCATTAAAGCATTCATTCGTTTGAACCAGAGAGAACAGAGCTGTGTGTCTCGTCCTTCTGGGGAATGGAATGGGTCCTGTCTGTTGGATTGTGGAGTATCGAATAAGCTGTCGTGGTTGGTGGAATGGAATATCGTAAACGGTGAAAACACCTGACCGTTAGAGACATATCTCAACAGACTAAATGCTGTAATTAAAGCAAATAGTAGTTCAACAAAATACTGACATGGAGGGGTGGGGGGTGGACGGAATCCTTTTTCCAACTCAGTGATTCTGTTTTTCATTTTTTTTCTTCTGATATGTTGGTGTTATATCTTTCACTTGGATGTTATAAGTTGCACTGAATAAATTTAGCTGTATAAAACAAAAACTGCCTGTATTCATTTCAGGCTGCAAAGCAACAAAATGTGATTATTTTAAAGGGGGTAATTCTTTTGTATACCCATTATATGAATGCAAGTTAGGGACTTTAGATTTTAAGCTCCTTGAGGGCAGGGACTGATGTGAATGTACAATATATATGTGTGTAAATTGACAGCGCTATATACTGTAAGTACCTGTAATAAATAATTTGGTGTTAGACATGTGCATGACGAAAAAATTTGTTTTGTTTCATTTTGATTCGTTAATCTATTTAATTTAGTTGATTCGTTGAATTCGTATTCGGGATTTCGTTTCATATCTTTTTAGAATTTTCTTTGAATTTCACAATTTTTTTGATTAGAATCGATACATTTTGAATCGGCCAAATCTTAGGCTCCATTCACATCTAGGCGGACGAAATCGCGGCGTTTTGTCCCGCGAATTGCGGCGGCAAATAGCGGCGTTTTGTACCGCGATTTGCAGCGACAAAACGCTGCGATTGTCCGCCTAGATGTGCCCCTAGATGTGCCCCTCTATGGAGATGGTTCCCGAATGCCGAAAGCCGCCTGAAAAAAAGGTCCGGGACCTTTTTTCAGGCGGCAGGCGACAGGCATCCGGCGTGGAGATGTGAACCATCTCCATAGAGGTCAATGGGTTTTCATCCCTCTGGCGGCAGCGGCAACACACTACAGGCGACAAAACGCCTAGGTGTGAATGGGGGCTAAAACTTTCGTGTTTTTTTTTCAATTCGAATGTGGCAAAGTGAAAAACAAAATAAAAATCTTCATCAAATGATTACAATGACTATAAATCTTTTGACTTAACTAAAACAACATTATTTTGAAATGGTACTCTTAGGCCCTGTACACACCTTCAGTCCGTTTTCATCAGTTTGGACTGATCGTGTGTACAGGGCCTAATGACTTCCACAGTCTTTAATTTCAGAAACATGTTTGCAGTTCGAATTCAACTGGAATTTCGGATGAATTTCGTTTCGTTATTCGGAGAATTTAGTAAACTTTGTTTATACTGTAATTCAATTATTCAGAAATATCCGAATCTCCGATTAATGAAAAATTTGTCTGAATATTTATTTGGAACGAAACTAACCGCACATGTCTAGTTGGTGTTTAGGCTCCCCCGTCCTGGGGAAGTTTGGCACCACTGGCAGTGCACCTCCTGGGGGTTTGGGAGTGTGTCTCCACTGTGGGGAAGGAAAGTTCTTGGCCTTGTGTGAGAAGTAAACTGCCTTGAGAGAACATGGGTTGACTGGGTGGAGCCGGAACTTTAGAAAAGGCTATGCAGAGGCACGCCAATCTACTTTCAAGAGAAGTTGATGTCACAAGAGTTGGGCACCCACCCGCCCGTTGTGTGTTTCGTCACAGCTTTCTTGGCAGTTTTACCTTGCCAGCAATTGGTATTAATTTATGGGGGTCAGTTTAATGCCTGTCTCGCACTGATGGTGGAGACAGGCCTCTTAGACTATACAGGTTTGGTTTTAGATGCTCATGGTATAACCGTGACCAGCAGATTTATTGGTATTTTGAAGGTTGTTATACTTGATATGTTCAATAAAGCTGTGGCCTTGCCCTACTTCCAACTTAACAGTCTCTGTGTCTTTTTGGGGAGCAAGTTTTGTTGTGGTTTAAATAAGTGGGGGGGGTCTTCTTTTACAGGTATACATTAATTTAAAAACTTTAGTATGGCGCAGTGTCGCTTTAAGATGTTCGAAACATTTCCTTATCTTGTATGTCCACATGTGGTATTATCTTGCATTTTTATTATCTAGGTTGTCCAGAGTTCCACTTTAACATGTTCCTTATTCTATTACTGACTAACTGTACAACGCTCTACTGCTACCATATAATATAGGATGATGAAGTTTAATAATAAAAGTAAGGGCACTTCATGTGACAGTGCAGGTCCTTTAAAACAATGGACAATTGTACTTTAATTGTTCACATTATATGCATCTATAGGAGCAAAAGGACATCCATGCCATCTCGATAAATGTCTTTATTTTGCAGCCATGGAAACCTGGAATCTTGTCATTAATGTAACGAGATGAGTCATGCTCATGTGATGGAAGCAGATTAGATGATAGCTGAAGCTATGTTTAGGGGGTCTGGGGCCGTAAAAACACCTATGGAGATCTCTATATCAGAGGGTCTTGGATGGATTTGGTCACCTGTATGTCTCCATAGGGTTAAATGCCAGCTTTGCTGCCCACGTTCCAAGGCATTATATATCTCTTTATTTAACGCCGGCAGGTGGGTGGAAGCACATACAGAGTGCTCTCTATGTACCACTGCGATCATAATGACAGACCTGGTAAACAGAATGAGTCATACAAGTGTGTTATTGGCAGGAAATTTATTTGCAGTTCTGATTGAGGAGACTCTTCCGCAACCAAATTTTTTATTTTAGCTTAGATACGAAAATCAAATTTAGTAACGCTGGTATGCGCCAGTTAACTTGACAATAGCACCATGTCCAATTTTTCTGATTGACAGCTAGTCGGAGGACGAGGAACACACACTGTTGCACATTTACAGCTCTCTGTTACAAGGTTAAAGTGATATTACAGACCGGAAGATTTCCCCCCTTAATGACGGGGCCATTTTTTGCGATACGGCACTGCGTCGTTTTAACTGACAATTGCGCGGTCATCCGACGCATCACCCAAACAAAATTGACGTCCTTTTTTCCCCACAAATTGAACTTTCTTTTGGAGGTATTGTATCACCTCTGCGGTTTTTATTTTTTGCGCTATAAACGAAAAAATAGCGACAATTTTTAAAACAAAAACCAATATTTTTTACTTTTTGCTATAATAAATATCCCCCCAAAAAAATGTCTATCAGTTTAGGCCAATATGGATTCTTCTACATATTTCTGGTAAAAAAAAAATCGCAATAAGTGCATATTGATTGGTTTGCGCAAAAGTTATAGCGTCTACAAAATAGAGGATAAATTTATGCCATTTTTATTATTTCCTTTTTTTTTTTTACTAATAATGCCGGTGATCTGCGATTTTTAGCGGGACTGTGACATTGCGGCGGACAGATCCCACACTTTTCACACTTTTTTGGGACCACTGACATTTATACAGTGATTAGAGCTAAAAAAATAGTCACTGATAATTGTCTAAATGTCGCTGGCAGGGAAAGGGTTAACACTAGGAGGCGATCAAGGGGTTAAGTGTGTTCCCTGGGAGGTGTCTCTAACTGCATGGGGGCTGGGCTGACTGGAGGAGAAGAAAGATAACTGTTACTAATCACTAGGAACAGCAGATCTCTCTCTAACTCCCCTGTCAGAACGTTTCCGTGATAGCGGGTGGCCAGTGGACATCGTGGCCACGTGCATCGGGTCCTCCTTCATTCATCGGGCGTGCAAACGTACCTGCTACGGCTCCTTAAAGGACCGAATGTACACTTACGGCGATTTGCAGGGAAGGTGGTGACCTGCGGTGGCTGGTCAGCAAGTGAATAGAGGAGCTTTTTTTTTTTTTTAATACCAAACATGTAATACTTAACTGCTCTATGCAGCAGCCCCGATCCTATTTTTCTTGGGTTCCCTGTCAGCGCTCTTGGCCCCTCCCTCCTTCCCAGAGCCCCCAGAGCAAGCAGCTTGCAATGGGGGCACCCAGGCAGGCTCGTTCTTGAGCCCTCGCTCTGCATGTCCATTCACTCACAGAGCTGCGACTCGTTTCCGCTCCCCTTTCGCTCTTCATTGACACACTGGCTGTAATCAACAGCAGCAGGAGCCAGTGAATCCGGCTGCTGTCTCAGGATGCCAAGGGGATTTCTAAGCCCCGGACTCCTGAAGCGGAAATACCAGGGCTCAGAACGGGAGATTGCCGCGGTTTAGGTCAGCGGGACCTGGGGGGGGGAGGGGCAAAGAGGGTGTCCTGTGTACTTTCACCTTACAGATTCTTCTGTAAAGGTGAACTAAGGCTATGGTTGACAGGCAGCCCCCCAACTGCACATCTAAACAAATGCTAAGTGAATCCTCCATTCACCCTAAACAATGTGGCTGGATGAATCTTTCCTGTCAACTATTGTATTGTTGACACTGCCGCCTGTCAGAATGCCTGAAAAGGGCCTGCATCTGATCGGATACAGGGGCTATTCAACCACCAATTCTCCACCTCTTTCAATTATTAATTGTAGGCTGTCGGGTCACGTGGCATGGTGCTAACATGGCTACCAACTGATATGCCCCGTACACACGTGCAGGATTTCCGACGGGAAAAGTTTCTGTTGGAAAGCCGAGAACCTGCTTGGGCAGTCTTTCCCCCTACACACGGCCGGTTTTCCCGACAGGAAAACTGTGATGGAGCTTTGGTCGGGAATCCCGGCCGTGTGTATGCTCCATCGCAGTTTTTGGGCAGTTTTCCCGTCGGAAAAACTGCAAGGAGCATACACACGGCCGGGATTCCCGGCCAAAGGCTCTCCTCGCAGATTTCCCATCATAAAAACTGGTCGTGTGTACGAGGCTTTACAATTTTGTCTGTTAATTTAGCGTATCACCTTCCTTCTGTGCAGGAGCTTCCTGTAATAAAGACCTGTCATTGCCGCTCTCTCTCTTTGTGCAGGGTGACTGGTCTTGACTCCGCCTCCCTCCTGTTAGTTGTCTGCAGGAAGCCTGTAGTGGGTGGAGCCTGCTGGGTTTTGTTCTCTGCACAGGCCATGATCATGTCACCAATAATTTAAAAGTTTGGGTTTGCAAGAGCATTTGATGAACACAAAGTGAATTTATATTCTTGAGGCCATTGAGGAATAAACTTTTTGTGGCTGGAGTTCAGCTTTAAATGCAAATTTTCATGCTTCACTTGAGCGTACCTTTAGATTGACCTCCCTTTGTATTTAACAGTCGATGCTATTGTGCGGTCATGGGATTTTCATTCTGCTAGCAGCATACTGTATCCTTTATGTCCCTCTTAATACTTTGAGGCTCCTGGGAAATTGGTATAAAAAAATTTGCAGACTCAGCGAGGGGCGCATTCCTAGCTGTTTACATTAATGTTCTAAGTAAAAGATTATCGTTATAATTGTGGTGGAATGTGGTAGAAAAAAGGTTGATGGGAACCGGGATTAATTTCTGAATGACTTTTCTCAATGTTAAACTACTTTTATTTTTCATGTAACTTATCTGGCACTCAAATACATTTTATTTAATAGGTTTTTTGATATATTTACCAATCATCTTTTTGCTCATAGTGATTGCATGTTGTGTTGGCAAGTCTGGGTCACTTTATGCACTGTAACTATTACTTTTAAGGCCCCATTCACAATTGGCAATTTGAAATCGCAAGTGCAATTGCCGCCATTCTGCCTGCGAGTTCAAATCACGTGGCAATCGCTGGTAAACGCGTCATGTGCATAAAAGGCACCCCGAAGATGGTGTGATTTTGCTGCAATTGCGTGAAGCTTGTCACCCAAAAAGGACAAGAGCTTTTTTTTTTTGGGGGGGGGGGGGGGGGCGAAAAATGTGTACAGGGCAGCCATTGAAGTGAATGAAATCGCATGAAAATTGCCCAAATGAAATTGCAAGCGGGAACGCATGTGTGAATGGGGCCTTAACCTCTTGACCTACAGAAGATTTACCCCCTTCATGACCAGGCCTCTTTTTTTTTTATGCGGCACTGTGTTATTTTAACTGACAATTGCACAATCATCCAATATTGTACCCAAATTCAATTTATGTAATTTTTTCCCCACAAATAGAGCTTTCTTTTGGTGGCATTTGATCACCATTGAGTTTTTTTATTTTTTTGGTGCTATAAATGAAAAAGACCCACAATTTTGAAAAAAATACATAAAAAAAAAAAAATACTTTCTGCTATGAAACACATCCAATAAAAAAATTGAATCAAATTTCTTTATAAATTTAGGCCAATATGTATTCTGCTACATATTTTTGGTAAAAAAAATCCCAATAAGCATATATTGATTGATTTGTGCAAAGGTTATAGGGTCTACAAACTATAGGATATATGCTGCAACTTTTATTTATTTTTATACTAGTAATGGCAGTGATCATTGACTTATAGCGAGACTGTGATATTGCGACAGACAGTCTGACACTTTGTGGGAACCAGTGACACTAATACAGCAATCAGTGCTAAAAATATGCACTGTCACTGTACTAATGACACTGTCTGGGAAGGGGTTAAACATCTAGGGTGATCAAAGGATTAGGGTTAAAGGGTTAAATATAGGCTTACATAGGCAGAGCTCTGTTCTTTTAGCTAGATTCAGGTAGAGTTAGGTCGGCGTATCAGTAGATACGCCGACCTAACTCTGAATCTGCGCCGACCTAGGTTTTTTTTTTTTTTCACAAGAAAAACCGACCTAGGTTTAAGTGTATTCTCAAACAGAGATACACTTAAACCTATCTAAGATACGACGGCTTGCGGCGTCCTATCTTAGATTGCAATATTTTGGCTGGCCGCTAGGTGGCGCTTCCATTGCGGTCGGCGTAGAATAAGTAAATCACTAGTTACGCCTATTCACGAACGTACGCCTGGCCGACGCAGTACAGATACGCCGTTTCCGTAACGCATTATCAGGCCTAAAGTTATTCCATCAAATAGTTGGAATAGTAATGTTAAAGTATGACCGCCGTTCCCGCTTCGAAATTCGTACATTTTACGTCGTTTGCGTAAGTCGTCCGTGAATAGGGATTTACGTTGTTTACGTCCACGTCGAAATTAATAGGCCCGTGCGGCGGACTTATCCGCAATGCACACTGGGAAATGTAGGCGCCCTGCGCATGCGCAGTTTGAAAAGAACGTCAATCACGTCGGGTCAAGCCTGATTATCATAAAACACGCCCCCCTCAGCCAAATTTGAATTAGGCGCCCTTACGCCCGCCCGCTTTAGGCTACTCCGCCGTAACTTAGCAGGCAAGTACATTGTGAATCATGTACTTGCCTCGCTAACTTACGGCAGCGTAGCCTAAATGCCTTAAGCCAAGCCGCCTTAAAGTTGCGGCCATCTCTCTGAATCTAGCTAATTGTTTCTCCTAGAGATCAGCGGGTGGTGGCGGACATCCATTAGCAGGAACCCGCTGATCGGCTTGTGCACACCCCCTACCATGAAATGCACAGTCACCTCAGAATATTAAATGCAAATCATTTATGTGCATTAATACAACATTTAAAGTGCCACGTGCATTTGATAATACAATGCTATATGACTTCAATAGTCCAAAAATTAAGTAGTAAAAAATCCCTTTAAGGAAGAAGGCAGATATGACATTCCATATATATATATATATATATATATATATATATATATATATATATATATATATATATATATATATATATATATATATATATATATCACCAAGTTGTGAATATCCACCACCGAAAAGAGTAATGCACCTACCGTAATGAGTGGACACCAGCGTCACTGAGTCAAATAAGCTGGTATAGATATAAATCTTCTAGGAAATGGTCCAAAGGGTGGCTCAAAAGATCTCTAGTCTACACCTTGCGGTAGGGTCATCACTCACTTGGTTGCACCATATGATCCAAAGATCCAAAAAGACAAAAAAAAGCCTCCACATAATGTAAAACTGCAATAAGCTAATTTATATAAAAACGTACAGAACACTTACTTCAACTTGGAGGTAAAAACGCTTGTCAAAACAACCAACAAGTTTGGTAACAAGGACACGTAGCACGCAATGGCCTGGATAGAACTCGATCCGATGCGTTTCCTCTGCTCACACATCATCTGGGGTGCGATATCGTTGCACAGAGCAGTCAAGTATAATATCTTTTTTATTTGAAAAATTTTACTTTGGCATCAATTTAAAGTGTTAGTTCACCTTTTCAAAAAACAAAAATGAAAAGGTGAACTTACACCCTACATTCCTCCACCCCCAGTCTCTGCTGCACTTTCCTCCATGGGTGATCCCGTTTCACCGTCAGCGGTCCTGGGGTTTAAAAATTAGGCCCCGTATACACGCAGAATTCAGCCAGAAACTCGATCGGAGCCGTATTCTGCCGAGAAACCCGGTCGTGTGTACACTTTCGGACGAGGATCTCATCGGGCCAAATAGAGAACATGTTCTCTATTTCCTCGTTAGTCAACGGGGAAACTTGGCTCGCCGAGATCCTCGGCGGCTTCACAAGGAACTCGACGAGCAAAACGATGTGTTTTGCTCGTCGAGTTTCTCGGACGTGTGTACGGGGCCTCACACTCTTTTTCCTAGGGACGGTTCTGATTCAACAGCATGTGACGGCGCTGACCAATCAGAGCCCCTATGATCTGTGCACCCTGCACCTGTCTGTGACCCGGTAGTTGAGAAACACTGATTCAGAGGACATGATTTGACTTTTGATCTTTATTACAACAATTGTTAATTTGTGCATGCTTATGCTCAAACAAGCATGCAATTATAATGGAGGAGAACAGCCAGACACCCTCAGCACCAGTCTTATTTATCCATGAACAATAGAACTATGCTGAAAAAAAATCCCACCCAAAGGACTGCCAGTTCCCCCGGGAACGATGGGCTGGGTATGCCTTCTGCTAAATACAGACAAGACAATAGTCCCTGATGAAGAAAAAAAAAAAGAAGAAAAAAAACATGTTCCCACCCATGAAAAAATATGGAATGAGAATTGAAAGTTGTTTTTGTTACTAAAAATGTTCATGGATAAAAATGATCTAGCAGGATGGAGACTATAGCTAGATACAGAGAAAAGTTTAATGCACAACAATGCTTTTTCTTACTGTGACCAACCTGAGTGATTGTCACAGTAATCACAAGATCAGGAACCACACACACTGATTGTTGCCCATTGTTACTAAACTAGTGTAAATAGTTGGTCCTTATAAAATGCCAACAGTGGGAAGATTTAACCTGATCACACACAATTCTATTTTTATTTTCTTTCAGCCTAGAGATTCCTCCATCCACACTAGACAGTGTTGATAATTGACCCCCCTCCCCAACTAGGCTAGTCTTTTGATTGACAAAACCCTGCCAGTCCGCATACACCAGAAGATCAGGAGGGGAAGGAGGAGGGGAAAGAGCTGCATTTTTTCAGGCTGTACAAGAGAGGTGCCCAATCAGTGGCCCTGGGGCCACATGTGGCTAGCTGAGCCCTCTGATGTGGCCCTCAACCTTCTGCTCTGGGATGGCAGATTGGCAAGCCCAGATCATGGGTTGCCGACCCGCCATTCCAGAGCAGCAGTTTTGTCAATGAAGCCGCTGGTAGAGGAAGCAAGTGGCTTGCGGAGCAGAGCCACATAAGCCAATGCTTCCTGTATAGCGCCAACTCTTGTCACAGGCGGAGTGATACCAGATGCACTCTGCCTGGGACAGCAACAGCCGGCGATACCTGAATGCAAAACTGTTATTAAAAGGTAAGTTTACTACTAAATTCGTAGTATATATATTGGTATATCTGTTCTGCAGTGGTTACTGGGCTGCTTTCAAACTGATCCGCAGATGCAGTACAGCTGCAGGTTACCTGCACTGAACCAAAGACTTCTGTTATTACCTGCGGGTTTGTTGCGCTTTCAGAAAGTGCGCCACACCTGCTGGATATAATAGAAGTTTACGGCAAAGTGCAGCTAACCCGCAGAAAATCCACAGGTGCACTGCACTGTACCTGGTGGTTTGGGCAAATCACAGTGCATCAGTGTGAAAGCAGCCTTAGGCCCCTTTCACATGATTGGCCTGACTCCCCAATCAGACTCGCTATTTACCTCTATGGAGAAACAGATTTAAACAAGCTTGTGTCTGTTTACACCCGCCTACCTAAAAAAAAAAAAAGGGATCTGCCCCCTTCCGTCTGGGAAGATCAGATTGGATCAGAGGGCCCATTGAGTAGAGTGGGCTGTGTCGGTGGACATGGACCTGTCAGTCTCCCACTCTGCTCATTGTGGCCCTCGACTGGTTACCAATTTGCTTAAGTAACCCTTGATCTTCAAAAGTTTAGGCACCCCTGCTGTACAGGACACAGCTTCCCTTTACTATGAGGGAGCCTGGAGAGTGCACATTGCTGTCCAGTGTGCACTACTACTGCTGCATAATGGCGGCCTGAACAGGATCTTGAGTGCTAAGTCCAGGAGTGCCAACACCCACCTGGGTGCAGAGCAGAAAATGGACTAATCATTGTGTGTGACCAGATAGTAAACTGCAATGTCGCTGGGACTAGTGAGATACTGCTGTGGGGATATACTATCAACTGCTGGAGAGACTAAGCCCTTTAGGAACGGACCATACAGCCATCTAGTAGCCTTATTACTGTCTGCAGGCTTGACTGGGACTATTCTGATGTACACCAACAGTACAACTGAGCCCCAACACTAGTCGGTTAATGGGGACAAGGACCTCTTCCCCACAAACCTAGGCTGTGGTTGTGGGGATCTGCAGGTAGGGGGCTTATCGGAATCTAGAACCCCCTTGAACTTGTACGATACGAAAACCATGTTAAATGTAAAACGCACAAAAAAGCACATAGGTGTGAATGTAGGGTAAGTGGCTCCTCTCTAAATTGGCTCTAATGTGTATGCAAGCTAGAGCCCTTAGATTGTATGCTCCTTGAAGGCAGGGACTGATGTGAGCGTATAGTATGTAAAGCACTGTGTAAACTGACAGCTCTATATACAGTAGATACTTGAAATAACGAATATACTTCTGAACATATATATATATTTATAAATATAGTTATATTTATAATATTTATCATGTTAAAAATGCAAAAAATATCGCGTAAGGTGTGAACCACAGTGAAAGTACACAGAAGCCCTTTCTCTAGATGCTTTTTTCAGACTTATCATAAATTCTATAGAAGTAACTTTTCAAGTGTAATACAAATATACTTAATAACACTGGTGATAAGTTTAGCCATTATTGACACAAGGTAAACGGTGACTGGCTTGATTACAATTCATCCAGTGTTTCAAGCATTCCAACCAATTTCTCCTGAGTCATAGTTGGAGAGCAGTGTGCAGTTTTGAGCTGCTTGTAAATGTGATCACTAATAGGAAGGAAAGAGGAAAAAGAGATTGCGTAACCAAGTTTTGACGTACACACAATCACTCCCCATCTCTTCCTCATAGGGCCTTCTGTTTCAAAGTTCCAGAATTAGGAAATCTCTGCAAAGCTCTACAATGACCATTCAGAAATCAGATCAAAACCCGCCGTAAAAAAAATGACAGCTGAATTCTTAGATCTCATTGGCCATCAGAGATAGGTAAGCTACTGACACTGGGCCATATTCTCAGAAGAGTTACGACGGAGTATCTCAGGAAACTCCGTCGTATCTCTGTTTTTTGACCCGCATATCTATGCGAGTGATTCCTAGAATCATTTTCGCATAGATACGCTGTAGATCCGACAGGTGTAAGTCACTTACACTGTCGGATCTTAAATGTAATTCGCCGCCGGCCGTTAGGTGGCGTTTACATTCAGGTCTCATTTGTTTATGCAAATGAGCCTGATACGCCGATTCCCGAACGAAATCGCTTCGCGTAACCGTCGGTAACCTTACGCCAGTCCGACGTATGCCATGTTAAGTATGGCGTCGGGTCCGCGTCGTCTTTTCCCGTCGGGTACGTCGTTTTCGTAAGTCGTTCTTGAATACGACTTTACGTCAATGACGCACACCCTTGAGGAATACAGCACTTGCTCATGTAAGTTGGGGCGGCGTAGTGTAAATGGCTTACGCTTCGGCCGCGGGAAAACTAAGAGAATCTGGCCCACTGTGCCACGTCACATCAAATGGCTGGACTAGAGAGCACAGGGCTCAGTGTTGTGTCCATAGCAGCAACCAATCAAATTCTTACATTATTTTCCTAAAACGTATGGGCTAAAATGTAGCAAATGTATATTGCCTGGTTTCCTCATTTCAGCTGAAGGAAAAAAAGTAGCTGGCTGTCACAGCTGAGTGATGAGCGACTGTGCATGGGTTCAGTTCATAGGCTGGTAAATGCATCGTAAAATCCCCAAGTTTCCAACTTTGAGTGAATCTCGAAAATCAATTTTGACCATTTCCAAGGCTTATAGGCAAGGGATTGTCCAGCAATGGGCATGGGGAGCTGGGCAATGCTTTTGTGCAAGCATGCTTGGGAGATGTCTTTAAACTGTATGTTGAGTTACAGAATATTACAATTATCATGGACAACATCAGCAACCACAGGCTGGCAACACATAATTTTCATGTGCAATACATTTTTCTATGTTTATAATAATGCTTGGCTTTAATATAGCATCAACAGCATCTCAATATGATTCATTCTTATGTAGCGCCCTCTAGTTTGTGATCGCTAGAAGTAGGGATTTTTGACAGGGTAGGTAAATTTAGGCAGGCCTAGCTGTTGGCTAGGCCTGTTAGTTTCATTCTGGTCTGGGAGTGGCTCAGGGAAAGTTGGGGGACTGACAGGTGGCATCACCATCGCCTCCCCTTTCGTTCTAGAAGGTCCTGGAAGAGGAGGAGAGATGGAGCTGTCTGAGGGATCTGGGGAGTCTTGACCAATCCCCAACCCAAGTTGGCAGGAAGCAGGCCTCCCTAAATACCTGTGGTCAGCCCATCTGGGGAGGAGTTGCCGGGTGGAAGAGCTGGAGTAAGAGGATGTAAAGGCTGTCAGGCCAACGGGGAGCTCACCAGTCTGGGGGGAGGGGGTGTGTAACCCTGGGCTGCGGCTCGGGTACATCTGGGAGGAGTGAAGAGATCCTGGAATCAGAGGTACATAAGAGAGCAGGAGAGAGGACAGTAGAAGAGAAAACTCTAAAGCCTCGAACAGACGATCAGTCCATCCGATGAAAACGGACTGAAGGACCGTTGTCTTAGGTTAACCGATGAAGCTGACTGATGGTCCGACGTGCCTACGCACCATCAGTAAAAAAAACGATCGTGTCAGAACACGGTGACGTAAAACACAACGACGTGCTGAAAAAAACAAAGTTCAATGCATCCAAGCATGCGTAGACTTGATTCTGAGCATGCGCGGGTTTTTAACTGATGCTTTTGCATACTAACGATCGGTTTTGACCTATCGGTTAGGCGTCCATCGGTTCAATTTTAAAGCAAGTTCTCATTTTTTTGAACGAAGGTTAAATAACCTATGGGGCCTACACACGATCTGTTTGGACTGCTGAAAACGGTCCTTCAGACCGTTCTCCACTGGTGATCCTATCGTGTGTACGAGGCCTAAGAGTCTCCAGGAGGACTACAGGTTGTAGCCAGGAGGGCTGGTGAGTGAGCACAAGCAGGAGGACTGGGAAGGCATGCCTGAGAAAACCAGTAGGTAGATTCACAAAGAGTTAGGCCGGCTTATCAGTAGATAAGTCGACCTAACTCAGAATCTACGCCGACCTAAGTTTAAGCGTATGCTCAAACAGAGATACGCTTAAACATATCTAAGATAGGACGGCTTGCGCCGTCCTATCTTAGATTGCAATATTTTGGATGGCCGCTAGGTGGCGCTTCCATTGCGGTCGGCGTAGAATATGTAAATGAGGGGATACGCCGATTCACAAACGTACGCCAGGCCGACGCAGTACTTTTACGCCGTTTACGTAAGAGATAGGCCGCGTAAAGTTAGAGCTAGGCTCTAGTGGAATAGTAATGTCAAGTATGGCCGCCGTTCCCGCCGCGAAATTCGAAATGTTTACGTTGTTTGCGTATGTCGTCCGAATCGGGATTTACGTTGTTTACGTCCACGTCGAAATCAATAGGCCCGTACGGCATACTTAGCCGCAATGCACACTGGGAGATGTAGGCGCCCGGCGCATGCGCAGTAACCAAAGAACGTCAAAAACGTGACGTCAAGCCTCATTACCATTAAACACGCCCCCCTCCAACCCATTTGAATTAGGCGCCCTTACGCCCGCCACGTTTACACTACGCCGCCCTAAGTAAGGAGGTAAGTGCCTTGAGAATCATGTACTTGCCTCTCTTACTTAAGGCGGCGTAGTGTAAACACGCTAGGCTACGCCGCCGCAAATTAGCGCGCCCCTACCTAAATCTACCCATGGGAGATTGCAGTTTGAGAGATGGGTGCAGAACCCGAGGAGAGAGGACTGTGGAGAAGGGCAGTGGAAAGAGGTGCTTGCTGGCAGGCCTTTACGAGAGCTATCTGAGCATAGGACAGCTAGCACCTGAACTATTCTACAACACAGGGGCCCGGCGCTCCTGCCCGCAAAAGGCAGTTCAGTGAGACCTGGCAGAAGTAGCATCAGGCCTACCCTAGGCTAGCTGGTCCGGAGGAGTGATAGTCTGCAGCATTTAGAGATGATGGAGGTCACTGTGCTCATTGTGACCTTCAATGCTGTAGAAATTTTTCTGTAACCTTCCCCAGATCTATGCCTCGATACAATCCTGTCCCAGAGGTCTACAGACAATTCCTTGAACTTCATGGCTTGGTTTGTTCTCTCACATGAAATGTTAACTGTCTGACCTTATATAGACAGGTGTGTGCCTTTCCAAATCATGTCCAATCAACTGAATTTGCCACAGGTGGACTCCAAGTTTTAGAAACATCTCAAGGATGATCAGAGGAAACAGGATGCACCTGAGCTCAATTTTGAGTGTCACGACAAAGGCTGTGAATTCTTACGTACATGGGATTTTCTTTATTTTTAATAAATTTGCAAAGATTTCAAACAAACTTCTTTCACATTGTCATTATGGTGTATTGTTTGTAGAATTTTGAGGAAAATAAGTAATTTAAAGCGGTGGTTCACCCTAATTGTCAAGTTTTTCTTGTTAAAACCAGCAGCCATTGTACTGTATTTATCCGTTTTTTTTATTTTTTTAATAGGCCTCCTTACCTTGGAATGAGGGCCTTTTGTGAGCTGTCACTCACATTTCCCCGCGGGAGTGGGCGTGGTTTCGAAAAATCCCCGATCAGCGCTATGTCTCCTGGGAGCGAGTCCTGAGAATCCCAGGAGACGCGCTGTGTTTGAAATCCCGCGGGTCACGTGACTAGTCTGGCTAGTCACAGCGGGGAGTGTCCTTTTCAGGACGCTGCCGGCCGTTGTCCTAGCAACTATGCAGTGTTGACGGCGCGGCTCGCCGTCACACTGCATAGTTACTAGGACAACAGCCGGCAGCGTCCTGAAAAGGACACTCCCCGCTGTGACTAGTCACGTGACCCGCGAGATATCGCGAGATTTCAAACACGGCGCGTCTCCTGGTATTCTCAGGAGACACCGCATCCCGGAAAATAATACAGGAGGGATTCACGGTGCCAGCAGTTAAGATGGCAATGTCCATCATCATATTTTATAAAATCTTCTTTTGGGGGAAATCGTCCTGGTGGTGGCTGCGACTAGGAGACTGGTGAGTACAATTTTCGTTGTACCATCAGCTTTACAAAAACGTCTTTAAAAAAAAACGTTTTCCCGCGGAACTACCGCTTTAATCTATTTTGTAATAAGGCTGTAATATAACAACATGTGGAAAAAGTGAAGTGCTGTGATACTTTCGGATGCACTGTATTTGCAGTCAAGTCCCAAGTTAAATAGGACCCCCATGAGCCATTTGTAGAGTATAGTATACTTTATTTAACCACTTCAATACAGGGCACCCCCCCCCCCCCTTCCTGCCCAGGCCAATTTTCAGATTGCGGTTGAGGCTGGGTTCACACCTAATACCAATGCGGCTCCCAGCAGAGGTCCGGTGCGTTCCCGTTCCGATTTCAGCCCGAATGTTTGGCTGAATTCGGACCTGAAACAGACCAAAAGACGTGCATGGCTCCTGTGCAAATTCGCACAAAATCTCCTGCTATTGTGAATTGGATGTGCAAATCCGTATCCAATTCGCAATGGTGTGAACCCAGCCTTAAAGTCAGATTGAGTGTTCAGAATGAAAATTAACTGTCTTCTTCAATGCCTGTTTTTTGATCCCGAGGGGGAGTTTACGTTGAAATCGGACCTGAAACAGACCAAAAGACGCGCATGGCTTCTGTGCAAATTCGCATAAAATCTCCTGCTATTGCGAATTGGATGTGGAAAGCAACGTGCATGCTCGGAGACAATTTGACGCATGCTCGGAAGCATTGAACTTCATTTTGTTGGCTCGTCGTAGTCTTTTACGTCACCGCGTTCTTGGCAGTCAAAAGTTCACAGGACTTTTGTGTGACCGTGTGTATGCAAGGCAGGCTTGAGAGGAATCCAATATCTATCCAATGGGAAAACCGGTCGTGTGTATGAAGCATAAGTGTGTGGGGTGCTATTCAGAATGAAATGACACAATGCACTATCGCATGCGTAGCGCCTGTGTACTTTCGTACAGGTGCTATGCTTAAATTTAGTGGGAGAATGAGAGAGTTATGTTACTCTCATTCTTTGATTTGACAAATTTGGCTGTCGCCAATTCTGGATTTGTCCTGTGGGTCAGTCTGTGCCCCAGAGATGCAGTCTCATCTCTGGGCGGCAGGTGGCGCCAGAGGGGTCCAGGCGGAGCCGCTTTTTCCAAGCAGACAATTGGTGGAGTTTTCCCTCGCGGGGCATACTGGGGAGGAGTTTTTCTGTGGCGGAGGCCATTGTTCGGGGTTCTTCGCAGGTTCCTGGTTCCAGGTGCGGCACCCACCTTTAGGGTGTGCGCACACCACTATGGCCCACCAGGCCGGGGTCGTGTGCTACGCGGAGTTCCTGACTCTGGGCTCCCATAGCCTGGAGCAACCGATGCTGCAAAGGGGCCCCAGTGACTTACTGGGTCCCCACTTCTATTGAGAAGATCCCAAGCTGGGTGCTGTTCGGTGGGGGATCGGTCTGAGGAGAACCCGGAGGCAGGTGATCCAACAGGGCTTGAACGAACCACCGGGGATCTGGGCACCGGACACTGACAGGTCACATTCAAGCTGTCAGTCGGTGACCCCAAAGACATACTGGGAGGATTTGCTCTACCGTCCTAACTTCCAAGCACTAGGCCTGTGGCAGAGGTCTCATCTGGACATTCAAATCTAATTTAGAGCCAAGTCTGTGGCAGAGACTTGTTTTCCTTTCCCAGAAGCTTTAAGTGGCGCTCTGGCTGCCAGGCCTGTGAGAGAGGTCTGTCCAGGGGCACTTCACCCACTCCATCTGGAGTGGCGACGCATACAAATACCATTGCTAAAGGGCAGGACTGCCTTTATTATCCATAGCCTGATACTGTGAAGTTGCTCTACCTTCACCAGCCTATCCTGTCTACCTCAAGTTCACATGTTGGTCGTGTTTGACCAGGAAAATACAGCATTTAAAAAAACGTCAACTCTCAGAACTACCATCACCCCTAGACACAGTGAAGAGGTAACTTAAACACGCCGATCCCAAATCTAATCAGCGGCTTCTCCGGGGGTAGCGCTACACATGTGACGTGCATTGTAGTAAATAATGCTTTTACAGGTAAGGACATGTTCACAAAGGCAGAAAAAATGCTGCATTTAAATGACCACAGCGTATAGTTTTGTGTGCATCTAAACTCACCGCTATAGTAATCAATGAGCCCATACACACATGCAAAAATGTGCAATGCATTTAGCCATGCAAAAAAAAGGACGCAGCTGGATCCAGGGCTGCACAGATCTGCAGATTTTATGTGCATATACATGTATGTGTGCACAAGTGTACTCATTCACTGGAATGAAAGAACAATTACGTCTAAACGCTTTACACATCTAATCATGGGTACTTTCGGGCAGGCATTTTGTGCAATATCTTCTGCTAGCTCTGCTGACAAGAACCTATGTTCTGTGTAGGAAAAAAAAACCCACATGTGCCTGTGAATGAGCCCCCACACTACAGTATGTTTTACCACATGTCCTTTATAGCTACCTTAAATGGGCCTTAAATTTTGCCCATCCCTACTCACACACAAGGTTGGTCAGAGTGTCCTTGCCATAGGAATAGGACATAGAGACAGAAGGCTCTGGTGCCATTGCCATAGCCATTGTGGTCTCTGCCAATGGCATTGCAGGCAGAGTCAGTCAGGCTCCAACAGTAACAGAGCACTTTCCTTAGGTAATGGCGACCATTGCCAGGCCTACAAGCTGTGTGTGCATTCGGGATAGCAAACCCCCACACTATGTAGTGTTTTAACGTGTCAATGCAACACCTAGTGTGAATAAGCTCTCAGTTTAAATAGTCGCACAGGTCTGGTCAGGGTGCCTTTTTCATAGAAATGAATGGCTCCACCACAGAGACAAAATTCTCTGTAATGGCACCATTGTCATAGCCAGTGGCGTCACAGAGTTAGGCAAAACGGCAACAGAGTGCTTTTCTCAGGTAATGGCGCCCATTGTTGTGGCTACAAGCTGTGTGCCCACTTCGGTAAGTGAGCTCCCCCACACTGTGGTGTGTTTTAATGTATTTACATCTAGTATGAATGGACCCTCAGTTTTGCCTATCACTAGTCAAATAGGTCTGGTCAGTGTGCCCTTGACATTGCAATGAATGGCTCCACCAGAGTGCTGTTGCCATAGAGACAAAAGACGCTGTTGTGGTACCTTTGCCATGTCCACTGTGGGCTCAGTCAATGTGGTCATGTTTAGAGCCAGTCAGGCTCAGTGGCAACAGAGAGCTTTCCTCAGGTAATGGTGGCAATTGCTGTGCACACATTCAGGTAAGTGAGCCCCAACTTTATTATGTGTTTAAATGTATTTATAGCCAGTGTGAATAAGTCCCCAGTTTCACCAATCCCTAGTCACACAGGTCTGGTCTCGGTGCCCTTGTCACTGCAATAAACGGCTCCACTACAGCACTGTTGCCACGGTGCCATTGCCATAACCAATGCAGGATTGGCCAATGGTGTTTTGGCTAAAGTCAGGCTCAGCGGCAACATATCGCTTATCTCAGGTAATGGTGCCCATTGCTGTGGCTACAAGCTGTGTGCGCATTCGGGTAAGTGAGCCCCAACACTATGATGTGTTTTAATGTATTTAAAGCTAGTGTTAGTGGTCCCTCAGTTTCACCCAATCCTAGTCACACAGGTCTGCTCAAGGTTACCTTGCAATGAACGGATTCACTACAGAGCTGTTGCCATTGAGACAAAAGGCTCGGTCATGCTGTCATATTGCTACTGCTCTAGCCACTGTGGGCTTGACCAATGGTGTTGCGGCTACAGTAAGGCTGTGTTAACAGACCACTTTCCTCAGATAATGGTGCCTATTGCTGTGGCTACTGTGGTGTGAGCCCCCACACTATACTGTATTTACAGCTAGTGTGAATGGACCCTCAGTTTCGACCATCCCTAGTCATACAGGTCTGGTCATGGTGCACATAGCAATGAATGGCTCTACCACAGCGCCATAGAGAAAGAAGGCTCCAGTCACTGTGCTGTTGCCATAGCCACTGCAGGCTTTGCCATTTGGTTGAGGCTAGTGTCAGTCAGGCTCAGCTGTAAAAGAGTGCTCTCCTCAGGAACAGCGGCCATTGCTGTGGCTGTAAACTGTGTGCGCATTAATTTAGGTTACCCCCTATAATATGTGTTTTAATGTATATATGGCTAGTGTGAATGAGCCCTCTAGCCACACAAGTCTGGTCAGGGTACCCTTGCCATAGCAATGAACGGCTCCACCAGTGTACTGCTGCCAAAGAGATAAAAGTTTTCGTCATGATTCCAATGGTCATTGTCACTGTGGGCTTGCCTTTAGGTAATGGCAGCCTTTACTCTGGCTACAAGCTGTGCACACATTCGGGTAAGTGAGCCCCAGTGTGAATGAGCCCTCAGTTTTGCCCATCTTTAGTCACACAGGTCTGGTCAGGGTGCCCTTGTTATAGCAATGAATGGCTCCACCAGAATGCTGTTGTCATAGAAGCCAAATGCTCTGTCATGGTGCCATTGCCACAGCTACTACGAGCTTGGCCAATGGCGTCATGGGTAGAGCCAGTCAGGCTCAGTGGCAAGAGCGCTTTCATCTTGTAAATGAGCCCCCACACTATGATGTGCTTATAGTTAGTGAGAATGGGCCCTCAGTTTCATCCATCCCTAGTCACACAGGTCTGGTCAGTGTGCCCTTGTCATAGCAATGAACGGCTCCACCACAGCGCTATTGCCACAGAGACAGAAAGCTCTGGTCACACGGCTGTTGCTATAGCCACCGCAGGCTCAGCCTAGGGCTTGTGACTAGAATCAGTCAGGCTCCAATGCCAAAAGAGCGCTTTCCTCAGGTAATGGCAACCATTGCTCTGGCTACAAGCTGTGTGTGCATTCTTGTAAGTGAACTCCCATAATATGATGTGTTTAAATGTATACAGTATATGACTAGTGTGAATGGGTCCTTAGGTTTGCCCATCTTTAGTCACACAGTTCTGGTCAGGGTGCCCGTGACATAGCACCGAATGGCTCCACCAGCATGCTGTTTCCATAAAGACAAAAGTCTCCGTCATGGTGCCATTGCCACAGCGACTGTGGGCTTGGCCAATGGCGTCATGAGTAGAGCCAGTCAGGTTTAATGGCAGCCATTGCTGTGGCTGTGCTATAAACTGTGCTTGCATTCACTATGATGGGTTTTAAAGTATCCACGGCTAGTGTGAATGACGCCTCTAGTCACATAGGTCTGGTCAGGATGCCCTTGCCAAAGCAATAAACGGCTTCACCAGCATACTATTGCCAAAGAGATAAAAGGTTTTGGCATGATGCCATAGCCACTGTGGGCTCGGACAATGGCGTCAAGTGTAGAGCCAGTCAGGCTCAGTGGCCACAGAGCGTTTTCCTCAGGCATAAACGTTTATCAGGTATTAATGGTAATTTTTGTGGCTATAAATTGTGTGCATATTCAAGTAAGTGAGCCCCTACACTATGATACATTTTAATGTATTTATGGCTACTGTGAATGGGTCCTCAGTTTCGCCCATTTCTTTTTACATAGGTCTGGTCAGGGTGCCCTTGCCATAGCAATATTTGGTCCACCGGCACCAGAGCAATTATGCCATTGAGATAAAAGGCTTTGTCCTGGTGCCATTGCAGGCTCGGACAATTGCCATAGCAATGAACGGCTTCATCACAGCGCTGTTGCTACAAAGACAGAAGTCTCTGGTCACGGCTCCGTTGCCATACCCACCACAGGCTCGGCCAATGGCATCTTGGGTAGAGCCAGTCACGCTCAGTGGCAACACAGTGCATTCCTCAAGTAATGGCGGCCATTACTATGCGCACATTCAGGCTATGAGGTGTTTTAATGTATTTACAGCTAGTGTGAATGGGCCCTCAGTTTCACCCATTACTAGCCACACAGTTCTGATCACGGGGCCATTGCCATAGCCTCCGCGGGCTTGGCCAATGGCGTTATGGGTAGGACCAATCAGGCTCAGTGCTTTTCTCAGGTAATGGCGGTTATTGTTGTGCGCACATTCAGGTAAGTGAGTCCTACACTATGAGGTATTTTAATGTATGTACATGTAGTGTGAATGGGCCCTTAGTTTCACAGATTCCTAGTCACACAGGTCTGGTCAGGGTGCCCTTGCCATAGCAAAGAACGGCTTCACCAGAGTGCTGTTGCCACAGAGACAGAAGGCTCTGGTCACGGCGCCGTTGCCATAGCCACCGCGGGCTCGGCCAATGGCGTCGCGCCTAGAGTCAGTCAGGATCCTACGGCAACAGAGCGCTTTCCTCAGGTAATGGCGGCCGTTGCCATGGCTACAGGCTGTGCGCGCACTCCATCACGTCCCCTCACCGGCTCGGCCAATGGCAGGCAGGCGCTAGCGGTTGGGCGGGGCTCCTCAGCTCGCTCCGTGTGGAAAAGACGGTTTCGGGTGCAAAAGTTTGTATTATTTTCCTCCTCCGGACGTCAGAGATGCCCAGTGAGCGAGAAGCCGCTGCCGCCGCCGGTCTCCGGCCTGTGATCGTCTCCGCAGCCTGCGCCGGGCCGCCACTCCTCTTTCTCCAGCGACCTTTGTCCCCGACATTCCGCCAAGATGTGGAGCTCCAACCGAGTGCGGCTGCTATGTATGCTCAGCCTGACCTTCGTGTTTTTCGTGGTGGAGGTGGTGGTCAGCCGGTTGACCGGCTCCCTGGCCATGCTCTCCGACTCCTTCCACATGCTGTCCGATGTCATCGCCCTGGTGGTCGGCCTGATCGCCGTGCGCTTCGCCCAGAAGACCCGCTCCACCGACAAGAACACCTTCGGCTGGATCCGGGCCGGGGTGATGGGCGCCCTGGTCAACGCCATCTTCCTCACCGCCCTCTGCTTCACCATCGTGCTGGAGGCCATCGAGCGCTTCACCGAGCCACAGGCCATCGAGCAGCCGCTGGTGGTGATCGGGGTCGGGGCCGGCGGGCTACTCATTAACCTCATCGGCCTGTGCATGTTCCGGGACAGCGCCGGACACGGACACTCGCACGGAGGAGGAGGCGGCGGACACGGGCACGCGCACGGGGGGAAGAAGACCCGGGGCCGGGGGGAGAGATCGGCCGAAGAGGGGGCCGCCCTGGACCGGGAGGAGACCAACAACCTGGTGGAGAACTGTGCCAACGGGCCAACCGTGGAGGTGGTGCCGGGGAAGCACGGTGAGCATCACCCCCCCCCCCCCCAAATGTCACTGAATGTGCCTGTGTGAGAAGCCTCAGCTGGAAGCTGCGCCAGATCTATGCTACTTCTGGAGCAACGAACTGACCTGTGTTCAGCTTCACTCATCCATAGTGCTAGGAGAATGACAGCTGTCATCTGATGCTTCTCACCTGGGCACCAGGCTGGGACAAGTTCTCTTTTGATCTCCTGTATGTAATGAAAACCCCGGGAGGGGGTCTCCAGAAATAGATCCCTAAAGAGGGCAGAGAAATCACTGCCCGTTTCCATGGCATAACCCTGGAAATGCTGTGTGGTCAGGCCATTATTGACCTCCCTAGAGGTCCCGTCACCGGTAAGTTGTCACCAGCAATAGAGGCCATAAAATGTCACCTATTTCCATGGAGTCACCCTGAAAATGCCCTCACCAAGGCTGGTGTTACCCTCTATAGCCGTCCCACCACTGGTAAGTTGTCCCGAGCAATAGATCGCTAAAGAGGACCTAAAAACCACCACCTGATTCCATGGCATCACAATGGAAACGCCTGATCAATATTCCAATCACACACGTTTCTGGTAAAATGGCTCATAAAAAAAAAACAATGGAAACGCCGTCGTCGGTATTTCCCTCAATACTGGTTCTGTTGCTGGTGAGTTGTCCCCAGCGGTGTGACTCGGGCCTCACATTTCCCTCTATGATGTCCTTTGCTGGAAAAGGATCTCTAGATACAGTACCACCGCTGGGGGCAACAGGACCGCTATAGCGGGAAATGCTGGCAACAGTGCTTCCAGGGTGATGCCTTGGATTCAGGTGGTGGTTTTTATGTCCTCCTTTAGCGCTCTATTGCTGGTGACAACTTACCAGTGACGGGAGGTCAACACTGGACTGACCAGACAGCATTTCCTGGGTGATGCCAAGCAAACAGGCATCAATTTCTCTGCCCTCTTTTGCGATCTATTGTGATCAGTGCTTCTGGTCCTTGGTGTGTCAATGGTAATAGAGGTTTATAGGGCCATCATTGTGGTCACTTAATTCCACTGAGATATTAGAAGGCGGTAGGACTGAGCCAATGGGCGTGCGGTAGAGGTGGTGCTAGGAAAGCGAAGTGAGGTGTGTGTGTGTGTTCAGCCTCACTTACCTATACTGCTAGGAGAATGACCGCTGTCATCTGAAGCTTCTCACATGGGCACTTGGCTGGGACAGGGTGTTTTTTTTTATTTATTTTTTTAATTTTTTTATTTTTTTTTATTTTTTTTTACGTCATGAAAAGCACAGCAGGCCAGTAGGGGGTCCCCAGCAACAGATTGCTAAAGAGGGCAGAGAAATCGCTGCCCGTTTCCATGGCATCACCCTGGAAACGTTGTTGCCAGCCAAGGCTGGTGTTGCCCTCTATAGTTGTCCCAAGCAAATCACTGCCCGTTTTTCATGGTGTCGCCCTGGAAATGCCATTGCCAGTGTTTCCCTCCATAGTGGCCCTGTTGCTGGTGAGTTGCCCCCCAGCGGTGGTATTTTGAAGTGTGACTCAAGCTTCACTTTTCCCCTCTGTGCTGTCCTTTCCTGGAAAAAGATCTTCCGATATGTATTATGTGATCAGTGCTTCTGGTCCTTGGTGTTTCAATGAAAATAGAGGTTTATGGGGGACATCATTGTGGTCATTTAAAGGGGTTGTAAAGGGTGTTTTTTTTTTTTTTTTTTTTTTTTAGTTTCTAAATAGGTTCCTTTTAAGCTAGTTGGTTCACTTATCTTTTCCTTCGATTTCCCTTCTAAATATTTTTTATTTTATTTTTTTTAAATCTGAATTTCTCACTCCCTGTTTGTCCTCAGTAAGCTGTTCTGGCTGACTAACCACCACTCGGATGATGGTGGCAAGTTTACTAAGTAGAAACGGTGAGAAATTCAGACAAAGAATTTAAAAAATATATATTTAGAAGGGAAATCGAAGGAAAAGCTTAGTGAACCAACAATGCACTAGCTTAAAGAAACCTATTTGGAAAATAAAAAACAAACCTTTTACAGCCCCTTTAATTCCATTGAGCTATTAGAAGGCGGTAGGCCTGAGCCGATGGGCGTGCGGTAGAGGTGGTGCTGGGAAAGCGCATTGAAGTGTGTTCAGCCTCACTTACCTATACATCTAGGAGAATGACAGCTGTCATCTGATGCTTCTCTCCTGGGCACCTGGCGGTGACAGGTTCTCTTTTTGATCTCCTGTAATGTCATGAAAAGCACAGCAGGAGGGAGGTGTCACCTGTCGCACTGCCCCCAGTAGAGAGGAGGGATCTGATGGAGAAAACTAATGCAGGTGTGCCACATCCCAATGGATATAGAAAAAAGAAATGGGTGAACCCCCTGGGGGCGAGACTTTAAAGGCACTAC
Organism: Rana temporaria; assembly: GCF_905171775.1. Lineage (NCBI taxonomy): Eukaryota > Metazoa > Chordata > Amphibia > Anura > Ranidae > Rana > Rana temporaria. Next base: position 437,994,702 of record NC_053492.1, read on the forward strand.
CAACAGAATGGAGAGGATGTATGAAAGTATAACAAAGTTAGTTTTATTAACAAGTAATAAATAGAACACGTATAAAATAGAATACAATAAAAAAGGTAATTGAAAAATATATTAATGTTCTGAACTGACGAGTTTCAAAAAACTTTTTCCTTCATCTGGGTTTTATCTGAACAATTAATCTAGAGGGTTACAAAAATACACGAAAGTTAACAATTCATATAAATATAACCATTTCCAAACCAAACTGGCCAAAAATGATGTTCACTTACATAGTGTTCTTTGAATATGACACATGTCAGTATCCATATATTTTTAAATTGAGAGCTGAGCACCTATACGCCCCGGCCCACATGTGCATCAAAATGTCCAAGGACTACTGATGTAGAGATGGTTGACGGGACATGCTGACGGGGGGATAATATCCCCAGTGGTGCACAGATTATTGTGTCCTGGAATTGGACACGGCACGTATGTATGTGCTGGGGTCCAAGGAAAAGAAAACCTAGAGAGAAGAGGCACACAATAAACGGACTGAAAGTGAGAGGTAATATTGGGCCACATATTAGTAATACCTACCTAGCATGGGAACACAGCTTCCATACCGGCGGGTAGGTAGGAGGTGGGTGGTCTGAATGTTACAAAAAGCGTCTCAATTGGAGATGACTTTAGTGTGGTAGGTGGAAAGGTCCCCAGCAATAGACTGCTAAGAGGTCAGAGAAATCGCCGCCTGATTCCATGGCATCACTCTGGAAACTCAGTTGACATAATTTCCCTCTAAAGTGGTCATGACGCTGGTGGGTTGTCGCCTGTGGTGTGACTGGCCTTATATTTCCCTCTGTGCTGTCCTTTCCTGGTAAAGAATATCCAGATACAGTACCACTGCTGGGGACAACTCGCCAGCAACAGGACTGCTATAGAGGGAAACGCTGGCAACAGAGTTTCCAGGGTGACGCCATGGAAACAGGTGGGGGTTTTTCTGTCCTCTTTGGTGATCTGTTGCTGGGGACAACTTACCAGTGACGGGACCTCTAGTGGGCAACCATTTCAGGCCTCATTTCCAGGGTGACACCATGAAAACGGGCAGTGATTTCTCTGCCCTTTTTAGCGATCTATTGCTGTGATCAGTGCTTCTGGTCCTTGGTGTTTTAATGGAAATTGTCCTCGAAATGGAGGTTTATAGGGCCATCATTGTGGGCACTTATTTCCATTGAGCTATTGGGAAGCAGGAGGACTGAGCTAATGGGCTCATGGTAGAAGTTGTGCTGGGCAACCACCATGAGGATAGGTGAGAACACAGCACTGTGCCTGTGTGAAATGCCGTTGTCGGAAGCTGTTCCTGATCCCTGCTACTTCTCGAGCAGGGGTCTCCAAACTTTCTAAACAAAGGGCCAGTTAATTGTCCTTCAGTCTTAAAGGGGGCTGGACTGTGGCCAATGGGAGTAGAACATTTCTCTAGCATCAGTGGGAATAAACAGTGCCTCATCTTTGGTATTAGGGGGAGGAATGGAACCATTGTTGGTGGCAGGACTTTTGTCCCATATTTGATGCCAGTGGTCAGAATAGTGTCTCGTATCAGTGGGATGAATGGTGCCTCAAGGGCCAGATAAAGTCAAGCAAAGGGCAGCATCTGGCCCCAGGACTGCAGTTTGGAGACCCCTGTTCAGAGCAATGACATCTTCCAGGTTCTTTTGCCCATACTATGATGACAGCTGTCATCTGAAGCTTCTCACATGGGCACCTTGCTGTGATCTTTTAATGGAATGATCATTGAGAAGCACAGTAGGAGATAAGTGTGAGGTGTCGCACTGGGGGGGATTGATCAGCTTCCAGATGTTATTTACAAAGCTTGATTGAACAAGCTGCACTGAAGTTGGAAACTGGCTACCATGCAAGGCTGCAGCAGAATCTGCGGTGCTCCAGTTAGTAGATTTCACCCGCTGTTGCTGGTAAGTTGTTTACAGCAATAGATCGATATGGAGGGCAGAAAAACTACCGCCTGTTTTCATGGCATCACTCTGGAAATGTTGCCAGCCAGGAAAAGCCGCTGTTGCCCTCTATAGCGATCCCACTGCTGGTAAGTTGTGGCAGCATTTGCAAGTGTCATTGATGCTGGATAAGGTTCTTCTGATACTCGGCACAGTCCTACCTGTGATCAGTGCTTTGGGTCAGTGGAAATAGTCCTCGAAATAGAGGTCTCTGGGGGCCACCATTGTAGTGACTTCCATTGAGATCATAGGGAAGGGGAGGACCGAGCTGAGGTACCATTAGAGATTTCAGACTGATGTCCCGGGAAATTATTATTATACAGGATTAATATACAGTAAAACCTTGGTTTAAGAGTGTTTTGCAAGACCAGCAAAATGTTTTAATACATTTTGCCTTGATATACAAGCGATGTCTTGATATAAGAGTAGTGTCATGTCACAACAGAGTATAAAAAAAAAAAAGAGGAGCCTCTAAGTGTAGCAATATGGTTACATTAAGACCCTTTTCACACTGAAGTGTTTTTACATTGTTTTAGCGTTAAATATCGCTCATAAAACGCTCTTCATGCATCTCAATGGACCCTTTCACACTGAGTCCTGCAAGCAGCATCTTTGGAGCAGCTTTTGGGCGCTGAAAAAAAACTCCCCCCTCCATTGAAATGAATTGAAAGCGCTGTAAAAAACGCCTTACCCTTTCACACTGAGGCACTGCAAAAACGCCCTAAAACATTAGGGTCTTAGCGGTGCTTTACCAGCACATTGGGATTGCAGATGAGGCTTCGCTCGAACAATGCCCCAGTGTGAGAGGGGCCTAAGTGTAGCAATAAGTTGCTAAATGTTGTACCTTCATTAAAGGCCCCTTTCACACTGGGGCGTTTTTAGAGTGAGCGAAGCCTCATCTGCAATCCCAATGTGCTGGTAAAGCACCGCTAAGACCCTAACGTTTTAGGGAGTTTTTGCAGTGCCTCAGTGTGAAAGGGTAAGGCGTTTTTACAGCGCTTTCAATTAATTTCAATGGAGAGGGGTGTTTTTGGAGCGTTTTTTTTATTTTTTTATTTTATTTATTTTTTTTGGCACCCAAAAGCTTCTCCAAAGATGCTGCTTGCAGGACTTTTCTCAACTCCCCGCCAGTGCGACGCCTCAGTGTGAAAGGGTAAGGCGGTTTTACAGCGCTTTCAATTCATTTCAATGGAGAGGGGCGTTTTTGGAGCATTTTGCGCCCAAAAGCAGCTCCAAAGATGTTGCTTGCAGGACTCGGTGTGAAAGGGTCCATTGAGATGCATGGAGAGTGTTTTATGAGCATTTTTAATAACGCTGTTTTTAAGGCTAAAACACTGTAAAATACGCTTCAGTGTGAAAGGGTTCTCCCTCTCCCCCCTCCCTGTAAAAAAAAAGTGCTTTGGATTACAAGCATGTTTCTAGAACGGATTATGCTCGCAAACCAAGGTTTTACTCTATACGTATAGACTGGGATGTAGAAGAAATTCATAGATTTCTCCACCCATGCTAAACATCGTGGATGGAGGAATGCAACGCTGTCGGCTATTGTATTCTGGCAGCCAGCTGTTCAAACCTCTGAATAGTGGCTGCAACCGATTGGTCACAGTCATTGTTTGGCTGACTTTGCTTAAGAAATAAATAAAAAAAAATATATATTTATTTATTTTATTTGTCAGAAGGGCCTCATGAATTCAGATCACAGGGATTGGTTGACACTTGAGCCATGCTTGGCCAGCTTACCTCCTTCAGTCTATTGCAAAAGAATTCATGGAGCTCTCCTTTAACTTGGCCTTGGTTATCTCTGGAATCGCAACTTCCGGGTGACTTTGCTGTGGTGGAATCAGCTGGAAGTGCTCTTGGCTCCTCCCCTGCCGAGTGCTCCCAAAAGCAAGCCTTTTGTTATAGGGCACTAACAGGCTCACTCCCGAGCTGTGCTTCTGTGAATGGACGTTGTTCATTCGCACACAAAGCATGGCTCAGGCCCGCCCCCCTGCTCTTTCCTCATGTGCTTACTGGCTACGATTAGCAGGAGCCAATGACTCCCATGAGGAGAGGGAGATCCGGGGGATCTTCTGTTTTCTGAGAGCTTCTCTCCTGCACATCACTAAATTGAGATGGGGCTCAGGTAGATGTGGGGGGGGGGGGGGGGGCTGGCGGAAAGCTGCACTCTGACTCTGTGCGATTTCAGTGCAGGTTTCCACATGACATGTCACTCGCAGGCAGTTCACTGCCCTCTGGGGATCTCTCTGGGTATCAATAGAAAGTTAATAAAACCCCCAGAACGATTTGCAGATTGCAGTGTGAAATGGTACAGGATTTGGATCACATGGGTGTGAACACCCATGTGGTCCGACTCCAATGTGCTCCCAAAAAAGGGTCCTGCACCATTTTGACGTGAATGTGATTTCAGTCATACAGTTTGTATGGCTGCATTGACATTGCATGCGATTCGCACTGCAGATCGCATGCAATGTCTGTGTTTGCACTGGTGTGAACCCAGCCTGAAGGTTTATTTATATATATATATATATATATATATATATATATATATATATATATATATATATATATATATATATATATATATATATATATACTAGGGTTGTCCAGATACTGATACCAGTATCGGTATCGGGACCGATACCGAGTATTTGCGGGAGTACTCGTACTCGCGCAAATACCCCCGATACCTAAATAGAATACTTTCCCCCCCCCCCCCGCCGCATCGAGGGACATGGCTAGAGGGACATTGCTGCATATGCGAGGGACATGGCTAGAGGGACATTTCTGCATATGTGAGGGACATGGCTGCATATGTGAGGGACATGGCTAGAGGGACATGGCTGCATATGTGAGGGACATGGCTAGAGGGACATTGCTGCATATGTGAGGGACATGGCTACAGGGACATTGCTGCATATGTGAGGGACATGGCTAGAGGGACATGGCTGCATATGTGAGGGACATGGCTGCATATGGGGGGGACATGACTGCATATGGGGGGGACACATTTAAAAAAAGTATCGGTATTCGGTATCGGCGACTACTTGAAAAAAAGTATCGGTACTTGTACTCGGTCCTAAAAAAGTGGTATCGGGACAACTATATATATATATATATATATATATATATATATATATATATATATATATATATATATATATATATATATATATATATATATATATATATATATATATATATATATATATATATATATATATATATATATATATATATATATATATATATATATATATATATATATATATATATATATATATATATATATTTATTTATTTATTTATTTATTTATTTATTTATTATTTTTTTTTTTTTTTATGCATTAATAAAACCTATTTAAAGAATGCAGAAAAACTAATAGTTCTTTATCATAGCTGACTGGATGGAATACACTGTAAAATGGGATTTAGAAATGGCTGCTTTTCCAGTGACTTCAGCTTCCTGATGGGAAAATGTTTTTTTTTCTTTGGCAGCGTATCACTGAGTGCCCATAGGACGTGTGTTATTTGCAGGGGCCGCAGAGTGACTGCTCCTTTTAGTGTGCTGATGTCGGCATGTTCTTACTATCACTACATGTTCCTCCAGATAAGCAACTAAAAATTTGACAAATCGGCTACTAGCACTTTTAAAACCCAGTGACCTTTTTTGTGATTACTAAAAACCTATTTGTGACTCCGCCCTTCCTAATGGTAAATAAATTATTTTGGGATCAATAACAGATGGCTTAAAGTGGTTGTAAACCTCAGATGTGAACAAGGCATATCCTTCTATAGTGTGTACTTGTCTCAATTAAATGCACTAAGGCCCCTTTCACATTGAGGAGTTTTTCAGGCGGTACATCGCTAAAAATAGCGCTGCTATCCCGCCTGAAAAACTCCTTCACTTCAGACTCAATGTGAAAGCCCGAGGGCTTTCACACTGAGGCGATGCGCTGGTGGGAGAAAAAAAAATCTCCTGTCAGCAGCATCTTTGGAGCGGTGAGAGGAGCGGCATGTATACCGCTCCTTCCCATTGAAAACCATGGGAAACCGCGGCAATACCGCCCGCAATGCGCCTCTATAGAGGCACATTGCGGGCGGTATTTACCCTTTATCGGCCGCTAGCGTGGGTTAATACTGCACCGCTAGCGGCTGATTCCCGCGGCAATCTCGGCGGTATAGCGCCGCTATTTTTAGCGGTGTTATACTGCCACTGTGGCTCCCGCCCCAGTCTGAAAGGGGCCTAAGTGTCATTTCTGCAAGTGTCTGCTGCTTTGTTCCTCTGCTATCAGCATTTCATTTCTGATCCGCCCGTGTGAAAGGGCCCTAACTTTAGCTCCACTCCCTCCTCTAACGGCCCCCCCTTTTTTTTTGTCCCCCTTTCACACGAGGCGTTTTTCAGGCAGTTTAGTGCTAAAAATAGCACCTAAATACCGCCTGAAAAAAAAAAAACTCCTGCCCTACAGTCTACACTGAAGTGGTGCGCTAGCAGAACTGCTCCAAAAGACCTGCTAGCCGCCTCTTTTGGAGCGGTGTGTTTACCTCTCCTTCCCATTGAAAACAATGGGACACCGGTAATACGCCTCTGCAGAGGTGCATTGCTGGCCGTATTGACCCTTTTCCGGCCACTAACGAGGGTTAAAACCGCACCGCTAGCGGCCGAATACCACCGCTATACCATCAGCGCACCTCCAGTGTGAAAGGGGCCTTACTCGCAAGCAAGTTTAGTTGGCTGTAGAGAAGACTTGTAACTACAGGTTGCAGGAAATAAATTCACACAATTCCCACATCAACAAAGTGCTGACAGGGGAATCTTTCCTGCAAAGCCGTTTGTCTGCTTTGAGGTCGGGGAAAGCTGTCCCTGCTGGGAGAAGACTGTGATTATTGCTAGCGGCTATAGCAGGCAGGCTAGTTGTACCCAAGTAGATTGATCAGGCTCCCCAAGTCTAAGACTGGTCCCTGCAGCCTCCTCTTTCCTAGTCTTTGACAGTCACAGGTCCTCTGATATCACAAAGTCCAAAGCTGCAGAGTACATTGATATAGATATGTTGTAGAAAGTAGCCGATTAGTTGTGAGTCTGTCATGAAACCTGCATAGCAATGCGCTTCTAGCATGGTCTTTTCTGCTGTTCTCTAGGGTATTTAGTTTGTTACTAAGTATGCGTGTGATCTCTGTCTTTGGTTGCACAACGTTTGTTCAAGCATTAGTCATTTTGCAGGTATTCTTCTTTAGGAGCCGTGTGCAGAATGGAGTAGTGTGCAGAAAGCAAGGAGTGTGCAAAAAACAAGGAGAAGCCTATTGGACTTTTACTTGTCATCTTTAGGATGATGAGTTCTTTCCTTGACTGAATATGCAAGGACTACTTCAGCCCCAGAAGGTTTTTCCCCCTTTCTGACCAGAGCACTTTTTAGAACTTGGCACCGCGTCGCTTTAACTGGTTATTGCGTGAACATGCAATGCTGTACCCAAACCAAATTTGCGTCTTTTTTTTTTTTTTTCTTTTTTTTTTTTTCTTTTGGTGCTATTTGATCATCTCTGTGCGTGTGTTTTTTTATTTTTTATTTTTTTTGCGCTATAAAAAAAAAGTGTGTGTATATGTGTATATGTGTGTATGTATGTATATGTATGTGTGTATGTATATATATATATATATATATATATATATATATATATATATATATATTTATTTATGTGTGTGTATATTGATTGGTTTGCGCAAAAGTTATAGCATCTACAAACTATGGGAAAGATTCGTGGCATTTTTATTAATGTATATTATACTTTTTTTATTTTTTGGCTGAAAGATTGGACACTTTTGCCACATTTTTGGGATCGTTGACATTTTATACAGTCATCAGTGTTATAAAAATGCAATGACCACTAGGGAAAACTTCCCTACGTACGTTGTTTCTTCGTCTGGGGCGCGGACGCTGTTGGCGGCCTGCTCCCACTGTAATTGGACACAGCAGGTTGATGGCCGCCGGAACCCGCCGATTGTTTGCTGGAGAGCCATAATAAGTCTGCCTATGTAAAAAAAGGCAGACCATCATTCTGTCCAGATTAAGAGCGAGATCTTGTGTTGCTGCTAATTGGCAACACGAATGTCTCTCTTCCTCCAGTTAATAAACCCCCCCCCCTACACTAGGGTTGCATCAATGCCGATACTAGTATCGATGCTGAGCATATGCACGAGTACTTGTGCAAATTCTCCAATGCCTAATCCGATACCTGGGCAGTCGGGTGATCTGTGCGGTGGTAGGGGGAGTTACAAGCACTGATGTCCCTGTATAGATTTCAATAGAGCAGCTGACCGGTGCTTCTCCACTCTCTTCCATGGCTTTTATCTGCTTTATTTAATCTATACAGGGAGATCGGTGCTTGTAACTCCCTCACATCGTTCATCCCTGGGTGTCCCCTGTGTCCTTCTATGCTCCTAAGGTCCTCCTCTAGTCCCTCTGTCCCCCTCCCCTCCGTGTCCTCCTGTGCTCCTCCTCCACTTCCCCTCCCCGTCCCAGATCTGTCAGGATGGAGAGCAGAGGGAGGAGCTGTCATTTACCGTCTCCTTTCTTTTCTGAATGCCCAGTCGGTGATCACTGACTTTGTCCATTCATAACTGAGCATTATAAACTGAGTTTACAATGCTTTAGTTTATGAATGGAGGGGAGTCTCTGTCTCCTGTCCATTCATCTGCCCCCACCCCCAAAAGGGTTATTTAAAAAAACTAAAAAAAAATTACAACAGCTGACATTGTCCACGCCTCATCAGTGTTGCATATTGGTGTTACTGTCACATGACATCAAAAGTATCGGTACTTGTACTCTGTCTTAAAGTGGTATTGGTGCAATTCTACCCCACAGTCACCCTTGGTGTTAACCAATTCCCTGACAGTGTCATTTATACAGCAACAGTCCTTCTCGTATTTCTTTTTTAAAACACTGATCACTGTATTGGTGTTACTGGTCCCCAAAAAGTGTCACTTGGCATCCAATTTGTCTGCCGCAGTACCACTAAAAATCGCTGATTGCCACCATTACTAGTAAAAAAAAATAACATAAATCTATTCCGTAGTTTGTAGATGTGATAATTTTTGCGCAAACCAATCGATATTGCCTTATTGTAGTGTGTGTGTGTGTGTGTGTGTGTGTATAATTTTTTTTACCAAAAATATGTAGACTACATGTTGGCCTAAATTGATGAAGAAAATATATTTTTTTTGGCGCAAATGCCACCATAATAAAGCAGGAGGACATTTTATTTGGGTACAGCAGCACATGACCACAATTGCCAGTTAAAGCGACGCGGTGCCGTAACCATAACATTTGCTAAAACATGTTTGCACACTGCGCTGCCATTGATTCTTGCTGGTACCCCAATGCAAAAAAATAAATAAAAAAAACTCCTGAATGAATGAGCTTCCTTAAAGCTATACATATTAATGGTGCTCATTAACACGCTACAGAAGTGTGGAACTAAACCTAACTGTTACATTCCTGGGATTGCTGTCGCACTGGGTGTCAAACCATCAGATGGCTGGTGTCATAACTGATCACATGTGAAGCACCATGGCAGATCAAACCCAGACCAAGAGGGCAGCTTTCTTGGCTGAAAAGGAGAGGAGGGTTTAGTTTCACTTAATTTCTTCTATTGTTGCTCAAGGTCCCTACTTAAAGCGGATGTTCCATTACAAAAAAAAATAAAAAATTAAGTCAGCAGCTACTAAGGGCACTTGCCTGTCCTAGCCGCCAGCGATGTCTGCCCCTGCCGAGGCCGATCCTCCATCCTGGCAGCTCCAGGCGCCGCCATCCACCGTAAGGGAAACAGGCAGTGAAGCGGTACGGCTTCACTGCCCGTTTCCTACTGCGCATGCGCGAGCAGCGAGGCGCTTTGTGAATGGGCCGGCTGCTTTCTGGGACACACACACAGTTCCCAGAATGCAGCGCACCACATTCACAAGAAGACACCCAGTGTAGGAGGAGGAGGAGGAAGAGAATCCACCGCAGAGGATGAAGAGGCAGATTCGGCACTTCCGCATAGCAACAGCTATTTAGGGTGAGTAAATTTTTAATTTTTTTGATTTTTGGTGGAATATTTTTTTTTTTTCAGGTGGAACCTCCACTTTAAAGCGGGAGTTCACCCAATTAGTTTTTTTTTTTTTCTCTTTTCCCCTTAGATGGATGCTCGTTTTGTCTAGGGGAATCGGCTAGTTGTTTTAAAATATGATCCGTACTTACCCGTTTTCGAGATGCATCTTCTCCGTCGCTTCCGGGTATGGGTCTTCGGGAGCGGGCGTTCCTTCTTGATTGACAGTCTTCCGACGGTCGCATCCATCGCGTCACTCGTAGCCGAAAGAAGCCGAACGTCAGTGCGGCTCTATACTGCGCACCGACGTTTCGGCTTCTTTCGGAAAATCGTGACGCGATGGATGCGACCGTCGGAAGCCTCTCGGAAGACTGTCAATCAAGAAGGAACGCCCATTCCCGCAGCCCATACCCGGAAGCGACGGAGAGGATGCATCTCGTAAACGGTAAGTACGGATCATATTTTAAAACATCTAGCCGATTCCCCTAGACAAAACGAACATTAATCTAAGGGGAAAAAAGTAATATATACGGGTGAACCTCCGCTTTAAGAACTGGATGATGATGCTCTGTCTCCCACTTGTGCTCCTGTGTTGTCTTTTGAGGACTTTAAGTGGCCATTTGGACTCTCATTACATAGGCATCATCCACTGTTGTCACCTTGAGAAATCCTGCTCTGGGCAATGTCAGGTGTTCCTGCAATGTACATGTAGTTCAGCTTAAGTTGTCTGTCCATCTCTTTAAAAAATAAAAAAAAATCCTTGTCCCATTTTGACAGTATTTATAAATGAGCACATCTGTGTAATTAGTGAGGCTGTGTTTGCGGTAGCAGCTGTGTCCTGGGTTTGTACATTGATTTTTCAGTATGCTCCTGGGGCTCCTACGTTACGGCAGAGCTCGAAGGATTGCCAAGGAACACACAGTCTAGTCTTAACTGCCAAGAATGTTCCAGTCAATTCTTTGGTTACGCTTCGTCTTGTATAACCATTTCCTAGTTGGGGTTTCCCTTCTTGACACCTTGTGGTTAACCATAGTTATAAATAAAAATAAATGTGACCCCACAGTAGAAGTGATTGTGTTGGGGAATTGGTCGTTCTACTGGAAAAAGGCCCAATATATAAAACTCAAAAGAAATGGGTTTGACCCAGCCCCCAACCCAAAGAAAGGGGCTCCCTTTGTCTTGGATGCATGGAGGAAAAAAACAATTTGGTGACCGTATTTCGATATTTATTGACTTGTATAAAGTACATTGGGGGGGGGGGGGGGGTGTTACATGCCTCTCCTCAGAACTGTCAATTGTCAGTGTGGGCATACACAATTTGGGTTCCTGGTGATCTTAGGCTTTTTACACATGAGCCTGATTTTTTTTGTATTGAGGATGTATACCAACTAGGGCTGCAACTAACGATTATTTTCATATATTAGTTGGCCGTTTGTTTCGATTAATCGGATAATAGCCTTAAGTTTTTTTAATGTTGTTTTTTTTTTGGGACAATTTCTTGTTGGGCAGGTTACAAAACACAAATTGCCACAAACAAATTAATTATTTTTTTTTTCCTGCAGCTTATATTGAACCAAAAAAAACTAAATGGCACCGTTTTGCATTAAAAAGTCCTTGCCCTTTCCAAATACGCAGCAGCTGAAAAATAAATCATGGATGTGAACGTGTCCCATAGGAAAACATGTAAATGAACTGTAGTGTGTTTCTGCAAAAAGCACCAAAAAACACAGAGGTGTGACCCCGGCCTGAGATGTTTAGTAACATATTGGGGTTAAAAAAACAAAAATAAGTACAAAAAGAGCAAATAATCGCTACTGCAAGGGGTTCATTTTTTTTTTTTTTTTTTTTACTGTGGGACAGTGGAAGTAATATTTACAGTAGCGATTTGCTTTTTTTGTACTATAAAGGGCTAATTGTTGTTTTAACCCCATTATGTTACTGCCCGATTAATCGATTATGAAATTAATCGATTACCATTTTCATAATCGATTAGTTGTTTCGGCATTAATAACAACCAAATTTGATGTGCTTCTTCTAAAGGCTCAATATTTTTTACTGTCAAGCAGTCTATGCATGAAGGTAAAAAAAAACTTTTCTGTGCAGTTGCGTGTGACTGGACATGCAGAGTAACTGCTTGCTCTGTGGGCACTTGGCAGGTGAGAGGGGCCAGGAGTGCCAGCGGTGACCCAAGAAGAGGAAGATTGGGGCTGCTCTGTGCCAACCACTACACAGAGCAGGCAAGTAGAACATCTTCTTAAAAAAAAAAAAAATGTAATGTCACTTTTAGCATCTTAAAAAGTAATATTTAAGGCATGTGTTTGTGGGTGCGTTTTTTTTTTTTTTTTACCTGCTCTGTGCGAGAATATTGCACAGAGCAGCCCCTTAACTCCTTTTTTTTTTATTTTTTTTTTTGGAGTCCCCTGCTGGCGTTTTTTGTTTCTTAACCGATTGAGGACCGCCACATGCAGATATACGTCTGCAGAATGGCACGGCTGGGCACAAGGGTGTACATGTACTCAGTCATGTGCCGCGCTCGCAACCCGGTCCTCAGCTTCGTGACCGTCCCCGCCGGATAGGCAGACCCGATCGCCGCTGGTGTCCCGCGATCGGGTTACAGGGCAGAGGTAAGTGTAAACAAACCTCTCCCCGTGCTTCCTAGTGAGACTGACTGACGCTGATCGTCTGTTTCCTGTCCTAGGGAACGACAATCGGTGACGTTGCACGCCCAGCCACGCACCCCCACAGTAAAAACACTCCCTTAGGGCACACTTAACCCCTACAGCGCCCCCTCCTGGTTAACCCCTTCACTGCCAGTGTCATTTTTTACATTACTATTTTGTAGACGCTATAAATTTGGCGCAAACCAATCAAACGCTTATTGCGATATTTTTGGTAAAAAAAAAAATGTAAACCGAGGGGAATTTTTTTTTTGGGGGGGGGGGGGGGGATATTTATCGTAGCAAAAAGTGGAAAAAAAAATTTTCCTCAAAATTGTCGCTTTATTTTTGTTTAGAGCGCAAAAAAAAAAAAAGATGATGCAGTGCCGAATGGCAAAAAGGAGCCTGGTCCTTTAGTTGCATAATGGTCCAGGGCTTAAGTGGTTAATACTACTTTGAGGATGGTATTCAGACACCGCTATAGGCACATACAGGCTGGCTGATTCGCTGCGACAAGTTTGACAGTTCCCATCCAGTGGCAGCGGTTATTGTACAGGTTGTTCCTGCTTCTGGTAAGAATCGCTGACTTTTGCAGAAGGCTTCTCTATATTGTCTGTCTGCCTAAATGAGCCCTAAAGCAACTTTTCGCTCCCGTCTGGTATAGCAGGAACAGCCATCATTCCTAATGTTGGAGATGATGAATGCTTTTAAAGTGATATTAGTGTTTTTTTTTTTTTCTGCTCTGTGCAGTGGTTTTGCACTGCCCACATCCTCCCTCCTCTTCTGCTATTTCAGCCAATGAGGAGGGGAATCCAGGGAGCCAAGACACTTCTGCAACATCGCTGGAACCTCAGGTAAGTATAAGGGTGGCTGGCTGCTGCACACAATCTTTTTATCTTAATGCATAGAATGCCATAAAAAAGCCTTTTGCCTTTAGAACCACTTTAATGTTTCACCAAAGCTTGGTAAACTGTGTGTACAATTTTGGACGGACTCTGGCCAGAAGTTTTTAGTTCTAAAATGTAAAACAAGTTTAGTTTCCTGCTTTAGGAAATCTGCTAATTTCTCATGTCCGCTGTCCGCACAGTATTGGAAAAGACCAAAGTGTTAAGTCCTACCTTCTTTTGAACCTATAGACAAATCTAGTTAGGGGTTGTAATCTCTGGGGGGGAAGCCCTGTAAGACAAAGGCATAATGAGCTAGTATGCATCGCATACTAGCTCATTATGAAATTCTTGCCTTAGAACAAAGCTGTTGCAGCAAAGCCTGCATAGTGCTGAGACGGCTGACATTTCCCCCAGTTTTTTCCAGGTTTGGGCGCTGTTCACGGCATCGGGCTCCGAAGGAACGGTGGCCCTTCTTCAGAGCACACATGCCAGTGATGTCACTGAATGCATGTAATGTAGATATCTCCTAAATACAGGTTTAGGAGATTATTAATAATAAAAATAAAAAAATTCACTACCTATAGGTAAATGTCAGCATAAAGGGGCTACTTTGTGCATTGCATGAAGGTCAGTATGACATCTTATATATATTGTGACAGGAAGTTGGGTAAATCTGTGGGTGTTGTCACAGACGGGACATACGTTTCTGCCTTGTTTAGACAATACACCAATCGTTATTAGGCCTCGGCTGCAAAAATAGCCAGACAAGGTCTAAGGGCGTTGAAAGACTCCAGCTATTCAGGATGAGGCAATTAAGGCCTCTATAAGTAGTCCAAAGGATTACCACTGAATTGCATCATTCCTAAGGCTTTGTGAGTAGGAGAGCAGCACTGAAAGTCTTCTGAGGAGAGGAGTGATTTTTCTGTGTGATAAAAATCAAGACTATTGTTTTGTGCTGTACGACCAGCACTGTCTGCCCAGCGCTAGGCTGAGTCAGACTCCATAGATAGGTTCCTGTGTGGAAGGTAGACGCCCAGAGTGGCCAGGGTTTATTTTATGTTTGATTTTGTTTATGCTGTTTGGATGCTTGCAATTGTTTTTTGCTTGTACTTTGGCAGGTAGGAATAGAAGTGTAACTTTGGTATTGTATTTAAAGTTTATCTTTTGTAGGGCAATTACTTCTGATAAGCCGGTGTCAAGCTGTCATATCAAAGAACCATTTCTTTGAAATATCTGAGGTTCTTGCTGACAAGTGTAAAGCTGTGTGTGTGTGTGTGTGTGTGTGTGTGTGTGTGTGTGTGTGTGTGTGTTGTTTGTTATTATATAAAGTTTACAAATCATATTTGTCTGTGAAAGCCAGAGCTTGTGCCTTTTGCAGGCAGTGATAACGGAGTGTACATGGCTGATTACCCCACATCGGGGGCCGTCTGTCATGGGGAGATTTGTGGACGTTGTCAGTTTTATTAGAACTTCCGCAGAAACTTTTTTTATCATTTTAAATCCTTGGAGTTTGGAAGTTTTAGAGGATACTGTAAGAGGTTAAATGCCAGCTCAACTCTGACTAGACTTTAATTATTTTTTTGTTTTGTTGGCAAATCAAATCACAAACTGCCTTTCTAGTGGCTCTAGTCCAATTTTTAGTGCAGGACAAATGCCAGTCAACCAAAGCCCTCCCCTGGCTGGCTGGATGATGTAGCGAATGCTGGCTGGTAGTTGGCTAGGACCTCATTCTCTCTGTGCTAGGATCGCAGTGCTTTTTCCATTTGCAGCACCTGCTAGTCTACCTGCCTGGCTTGCCTAACTGCAGCTCATGCACCTTCCACTGCCCCATTCTGCTGTCCACAAGGTCAGGTTTTATAGGACCAGGAACTTTGAGGTGTGGAAGGGCATGGATCCGGTTACATCAGAGCTCTCCTTTCTAAAGCCTCGTACACACGATCGGATTTTCCGACAGGAATTGTGTGATGGCAGGCTGTTGGCGGAAAATCCGACCGTTTTTGTATGCTCCATCGGACAATTGTCGGATTTTACGCAAATGTTGGATGGCAGGCTTTAAACATTTCTGCAAACATTTGTCTTGACGTATTTTCCGAGTGTGTGTGTGTGTGTGTGTGTGTGTGTGTGTAAAAGTACAAACAAGCATGCTTGGATGTAATGCTCACCAAACACAGTAGCAGATGGTGCCCAAAGGGTGGTGCTAAAGAGCGGAAAAACCATGTAGTTTTCGTGTTTGTTGGCCGGCAAGTGTGTGCCATTTGTATGCAAGGCAAGTTCATGGTCAACGCCCTTTGGATAAAAGTCCTACGCTTTGTCCGCAGAAAATCTGATCGTGTGGGGGAGATATTGAGGGTGGGAGGGCGGGGTTATGATCACCACTATGACCAACCAATGCTATAGTGTTGTACCACCAGTAATACCTATTTAGAGATGGGGGGGGGGGGGGTAGAACAGTGTGTGTGTGTGTGTGTGTTGTGTAGGGGAGGACTGTACATATGTATGCTGTGGGTGGATAAGACTTGTGTACATCTAATACCTTGCGCACACAATCGGAATTTTCGATGGAAAAAGTCAGACTATTTCCGACGGAGTTAGAAAGAGAACATGTTCTCTCTTTTTCCGACGTTCGTCTGTATGGAATTCCAACAAAACATGCAAGCATGGAAACAATTTGACGCATGCTCGGAAGCATTGAACTTCATTTTTCTAGGCTTGTCGTAGTGTTGTACGTCACTGCGTTTTTGACGGTCAGAATTTGGTGTGACAGTGTGTATGCAAGACTGCTTGAATGGAATTCCGTTGTAAAAACCCGTCGAGTTTATTCAGACAGAAAATCTGATCGTGTGTACAGGGCATTAGTTGAGCTGTATTCCTAGATATTGGGAATACTTGTACTGTCCCCATTTCATCCAACTTAATGCATCATAAAGCCAAACGACAGAACAAGAACTTGTCGGTTAACCATTTTTTGATTGGCTTTTGTCTTCATTTCTAACGAATGAACCACAATGGCTGACTCATATCAAGCATGTGCAGATTTTTGCTTCAGCTTTTTTTCACCATGACTATGCACGTCTGGAGTCGTTTTCACCTGCTGAATACTTGTTTCAGATCAGAGACCGTAATGGTGATTTATTATTATTATTATTATTTTTCTTTTCTTAGTACAGGATGGAGATGTATACATATACTTTTTTTTTTTTTTTTGGGGGGGGGGTGGCGTTATGGGTAAAGCAACAGTAGAGCTGCAAAATTAATCGTTCGAGAACCAAGATTGCAATTCAATAGCCCCCCCCCCATGATCTTAATACAGCATTTCTTTGATTCAGTGCAGAGCTGTTCTTTGATCACTGCTGACAGCTGTAAAAAAAAAAACGGGCAGCCTGCCAAGTTTATCACTACATTGCTTAGCCTAGGTTCACACTGACTGCGGGTTGGAAACCGTGCAAATTCAGCTGAACTTGCGTGATTTCAAATTGGCAATGCAGTATTACTTCGGAGGTGATTTGACAGACATCTGTATGGTTTCCTGCACAGGTGACTATTCAAAAATATTAAAATCACTCCATTACCAAATCCTTAATCTTTTGAAGCTAGTAGAGAAATTAAAAACTTTGAAGGTTCGGACTTTAAAGGCAGTTTAGACCACATGAAATCTATAAACTTTATTTGTACAATACAGTAAAAAGGGTTTGCAAAAACATAGAGCTTAAAAACATGTATTTGCATATTGAATAATAGGAAACCTAAACAAAACACAGTAAAAGTGAATTGTTACACCATATCAGATAAGTCCCTGTGTGTCAATGCGTTTCGCTCGTTCACTTCATCAGGACACACGTAGGGGTAGTTTGGAAAAACGGGTCTCGCTTGTCTGAGCCAAAATGCACACGCATAAAAAAAGTCTCCCTGGGCGGCAGAGGTAAAAGCCAAATGCTCTATTTCTGCGTATATTAATGTGAGCAAAGGGTTAGCATCTAAATCTTTTATATAGATCCTACATGGACTATATGAGCCATATAGCGATTAAAGCTGCAGTTGAACAAATATTCTTTTAAACGGGCCATATAGGGCAACGTCAATCAAAGGGGCAGCCTGGCATCTAGTAAGAAGTTGGAAAACGGAGGATTACATTGCCAAAAGGGGAGTAGGTCTAAAGCCGCGTACACGCGACCATTTTTAATGTCCTAGAATGGCTGATGGCGCCACCCGTTGGGCTGCTTTTTCTGATTTCGTGTTAGTAAAAGTTTGAAAGACGATTCACACTTTTCAGTCTTCGCTCTTTTCAGTCTGTTACAGCGTGACAAATGTGCCATCTCCATTACGAACGCTAGTTTTACCAGAACGAGTGCTCCCGTCTCATAACTTGCTTCTGAGCATGCACATTTTTTTTCCCCATCGTTGAAGCCTACACACGACCGTTTTTCACGACGTGAAAAATTAGAGCATGTTCTAAATTTTTAATGGCCGTTTTTCACGTCGCAAAAAATGCTCTGGAGCCCACACACGACCGTTTTTAATGACCAATTAAAAAAAACTGAATTTTTCTCGCCATGAAATACGGTCATGTGTACGTGGCATCAGAGTATGGCCATCCAGGGATATATTCTGTGTGAATGAATTTTTGTTCAAGTGCAGCTTTAATCGCTATATTGCTTGTACAGTCTATGTAGGAGATATATGAAGAGATTTGGATGCTAACCCTTTGCTCACAATAATATACGCAGAAACCGTTTGGCCTGTCCCTCTGCCCCAGTGCCTGTCCAATGAGATCTTTTCCCCAAGTCCTCTTCCATAATGCCTTGAGAGAGTGGCTCATAGTACATAAAACGCAAATCCACATCGGTATAAAATGAAATGCACGGTCCCTCAGTTATTGTGTTTTTCCAGCCAGACAGGATCACCAATGTTTTTCTTATTTTTCTGCCAGGCCCGCCGTGCTAGATGGCAGGGGACCTCCCTGGCTGTAAGTGTTTCCCTGGGGCAGTGTTCCTGGGTAGATGAATGGATTCGCCTCGGCTCCCCAGGGGAGGCTGGGGGGGGGACTTTCTCCCATTTTATTGTTTTCCAGCGGGCAGCCATAAACCCTTTCCCTGTGGATGTAGTGCACTCACCTTTTGCTTTCCCCCACGTATACAGAGCAGTTGGCCATGGCTTCTTTGCAGGTCAGTACAGTCTGAGGAAGCCAAGGGTGGGGTGCTGGGCAGGGAAGCTACTGTATGCCCCCCCATTCAGACTCATTCCAAAAGTCTTACAGAATCTTCAAACTACAGAAGCAAAGGTCATAGTGATGGCCTGTTCTGACTGAAGAGCATGGTTTCCTGCTCTCCAACCTCTCGATTGCAGACCCCTGAAAACTTCCAGTAAGAGGGAGATTTACTAGTACAAGGGGAATTGCTTGACCTGTTACCAAGCTGACTTTCTCTGACCGCCTCGCTACTGAGGAAGAATTGCTAAAGAACAAAGATCTGCCAGGAAAAGTGATCTGTACTATATTGGATAGTAGGAAAAAAAAGTCCACCAATCAAATTTGTGCCGAAATTTGGAAGAAGTTTTGCACCTGGTGTAAGGGATAAGGGCAGGATCGTTTGGTTCTGTAATCCCATCCGTACTTTTTATTCTTTTCTGGATGGTACAGATTTCTTCTTTCTGTTATTGGCAGACAACACTTTGATAAAAAGGTTAATCAAGGCAGTCTCTAGGAATAGACCTCCTCGACAAAGGAGATTTCCCCTTTGGGATCTATCGGCTGCACTGCAGAGTTTTGCAAAAGAACCATTTGAGCCTCTGGAAGAAAGCTCTTTAACCTCCCTGACGGTTTTCCTGACTGTGGCTTGGGGTTAAATTTCATTGCCGTTAGCGGTAACCCCGTGCCACACTTGGGATTGCATTGCAGGATTCTGGTGCAGGCTGCTTGCGATGTCCCCCCTCCCCCGCTGTGTCCTCGGGTTGTGTCTCTGCTTGATGCCTCTGTGCCAAGCTCTGTTCCCTGCAAGCATTGCAACGGGGGCGGAGCCTGGGGGCAAATTCAAAAAGTACTAAATTCGTATTGCATACTGTACACTATAATTTTACAGATTGCTTTACTGTGAAATAATTTCACCTCCTTTTTGTTCCTAGTGTTTTGTCTAGTGACCTGCATGCATATATAATGTACATACACTGTTCTTTCTTCCTGGAAACTTGAGATTGCCCATGGCAACCAAAAAGTGTCCCTTCAGGTCTAAAGTGGTTTTAGAACGGCTAGAAAATGGCAATAGTGAATTGGAACACTTGCAGAATTGAGCGATTAGTGAATCATGTGTGTTTATATTTAATTTATATATATATATATATATATATATATATATATATATATATATATATATATATATATATATATATATATATATATATATATATATTTTAGGGCAGTGGTTCTCAACCTGGGGTCGGGACCCCCACGGGGGTCAAATGACGATTTGTCAGGGGTCACCAAATCCTGGGCTGTTCCTGAAGCCCGTACCACTCTCCCAGCCTTTTTGCGTCTGCCCACCTGGGCTGTCCCTGGAAGCCCACCTGGGCTGTCCCTGGAAGCCTGTGGAAGCCCACCTGGGCTGTCCCTGGAAGGCCCACTCGGTCTCTTCACAGCCACCCATTCAGATCACGACATTGCTGGTGGGGCAGAGACTAGAGGTCAGCTGACTGTTGAGGAATGTGAAGTGGGAGGGGCTGGAGGAGACTCCATCTCCTGAGAGAGCTAGAAAGAGTGGTACATCCTAAAATGTACCATAAGGGATTTTAATACTGTACGAGTGAAAAGGACTCGGGGAGCGCTAAATGTTCGTGGGTTAGGGGTGCAAATTACTTGTCTAGCCTTGGATGCTGACAACCCACCCTACAAAAATAATTTTACTGTTAGTGGGTCCCCACAACTTGGGAAATTTTCAGAAGGCTAGGTTCACACTGCTGCGAATTCAAAATTGCGTTAAAAATCGCGATTTCGCGGCTGCGATTTTGCCGCCATTTCGGCAGCAATTTTAAGAGACATCTGTGCAGGGTTCAATGTAAATCGCGGCCCCGAAATCGCAAAAAGTAGTACAGGAACTACTTTTTGAAATCGGTGCAGCGCCGCACCGATTAGGACAGTGCCATTGCCGCCGATTTGAGATGCGATTTGACATGTGAAATCGCATCTCAAATCGTACCCAGTGTGAACCTGGGCTAAGGGGTCACGGCATTAATAAGGTTGAGAACCACTGATTTAGGGTTTCAAACTTTATCATGCCTGGGATATTTACTAGACTTTTTTTGGACAGATTTAAGTGCGTTATGAATAAGAATTACAGGCCTACAATTTTTAAAATTCCAAATTTCTTTGCAAAACAATTGTACCGATTTGAGTCGTAAAATCTGACCTAATCTTACCGCCAGAGTGGTTACAACTCCTAACCTACAAAACGGTACTCCTGGTGTCGGCCAGGAGAGTAAGTAAATTACAGCTATTATCAATTGCTGAACCTTACTGCTTCATTTTTCCTGACCGTCATTTTGTCCATGGTGAAACTTTGTGAGCTGCTATAATAAGCTATTGGAGCTGCCAGCCCTAGATACTTTTCCTAAATATTTAAAAAATGTTTAGTTTTGTCATTTCACATAAGTGCAGCACTAAATATACAGATGGGGATATATAGTGAGAACAGTAAACGATCTATAAATACATAAAGCGTAATATGCAAATTTCACAATGTGTTCTCATAAATAAAATAATTTGAGCATTAAAGTGCAATTATTGTCCATAGGTGTTCTTGTATGAATCAAACAATGGTGAAAAATCTTGTGCCAGTCTCATATGCATAATAAATCGCTCTCGCCACAATTATTCTCCAGTATGTGTGTGTCTCCTAATTGATCCCTACACCGTTTGTGCCCCCCCTTTTTTTTTTATTTAAAAAAAAAGCTTAACAACTGTGCCTTCAGCTTAATCTTGATCTGAGCCAATAGAAATCGCTAGGGGTAGGAGATCAGTTTAAAAAAAAAAAAATGAAACGCTCAATTTTTTCGAGCCATTTCCATTGAAGTATGTGTGGCCCATAACGCTTGATCTTGCCTGAAATACAGATCGTGTACTTTTTGGAGCCACAGGCGTTCAGCTACAAGTGACAGGACGCTCAGATATAAAGGCTTTTGAATACAATGGTTTGTTTTTGAGCGTTTTCACTGCAAAACACTGAGGTGTGACCGGGGCCCAAAGAAGGGAAGATGAAGAGGTGTTCTGTAGTCCTGTCCTAGGGTAACAGCACTGCTCCATAAATATGGTGCAGTGAGTGCTGCCCTAGGACAAGAGGTCTGTTACCGACAGGATCACCAAGTGACAAAAGAGGGTAGAAAAGCCAAAATAAAAGGAGAAATGTCTAAGGACTTGTGAGATGTTTATTACATTATTCTTTTATTTTTTTGATGCGGTTGAAATTTATTTTTATTTTTTTTTCCTCTGTGCCATATCAAAGTAAACATTAATGTAATTGATTTCAAGTTGAGATGTTTGCCAAAGCAGACAATTGATATGTTCTGTTTTTTTTTTTTTTTTGTTCTCCATAGATTCTTTGGCAGAAAAAGTGGAGCACAGATCGAATGGAAACCTGCAGACTAACATGGGAGAAATTAATGAAGATGGATCTGAACTCAACATGCGGGGGGTGTTCTTACATGTTCTTGGAGATGCGTTGGGTTCTGTCATTGTGGTGGTCAATGCTGTAATATTTTATTTGGTTTTTAACCCCTGTCCACCCAATGGACCGTGCTACAATCCTTGTGTGCATGACCACTGCACCGACCATCCGCATCTGAATCACACCCCGGCAGCACTCAACGATAGTGCAGAACACCCGCAGGTTACCATCGCTGGACCTTGTTGGGTCCTTTACCTTGATCCTTCTTTGTGTGTCATCATGGTGTGTATATTGTTGTATACAACCTATCCACTACTCAAAGAGTCTGCTCTTATCCTTCTACAAACAGTCCCTAAACAAATTGACATCTCCTCTCTGAAACAAAAGCTCAAAAGCCTGGAGGGTGTGGAAGCCGTCCATGAGCTGCATGTCTGGCAGTTGGCTGAAAGCCGCATCATTGCCACAGCCCATATAAAATGCCAGGATCCCACCGCTTACATGGATGTGGCCAAGCGGATTAAAGACTTCTTCCACAATGAAGGAATCCATGCCACGACAATCCAGCCTGAGTTTTCCAGCGTTGAGTCTGGCTCTAGAATATCCCTTTGTGAACTCTCTTGCAGAACTCAATGCGCTCCCAAGCAGTGCTGCGGCAGCTCGGAAAAAAACATGGCGGTGCGGAAATCCAGCAGTGGAGCAGCCATCTTGGGAATGATCAGCGAATCTCCTGAGCACAATACAAAGAGGACTTCGGCTTCTGAGAAGCCTGTTGACGAACTTAAAATAGATGTAGACACTGCGATCTGAACAGCTCTTGCCAATTTAAAAGCAATGGCTACAGCCAGGGGAAGACACAAAGGGAAGTATGGCGACTCGCTTCCCAAAACTGCAGTTTGGCAATATTGGTTTATTCGCACGACCGTACACATAGACTAGTTTTACATCTGCTTTCTGTTCAAAAGATGTGTTGTCATAATGAAAACGATGCAGTGTTTTTTTGATTATAGAAATATTATAAGAATATTACGGTATGTCAATGTTACAATGTGTTTTTTTTTTTTTTTTTTTTATCCGGGACATTTGCCTTTGCTAGGAGGATTACTTTTAGCACTGCAATGTCATTTATGTATTATTTCTTGGGATTTCCACCTTCAGATGACTTGAGCTTACTGGATTTTAGGTGACTTTTATTTTTGCCTAATTTTATGTTTTGGGGAGGGGGGCGACATGGCTAAAAAATAAAAAATGCATCTCAGTGCATGACCACACAATGCATGCACATTCCTCTATGCTACTATTAAAGAAACTCCGGTGGACTCCTTTCTGCTTGTGTTAGTAGACAATTCTGCCTCTTCTACACTGAAATTCAATGCAGTGTTAACCCTGCCTGAGCTCTTCCCTGCTGGACTACGGATCACCTTCCCCTCTACTCTCCTTAAGCTGGGAGGAGTTATTTAGTCTTCAGTGCAACAGAGGTAGCCTTATCAGCCAACGACAGGAGGTTAGGTACACACTGAGTTCATGGAAGATCAACAGATATATTTTTCTTTACTTTTAGCATTTTGTAAAGAATAACAAATGTGTATTTATTTTTAGTTTTATTATAATAAAAAAATTAAAATAAAAAAAATGTAAGCTTAATTTAACAAGCTGAGCTTAGAAGCTGATTGGCTATCATGCACAGCTGCAGCGGGTTTTGCACACTCAATTTTTTTAGTACATCAACCCCACAGTTGCAATATGTTGGCTATCCTTAGCTGATTATCTCCTTTGCCATGGCATGCCACAGCTTTGCTTATAGTATTCTGTATTGGGTTCCAATCACATTTTTCCAAATTTGTGAGATTTCCATTGTGACTTTGATGCAACTATGGATGGGTGCAACTTGGATCCGACTTTGGCTTTTGACTGTTGTAAA
The DNA here is from genome assembly GCF_905171775.1 of Rana temporaria. Classification (NCBI taxonomy): domain Eukaryota; kingdom Metazoa; phylum Chordata; class Amphibia; order Anura; family Ranidae; genus Rana; species Rana temporaria. The sequence goes on from NC_053492.1 coordinate 438,018,878, forward strand.
ACTATCACATTGACCTTAAAGGATAAGTTCATGTTTTAGAAGAAAAAAAAATTAAAAAATAAGCCTTGCACCAGCAATCGGCAGCTCACTGGGGCCATGCAGGTCTTCTGCAGATCGGTCGGTGCATGGGTCTGCCTGTACAATAAACAGACACAATCCAGGAAGAATCCATGAACTACCATGGTGCTTTACAGCGCTGTGGTAGCTCATTGAGAACTAAAGGCTGGTAGCTGCAAAGGATGTTGGGGCTTGTAGTTCATTCACACTCATGCGCGCACACACAGCTCTGTGAATAATGCGGCCATGTTGGCATAGCCCCGCACGGCCGTGCCGATTTCAAAAAGTGGCAGCTAGTCTGAGGAACTTCTCCCTGTACCGCTGTCGGGGGCTCATCTTTTACAAACGCGTCCCTAAAGGTGGACTTATCCCTTAAGATGTAACTTTCATGTGACTTTTGATTACATTGCAGTCTGACACAGAAGTTGCCTCAAAGTAGTGCAGGAACCTTTTTAAATCGCATAGCTATTGTATGGCTTCCATTGAAATACATGTGCAACGTGTCGCATGACAAGTCGCAGCCCAAGCATGAATGAAGCCTTATCCAGGGAGCAGATTTGGGTTATTCCAGGCAGCAAACTTTTTGCCCGATTTGGGATGCAATGACCCAAAAGCACAGGTCAAATCTAGAAAGATGGCAATGGGGCTGATCTGAAAGGTGTGTCAAAGAACTTTTTTTTTTTTTTTTTTATATCAAAAAGCCTAATTTTGTCTAGGACTTATGAACTGACACCCGGAAAATGATTGGCTGCAGTGTTGCATTATAGTCTTAGACTTCTGACATATGTGGCAATAAATGCCATCTGAAGGTGGAACCCCTGTAATAGTTGGCTACTTTATATTTAGGACCCCCTTTTACACTGGGGCGCTTTTCAGGCATTTTTGGCGCTAAAAATAGCCACCCCAATGTGAAAGCCTGGGCGGTGCGCTTGCAGGATGAGGGGGAAAAGTCCTGCAAGCCGCTTCTTTGGGGCGGTGTGGGAGCTATGTATGCACCGCTCCCAAACGTGTTGCTTGCACAGTTGTGTGTGTATCAAAAAAATGACTGAGCAGAATCTTTCTGCTATCAGAAAAGGTCCCATAATAAAAGTAATATTTAACTGTATGTTTAGCTGTTTGCAGTTCAGTTGAGTGACCCTCTTGTCAGACACTGACAGCCGTTATCTGGAGACTGAGAAGCTTTGTTTTAAAATCCCAGATATTTCCATTTGTCTTGGATGAGGGATGCCTGTTGCATTGGCTCTACTAATACTTTAGCAATGTCCACAAGCTGTGGGAAAACGGCACTTCTTCTCTCCTGCAAAGAAATACATCAAATTTAATTACAACAAAAAAGTGTCTCTAAATGGAAAATCCTGTCCATCTAATTTATGCAATAACCATTCATATTTATAGCACTTTTAATGAACTGCAAGTTGTAATATTTTTTTTTTTTTTTATATATATATTGCACATTGGTGTACTGGGTTGATTTATTTTCCACAGTACAATCTAGTTGTAAATGTCCTGGCTTAGGCTGGTCAGTACTAAGCACTCGCCTGCAACTGCAAGTATGTTGAAATGATCAAACTGTAAGCACACGGAAGTAAGAATTAAAGGGGAACTCTGCCAACAAGTGATTAGTTGAATGTCGCGTGTGTAGGGTTCCCATGACCCAAGTGTGCTTGGAAGTCTTCTTCCAAGCGTATTTTAAAAGTCATTGCCTTGTTCCTCTTTCATCATGGGTGTTGGATATCTCTGATGCACCATTACCAGTATGGCCCCTTACACACTGGGGCAGCGTCAGGGGTAAAGAGTCGCTATTTTTACCGGTGTTTTACCGTTATTCTTGCAGCGCTATTCAGCCACTAGCGGGACCTTTTACCCCCACACTAGAGGCTGAGAAAGGGCTAAAACCACCGCAAAGCGCCTCTTCAGAGGCGCTTTGACGCAGAGCACATTGATTTCAATGGGCCGGAGCGGTATACACACCGCTCCTTCACTACTCCAAAGATGCTGCTAGCAGGACTTCCTTTTTTTTTTTTACCGTCCTGCTAGCGCACCGCTTCAGTGTGAAAGCCCTCGGGGCTTTCACACTGGAGAGATAGCAGCGGCTGTTTCAGGTCGCTTTGCAGGCGCTATTTATAGGGTTCTAGCGCTTGCAAAACGACCCAGTGTGAAAGGGGTCTAGAAGCAGTTTCAAGCTCTGTGTGTGTGATGTCAAATTGGCGACATTTGTCGGCAATGGCACTGTCCTAATCTGTGCGACGCTGCACCGATTTCAAAAAGAAGTTCCTGTACAACTTTTTGCAATTTCGAGCTGCGATTTACATTGACATCTGCATAGATGTCTCTGAAATCGCGGCCGAAATGGGGACTGGCGAGCGGAAGTGAAATCGTGCGAGTTCAGCTTCATTCCCGCAGCCCAGTGTGCCCCTGGCCTAAATGCTTGTCAGTGCTTTGATATTAATGCATGCCATTAGTAGACATTTTAAAGCATGGCTAGTGTAAATGGTGCCCTCTGGGTCTGACATCTAGTGGAGACAGAGGGGAATGCAATGTGATTTTGGTAGTTCGCAGGAAATATGGGGGGAAGATTGGAAAAGCCTAGCCAAAGGGGTGTGTGTGGGTTTTTATTTATTTTGGGGGTGGGGGCATTAATGCTGCTGTCAAATGGTTTTTATGCTCAACATCTTATTTGTTTTCTAATATACTCACCCCAGTGTACTTGTCTTTTTATAGGGTTGATTTTGTGCATCACCAAAGCAGGTTTAAATACCAACTTCGACTTTTCAAGAAAAGAGGCCCCAAAAGAGAGTGGGGGTGGGAATAATTATAAAAAAAAAAGATCGAAATTTCAGCTACACATACTTTTTTTTTTTTACTTGCTGGGACTCCCTGACTGTATCGGCCATTTACTTGAAAATGTGAACTTGGACTTTAAATTGGACCAGTCACATGGTACATTTTTTTTTTTACTTTGAATGTAAACCATCTTGATAACATGGTTCAGGCATGTAATACTGTATATGTACTGGTGCAAAGCGATCCGTGTTTGGTAAGCTTTTGAGGATGTAAGAATCGCAGCTCTCCGCATGCACTTTTATGGTATTTTTTTTAATACATGTGGCCACTCAAAGCACTGCTTTTTTTTTTTTTTTTTTTTCTGATGGTGACACTTGCAGTAGCCGCCAATTATTTTTTTTCCCCCCCCCCTTCTCTTTCTCCCCCCCTTATCCTGAGCTAGGAAAGGGAGAGCCCAAATTAGTTGCTAGACTCAACAGCTCCAGTGTTTAGCAATGGGCACCACTGACTTTCTCCTCTGCTGTGTTCATGTGTCTTATTCTGCTTTACGTCTAAAGTTCATGAATGTAAGAGACTACTGTCACGTCATCCGCACACATTGTGTATTGTATGCACATCTTTTCAGAAGAATTTACATTTGTAATAGTCTTTTTGCAGCCCTTTTGGATATACCATTTTATAAACTACTTGAATGCAATCTTCCTTGAGTAGTTGCTGCATAAATAAATCGACAGAACGAGTAGCCTAGTTTTTAAGAATATCTCTTGCAGACTTGTGTGAGCTATTTGGGGAATGTTGTCTTGCCTGTTTTTTGAAGTTGGCTGTACTTTATATAGCTTATGTATGTAATATTTTACAAAATGACAGTCCCTTTTTACACCCCTCACATGTTCCTATTTGCCCAACAAACATATTGTTCATGTGTGACATGATCAAAGTTCTGTGTGTTGCCATTTTGGCCTGTAACACTTGTAATTGCAGACATTTTCAGGACCAATTAAACATGGGAAGAGCCTACAGAGTTGTGTTTTTATTTTTTTTGTTAACTTGGTGTAATTAAGAGGGAAAATGTGCCTGTATGTAGTGGGTTCAAGGAAAGCAAGTCTGGATAAATCTTGCCTGGAACTAGGCACTCACTTTAACCACTTGCCTACAAGGCACTTTCGCCCCCTTCATGCCCAGGCCAGCTTTTAGCGCTGTCGCACTTTGAATGATAATTGCGTGGTCATGCTACGTGTATCAGTTTCGTCATACAAAAGGAGATTTCTTTTGGTGGTATTTAATAATTGCTGGGTGTTTTTATTTAAAAAAAAAAAAAAAGTTTGAAAATTTTGAATGGGGTGTTTTTTTTTTTTTTTCTTTCCCCTCTATTTACAAAATTCACAGACAAACCAAGTTAATTTTTATTTTATTTTTCTCCTTCACCGATGTGCGCTGATGGCATCACTAATGGCCACTGATTACATGTCTGGATCTCCCATGCGAGGAGATGCCAGTAAGCGGCCCTTGGTGTGAGGCGAGGAGAGCCGCTTACTGGTATCTCCGTGTTTACAGAACGTGAGCCACACTGCCCCTCTGTCATTTGATGCTGGGCGGGAAACTGTTAAAAACCCCTAGGAGCTAGCACCACACAGCCTGTGTATGACTTTAGAGGTATTTGGTGCACACTGAAAAGGCAATTTTGCACAGTGCATTTAGCTGAATGTCAAGTTGAATAAAGTAAACAAAAAACGCTGCAATGTGTTTAACTTGTCACACACACACACGTAGGTATGCTATATATGTGCCTTGAGGCTCCTTTCACTAAAGGGTCCAGTAAAGTCTTGCCTTTCCATTTTTCAGGTGGACCTGACCTTCCCTTCTCCTCCTTTTATGGGCAGTGCCATGTAAACAGTTTGTTTACACCTACTCCGATCTGGCGAAACCACTGAGGGGGATCCATTCTTGTTTGGCTGAATTGGATCATAGGGCAGTTGGGTGTAAATAGCTAGCTGGTCTGTTTACATCCGACTGACCATAGAGCAGAGCATGCTTTGCCTGCTCTCCATAAGCGGGGAAGACTTGGATCGGTCATCAGTGGACAGATCCCCTGCTCTTGCAAATCTGCAATTTTTATCTGTGAGAAGTCTGTGCTAAATCTGAAAAAAAAGGGGGGGGGGGGACACAAACTAAGCAAATAAAATACAGAAACAACATCCCAGCAGTTTGCAAAGAGACTGATAGAAGTCCATTATCTTTATGTTTTTAGTATGGCAGCACCCCAGATGATTAGAGTGCAATACAAGCTTGCATCTAATAAATTTAGTCTTGGGTTATCCAAAAAGTATGATGTGTGAATCAGTAGTTGTCATTCATTGAACTTCTCACTTAAATCAAATGGTGGGGTGCTGAACTTCCAAGTTTCTAGGGTTACAACTCGTCTGAACACAAGTAAAGTGATGTCAGTGTGCAGAAGCTCCACCTTTAAATGTTTTTGTATAAACCAAAGCACTCAGAAGCTATTGGTGCTGATGTACAAGGAAATCTTTTTAACCATACGAAAGGAATATATCCCTCCCCCTCGGGGAGTGATTACACTAAATTACTCGCCATGTATGGAGTGGTATTGCATTAATCAGCCAATAAGTCCATGTTAAAAAAAAAAAAAAAAAAGTCAGTCACTGGTTCTATGCTTTGCTCCTCACTCACTCACTGGAGCGCTGGGCTGAGGAGGGGACGGGACCTGCTGGCTCAGGCTCTCGGCAGTGCACTGAGAGGCTGAGCCCACTGCCGGTCAGGGATCCGGGTGGCCTGACTTTTTAAAAGCTTCATTGCAATGTACATAAATCTTAGTTCCCCGATGGGAATTTTGTATCTGAAAAAACTGTTTACAACAGTTTAAAATTTGTAAAGGTTCTAAAGAAAGTTTCCCATTTCCCCCCTCCCCCTATCGTAATAATAAGGCCCCTTTCACACATGCGGACCGTATGTCCGCTTTTTCATCCATCAGTTTACGGATGAAAAAGGGACATACTTTGATCCCTATGAGATAGCGGGTGTCAGTGGATGAACATCCGCTGACACCCAATCTCATCTGTGTCTGCAATCCTCCGATTCTGCAGATGGAGGAAAACCCTATTTTTCCATCTGTCTGCAGAGCGGATCGGGTGAACACGGACAGACGGTCCATGTTCATCCGATTCCCCCATAGAGGAGAGTGGTGATCTGACAGGACGGTCTCTGCACAGTGTGCGGGGACCACCCTCTCATCCGCCGGCTCAGCGGACCGATCCCCGCGTAGCAAGCGGAGGTTCGCGGGGCGGATCATCACAGATCCGTCCCGTGTGAAAGGGCCCTAAATGCTTATTTAATATTAGCAAGGAAAGGCGATACCTGGGCGTGGGTATAACGCTGCACACCCCCAATGGTTGTACAAGAAGGAAAATTACCCCGGGGGGCTTTGTGTTGCAGCAAAAAATAATGATAATAGATGTTGTAGAAATATTACAAAGGTTTTATTAGTGTTTTATGCGTCTCATAAAGAACATGTATATTATACTAAAACACAAAAGGTAAATGAATGGTCACAATAAAAACATGTATATATGAATTAGCAGTATATAAGTTAGGCCGCAAGGGCAAACCAGCAAGAGCATGCTTATTTAACCTCTTCCCCACCGCGCCATAGCGAAAATACTGCTACAGCGCGGTGGAGTTATTCCGGGACGACGTCCCTGGGACGTCCTCCCAGAATCCTTCACTCGCGCGCCCCCTGGGGCGCGCTCGCGAAATCATCTGTGAGCGCCGGGTCTAGAAGACCCGGCGCATCACAGATCGCGGTAAATCGCCGCTGATAGTGGCGGTTTACCACGTGATCGCTCTGTCAAATGACGGAGCGATCACTTGTAAACAAACCGGCGTCATGTCATGACGCCGGTTCCTCCCTCTCCTCTCTGTACCGATCGGTACAGTGTGAGAGGAGAGGGGGGAGAGCGGCAGCAGCAGCAGCTGCTGTGGGATGGATCTGTGACACATGCAGTCACAGATCCATCCCTCCCTCCCTGTGCAATACTCTGCAATTAACCCCTCATACTCTGCAATACCCCCTATACTCTGCAATTAACCCCCCATACTCTGCAATTAACCCCCATACTCTGCATTTAACCCCCCATACTCTGCAATAACCCCCCCCCCCATACTCTGCAATAACCCCCCCCCATACTCTGCAATAACCCCCCCCCAATACTCCGCAATACCACCCAATACTCCGCAATACCACCCAATACTCCGCAATACCTGCTAATATGACAGAAACAATTTTTTTTTTTACAGAATTTTCAGTGTTTTTTCTTTTATAGCGCAAAAAATAAAAATCGCAGAGGTGATCAAATACCACCAAAAGAAAGCTCTATTTGTGGGGAAAAAAGGACAAAAATTTCAGATGGGCACAATGTTGTATGACTGAGTAATTGTCATTCAAATTGTGAGAGCACCGAAAGCTGAAAATTGGTCTGGTGAGGAAGGGGGTTTAAGTGCCCAGTGGTCAAGAGGTTAATAAACTCCCTCTCCTCCTATGCTCGAGCAAAGCGCAGTGACGTACAACGGCACTATAAAGGGGAAGTTCCATACGATTGGCGACACCCTTTGGGCTGATTATTCAAATTTCCCTTCTCATAACCTGCTTCTGAGCATGCACGTTTTTTTCCCCGTCGTTAAAGCCTACACACGTCCGTTTCTCACGACGTGAAAAATGACGAGAAAACATAGAGCTTGTTCTAAATTTTTAATGCCCATTTTTCACGTCGAGAAAAATGCTCTGGAGCCTACACACGGCTATTTTTAATGACCAATTAAAAAAATGGCATTTTTCTCGTCATGAAAAACAGTCGTGTATGCGGCATTATTGTTGAATTATGAACACTCATCTTACCTGAGGCAAGTGAGGCCTGCAGTTCTTTAGATGTTGTTCTGGGTTCTTTTATGACCTGGATGAGTCGTCGTCATACACCTGGAGTCATTTTTGTTGGCCGGCCACTCCTGGGAAGGTTCACCACTGTTCCAAGTTCTCTCCATTTTGTGGATAATGGCTCTCCCGTGGTTCACTGGCTTTCCCAAGCCTTATGCCACGTACACACAATCCGAATATTGTACGAAAAATGTCGTCCGAGGAAGAATCGTCCGATAATCGGATCGTTAGTACAGGGCTTCCGTGAGCCGATCATGACAGTTCATCCGATATTATTTTATCGGACACGCACGAAAATTTTCCTCATACGATACCAGATCGTACGATTTTTGTTTGGTCAGTACAGTTGTCATCCATAAATACAACAAAAATACATTACAACACATGACATCACTTCCGATTTTTTTTTCTGTCGTACGAGAATTTTCGTGACTTTAGCAACCTATTCAATTTCTACTTGCGACTAGTAAACGGAAAAAGTTGGACGATCTGTCGTCCGATTTTCGGATCGTGTGTAAGTGGCATTAGAAATTGCTTTGTAACCCTTCTTAGACCGATACATGTACATTACTTTGTTTCTAATCTGTTCTTGATTTTTTTTTTTTTTTTAGATTGTGGCTTTTTGTGATCTGTTAGCGTGCTTCACTTTGTCAGACAGCTTCTATTTATGTGATTTCTTGATTCAACAGGTCTGGCAGTAATCAGGCCAGGGTGTGGCAAGTGAAATTTAAAGCGGAGTTCCAACCACAATTAGCATTTTTTAAATGTATGTCCTTTAATCCTGCGTTTTTATAATATAAATCTGGTCACTTACTATTTTACAATCTCTCGCCGATCCGCATAGATATTCAAAAAAGATAGTTTATAAAACTATATCTACACCGTTGTCATTTTGCTTGTGGGCAATGTGAAGCCTACAAGCACTTACTTCCTGGAAGTCTTGGATGGGGAGTGATAATTGGACAGCGCACTGCATCCTGGGAAATGATGACACACATTTCCCAGGAGCATTAGAGGGAGATGATGTCAGAATCCTAGGTGGATTCAAAGGCAGATTTCGTGGGACCGCATAGCAACCGGCATTTCCAGATGAGTAAAAAAAAAAATTTCTTTTTTTTTTTTCTTTTTTAGTCGTAAGCTACAGTTTAGAGCAAAATAGTTTTTTTGATGGAACCTCCACTTTAACTCAGCTTTCCAAAAAAATGTTGGTTAGTTTGTTCATGATTCAGCATGCGAGAGGGCATCTACTGTTTCCACATAGGGCCAGGCAGCTTTTTTCTCTTAATAAATTAAATAATAATTTAAAAACTGCATCTTGGATTTACTCCGGTTATCTATTTGTAATTACAATTTGTTTGATCTGAATCATTTAAGTGTGATAAATGTGCAAAAAAATCAGAAAGGGGGCAATTTTCTTTTTCACAGCACTATATATAAAAGTTCTTGAGCATAATTTTATGTCCCTTTTTAAAGCTGCGGCCTTTGTGGACATTACAAGGTTTTCTAACATTGATTGCCCTGCCAAGCTGACTCTGAGTACAACGTCCACAGTTCAGAGCTCAGTGGAAAATGCTAAGATTGTCTCCTATCAGGAATTTAACATGTTCAACATTTATGAGAACGTATTAAATCTAAAAGCATGCATGATATTTCTAAGAAGGCAACATGACCTATTTCTTGGAAGCTCCTCCATATAAATTAGGGTGACAAGGTACAGTCCTAAAGTTGTCTTGTGAAAGGAAATATGGAGAAAAGTGCAAATCCCATCTGTGGTACTTATTCAGACAAGTGTATTAAAGGGAAAAAAAAATTGTTTTGGTTTGGAGTGGCAAGGGGTTACAACCTCTGTCATATTTTATTCTAGGTATAAAGGTAAAAAAATAATTTGTTCTCTGCATTAAGGTAAAAAAAAACTTTTGTTAGTACCTCCACAACAGCTTACCCTAAATACTTAAAGCGGGGATTCACCCTAAAATACAACTTTCTACCATGCCATTCAGCATACTAGCGTGAGCTACAGTATGCCTTTATTTATTTTTTTTTGCACCGTACTCACAGTTTAATCGATTAGTTTCGTTTCAGACTCCCCGCGGGGAGTAGGCGTTCCTATGAAGAGGGGAACATGATTGACGGCCGGCTATGGCGCGTCACGCCTTCCGAAAATAGCCGGGGTAGGACTCGGCTGTTTACGGCGCTATACGGCGCCTGTGCACAGACTAGGAGCTGACTGCGCAGGCGCTGTGAAGAGCCAAGTCCTATTTCGGCTATTTTCGGGAAGCGTGACGCTCCATAGCCTGCCGTCAATCATGTTCCCCTCTTCATAGGAACGCCTACTCCCCGCGGGGAGTCTGAAACTTAACTAACGGATTAAACTGTGAGTACAGCTAAAAAATAAAGGCATACTGTAGCTCACGCTAGTATGCTGGATGGCATGGGAGACAAAAAAAAAAAAAATTTTTAGGGTGAACCCCCGCTTTAAAGGGGTTGTAAAGGAATTTACCTGCAGACATTCCTCTTTTCACTTCCTCATTGTTCGTTTTTGCTCAGAAGTTGCTCTATTTCTTCTCTGTTCTGTTCACTTCCTGCTTGTCTGATTTTACTCACCACCGTGATGGGAGGGTTTACTGCGGTGGTCAGTAACGTGCTCACCCCCTCCTGGGACCTACATCTGTGCGGCAGGACGCTCTACGTGTTAGAGACTTCAAGGAGGTGTGAATTACTGGGCGTGCCGCAATTCATACTGGGAAATGTAGTTCTTACATGAACGAGCGATGCAAACCAGGAAGTGAATGAGAGAACAGAAACTAGAATGCCGGAGGTGATATAGATGAAGGAATTTAATAGGTATTTTCTGTTTTTTTAACAGAATCATTACACTATTCTGTCTGTCTACCTTGCAGACATTAATTTTAGGCAAAAAATGTTTTTCCTTTAGTAACCCTTTAAGACCCGTACACACTATTAGAAAAATCGTACACAAAATACCGCTTTCGAAGCGAATGTACAATAATCTGATCGTTAGTACAGAGCTTTCATCTGAAATTTTCCGAAAAGGACAAACTCAAAATTGTTCTCGTACAATACCAGATCGTACAATTTTCGTTTGAGAATACTATACATTACATCACTTCTGAATTTTTATTCTGTTGTACGAGAATTTTCGTACTTGTGACCCCTTAAAGGGGTTGTAAAGGTTTTTTTAAATAACAAACATGTCATACTTACCTCCACTGAACAGTTCGTTTTGCACAGAGTGGCCCAGATACTGCTGTTCTGGGGTCCCACGGCGGCTCTCTCGGCTCCTCCCCGCAATAGCTAACCCCCTCTGGGAAGCTCTCTCCTGAGGGGCTTGCCTTGCGGGTGCGCTCCCGTATCATACACTTGGCATCCATAGACGCTGAGTGTATGACTCGGTCCTGCCCCCCCGGTGGCCACATCATTGGATTTGATTGACAGCAGCGGGAGCCAATGACTGCGCTGCTATCAATCTACCCAATCAACGCAGAGACTCCGTGGAGAAGAGGATGCCGGGGGACGCACACAGCAGGTGAACGGGCTCAGATAAGTAAAACGGTGGGGGGGGGGGCATGACAGCGAGGTGTTTTTTCACCATTAATGCATAGTATACATTAAGGTGAAAAAACACAAACCTTTACAACCCCTTTAATTTGGGATCTGGAGACTAGCATGCAAAAATAAAAATGGACGATCCTAAATCCAATAATCTCAACATGTGTACTAGGCTTTACTTGAGCCCAATCTCAGCTCAGCGCTGTGCATGTCTGCAGCAACCCTTTTCCCTCTCCCCTGTTTCAGCTTAGAGCAGCAGGAGCCATTGGCTGGGAGCAAAGGGCGGGGGAGTGACTGAGCAGGGCTTTGTGTCTTGGGATCGAACACGCACAAGTGCCCCCATAGGAAGCAGCTTCCTATAGTGGGCACGTAGCGGAAGGAGCAAGGTGAGGAACCCAAGAAGAGGAGGATCAGGGTTGCTTTGTGCAAAACCATTACACAGAGCAGGTAAGTATAACATGTTTATTATTTTAATAAAAACAAATTAAAGCTTTCCAATCAATAATTGCTCTAGTTTTTTTCCCTCTATGCAGTCCCTAAATATTATTATTATACAGGAAGTATATAGCTCCAACAGTTTGCGCAGCAATTTACAACATGAGGGCAGACAGTACAATACAATTTAATACAGTACTATTACACAACCCTAAACGAATCAGCTTTAAAAAATATTAAATACAAAAACTGCTTACTATGATCTTTCCAATACCCTGCTTATCAGAACTGCAGCTGACACGGTGTGTGTTCCCATATATATCAATACCTGTTATAATAAGTAAACAGTGTCGTGCAGTACCACACTTTAGTAAATACATTGTGCAATCTTTCAACTCAATGACTTGTTTATAACCTTTAATTTGTGGCTGCTAGAATAAACAATATAAAACATTAAAACTTAGATGAATATCAGTCCACCACATGTTTGTATCAGTGTTCTTATCTCACTATATCCACAGTCCTCAATTTCCGTGAATCATACATCCAACTTATGATCGTCTATTCCTACAACCGTGCATCAATATCTCTACAGTACAGTATATGACCTAAGTATCTAATCCACAGTACTTGCCGCTGGGCTCCCGCTGTGTATATTCTCACAGCGTGAGCGGTTCGCCGGGGGAGCACGCACCCCAAACCCGGAAGTGTCAGATCACGTAAAAGGTACGTGATCTGGCACAGAGCTGCTGCCCTGCTGCAGTAAATGTACAGGGGGAAGTTCACAAGTGGTTAAGCTAAACTTTTGTTTTGCCCTATAAGGGCACTTGAACTTCAGTTTTACCTTCAGTCTTGCACAGTTGTACAGGCTCCTCTACAGTGCAGAAAATGCTTAGGCACGGCAAACTCACAGTGTGCATTAGAAGCCACAATGAGTCTGATGAAACCCACCTCATTTCCTGTCTGGAGGACATCTGGGATCAACTTCCTCTTTTCTCCACTGCTGGGCTGTTTCAAGCCTACCTACCACTTTAAGTCATTGGATTTCAACTCTTTCAAACATGTTGGCTCAGCATAACACATGGATGTTACCTATGGCCATCTTCAGGCAAAGGCATTCTGCCTAGAAATGTTTGATATTTGCAGAACTCCCAAGACCCACACAACTACTTGCATCAGAGCTGAGAACTCTTAAAGGGGAACTAAACAGTGACGGGGCAGGCTCCTTTTTTCAGAAGAGACAGTCTCTTCTGCAATAAAATACACCTACCTGCCTATTCGCAGTCTTCACCGGCATGTAAACTGAGCCACGCATGTGCAGCTCAGCTTACATCTCCAGCATGGTCCCCATGTGCCAGGATGACTGACTCCTGTTATGCACAGGAGTGACATAATCTGGTGCCGACCACTGAAGACAGCCAAAGATTGATATAAAATTACACAAATGATCGTGATCAAAAGTCTACATCTCCTGGTGATTTTGGCCTGATAACATGCACACACGTTGACACAAAGGGGTTTGAATGGCTATTAAAGGTAACCATCCTCACCTGTGATCTGTTTGCTTGTGATTAGTATGTGTGTATAAAAGGTCAATGAGTTTCTGCACTCCTGACAGACCCTTGCATCTTTCATCCAGTGCTGCACTGACGTTTCTAGATTCTGAGTTATGGGGAAAGCAAAAGAATTGTCAAAGGATATGTGGGAAAAAGTAGTTGAACTGTATAACACAGGAAAGGGATATCAAAAGATATTCAAGGAATTGAGAATGCCAATCATCAGTGTTCAAACTCTAATCAAGAAGTGGAAAATGAGGGGTTCTGTTGGAACCAAACCACGGTCAGGTAGACCAACTAAAATTTCAGCCACAACTGCCAGGAAACTTGTTTCGGGATGCAAAGAATAACTCACGAATAACTTTAGGTGAAATAAAGGACTCTCTGAAAACATGTAGTGTGGCTGTTTCAAGATGCACAATAAGGAGGCACTTGAAGAAACATGGGCTGCATGGTCGAGTCTCCAGAAGAAAGCCATTACTACACAAATTCCACAAAGTATCCCGCTTACAATACACCAAACAGCACGAGCCTCAAACCTTCTGGCACAATGTAATTTGGAGTGATAGGACCAGGAGGAATTTAGCTTTTTGGTCACAACCATAAACGCTACCTTTGGAGAGGAGTCAACAAGGCCTATGATGAAAGGTACACCATTCCTACTGTGAAACACGGAGGTGAATCGCTGATGTTTTGGGGATGTGTGAGCTACAAAAGCACAGGAAATTTGGTCAAAATTGATAGCACGATGAATGCAGTATGTTATCAAAAAATACTGGAGGAACATTTGCATTCATCAGCCAGGAAGCTGTGCATGGGAGGTACTTGGACAAAAGTCGACCTGTCATTGGCTACAGCAGAATAAAGTGAAGGTTCTGGAGTGGCCATCTCAGTCTCCTGACCTCCATATCATTGAGCCACTCTGGGAAGATCTCAAACGTGCAGTTCATGGAAGACAGCCCAAGAATTTACAGGAACTGGAGGCTTTTTGCCAAGAGGAATGGTAAAGAACGTACCATTAATGGGAATGGTACCATCTGAGAAGATAAAGAGCCTCATCCACAAATACCACAAAAGACTTCACGCTGTCATTGATGTTAAAGGGGGCGATACATGGTATTATGAACTGGGGAATGTAAACTTTCGATCATTGTCATTTGGGTAGTTTCTGCTGTCATTATGATTTAAAAAGAGAAAACACAGTTGATTGATAATAAATGGCTTTAGCCAAACACCAACCATGAGTGAATGAAATGTTTTTGTGTTATCATTCATATTCTCTAAAAAATAGCCAAGAAATCATAAATTCTGCCAGGGTATGTAAATTCATGAGTACAACTGTATGAATGTGAGTTAGGGACTTTAGATTGTAAGCTCCTTGAGGGCAGGGACCGATATGAATGTATATTGAATGATAATGAATAGAATTATAATGAATATTTCGTGTTGCCGGCTATAGTCAACGGCACTAATAATTTGGGAAAAACAGACTGGCTGGTTGTACACATCAATAGATCAACTTGTATACAACTAGGGTGCCCATACGTAGATTACATTTGTCTGGTCCCTGCTGAACTGGCAGAATTTGCAGTCCATCTATGGCCAGCTTAAGTTCGTTATACCTCCTTTAAGGGTTTGCTCTTGATGTGCAGATTTTTATCTGTCTGATTCTGTTTCTATCACAATGAAAAATCCTTTGAGCATAAGTTCCCTTAACACTAATTCTATGTGAGTGCATTTACCAGCCTATAGGCCTCCATAACGCTTATTTGCCACTTTCCCAGGGCAGAGGTCACCAAGTTTCATTAGGCAAGCATTACTGCTGTATGCAGCATTCAGAACTAAGTGCTTTGTGCAAGCCAGCCATCCTTTCAGAGAATATTCAACAATGTCTCATTATAATCTGCATCCCATCAGAGGTAAGTCATGGGAGAGTCACGAGCAGGCTGACATAGCTGCTATCCATCAGATGAACTAAATATACTCTAAGGTCTGACCTAACCTAGTATATAGGAATCTGTACAGGAAAAGCTCACTTGAAGAAATATGTTGAAGAAAAGTTAAGCCCCGTACACACGATCGGACCTTTGTCTGACCAAAATCACATCGGAATTCCGACGGAGTAACAGAGAACATGTTCTCTATCTAAACTCTGATGTGTATGGGGCATAACTGTAAAAAAAAAATTGTCTATGTACTTTTCAAAGACAATGTCAAACGTTTTTAAATTAAAGGAGTTGTAAAGGAAAAAAAAAATTCTGCTGAAATGACTGTTTACAGGGTATAGAGACATAATAGTTAACTGATTCCTTTTAACCACTTCATCACTGGGCACTTAAACCCCCTTCGTGCCCAGACCAATTTTCAGCTTTCAGCGCTGACGCATTTTGAATGACAATTGCGCGGTCATACAACAGGGTACCCAAATTATATTTTTATCATTTTTTTTCCCCACAAATAGAGCTTTCTTTTGGTGGTATTTGATCATCTCTGCGATTTTTATATTTTGCGCTATAAACATAAAAAGACAGAAAATTTAGAAAAAAAAACACAATATTTTTTACTTTTTGTTATAATAATATCCCAATTTTTTTTTAAAAAAAATAAAATTTCCCTCAGTTTAGGCCGATACGTATTCTTCTACATTTTTTTGTAAAAAAAAAATCGGAATAAGCGTATATTGATTGGTTTGCGCAAAAGTTATAGCGCCTACAAAATAGGGGATAGATTTATGATTTTTTTTTTTTTTTTACTAGTAATGGCGGCGATCTGCGTTTTTTTTTGTCAGACCTGCGATATTGCGGAGGACGTATCGGACACTTTTGACACAATTTTGGGACCATTCACATTTATACAGCGATCAGTGCTATAAAAATGCACTAATTACTGTATAAATGTGACTGGCAGTGAAGGGGTTAACGCTAGGGGGTGAGGACGGGGTTAAATGTGTATCCTGGGTGTGTTCTAACTGTGTGGGGGGAGGGGACTGACTGGGGGAGGTGACCGATGCTGTGTCCCTATGTACAACGGACACAGATCGGTCTCCTCTCTCCCTGACAGCACGTGGAGCTCTGTGTTTACACACAGAGCTCCACGTCCCTGCTGTCACCGACGATCGCAGGTACCGCGGTTCCGAGCGATGCGCCGGGCACGTTGTTTCCCCACTGCGCGCGCACGGGGAATGACAACAACAGGACGTCCAAAGACGTCCACTCGCCACTTGAGAGCCACGCTGTGGACGTCTTTCGTCCATAGCGTGGATCCCAAGTGGTTAAAAATGATTACAAATAGATAAAAATCAATTATACAATGTACCTGTAGTTTCAGTTTAGTTTATGCATCTAGTTTCATGCTTCTGTGAAGTACAGAGACACAGAGCCAATAGAGGGCAGTGATGGTTTGTAAAATGAAAGTGATTGGTTCTGAGGGGTTTAAGACACACAGTAATCACACCTCCTTGATTAGTGACCACAGAGAGAAAGCTCCCATGACTTTTTTCATCAGGAAACAGACTGTTCAGAACAGAGAAGGATTACAGCAACATCAGAGCAAAAACGAACAATGAGGACATGAAAACAGGACTGCAGTAAGGTAAAGGAAGCTATTTAGCTAAAAAAAATGTTCCTTTAGTGACCCTTTAAGTAATTTAAATATGTAACCTCTCTCTATAGTAAATTTACACAATCCCTTGGCACCGCATAGCCCCCATAAATAACAGAATATTAAGAAACCTTATAGAAAATAACGTGACATTGTAGCATATGATGAGGTTGCTTTTACTGCAGACAAATAGTTTACTTTGCAATGGAATTTTCCTCAGAGCTTAGTGAATGAGGAGAAACTCTGCTGACTTCCATCATCTAGTCATGTGCAAGCACAAATGTTTTTTTTTTTTTCTTGGGTGTGATTGGGTATTTTTTGCCAAGTAATATTTTATCACATTCACTGATCCCTAGGGAAAATTTCTAGGGTTTCGCCGATACCGGTATCGATGCCAATGTTAAGCATTCGCACAAGTATCGGTACTCGTGCAAATGCTCCGATACCTGAAAGCAATACTTCCAGGCTTGGTTCTTTCAGCTGTCAGTGGGATTCCCCTTTTGACAGCTGAAATGTAAAAAAAAGCCAGCAATTATTGGTTGATAAGGAGCAGGGGCGTGACGTCTTTAATAAAAAATAATTCATTCAGCTGTGGGGTTCCTCTGTTGACAGCTGAAGTGTTAACGAAGTCCCAGCAAAAAAAAAAAAGGTAATGTATATCAACAGCAATGCTCAGCCGCTGAAACAAAAATAAACAAATAATAATAAGACCCCCTTCCACACTGAGCCGCCTATAGCGTCGGTGGTAAAACGCCGCTATTTTTACCGCCGACGCATTTTTACCGCGGCACATTTCAGCCACTAGCGGGGCGCTTTTAACCCCCCGCTAGCGGCCGAGAAAGTGTTCAAAGCTGAAGCAGCACATTGGGGGCGGTATAGCGACGCTGTCCCATTTCTTTCAATGGGCAGGAGCGGTGGAGGAGCGGTGGAGGAGCGGTAAACGCACCGCTCCTTCACCGCTCCAAAGATGTGGCTAGCAGGACTTTTTTTTACCGTCCTGCTAGCGCAATGCTCCATTGTGAAAGCCTGAGGGCTTTCACACTGGAGTAAATGTAGCAGCTGTTTGAGGGCGGTTTGGAGGCGCTATTTTTAATGCTATAGCGCCTGCAAAACGCTCCAGTGTGAAAGGGGTCTAATAATTTGTTTGCTTGCTCTTCTTCTCCATGTGTTAGCTTTGTTCGTTAATATTCTTACAACTTATTTAACATATATTTAACCACTTCAATTTCCTGGGCACTTCCCCCCTTCCTGCCCAGGACAATTTTCAGCTTTTAGCACTGTCACACTTTGAATGACAATTGCGTGGTCTTGCAACACTGTACCCAAGCTAAATTTTTTATCATTTTCTTCCCACAAATAGAGCTTTCTTTTGGTGGTATTTGATCACCTCAGGTTTATTTTTTGCTAAACAAACGAAAAAAGACCCAAATTTTTAGTTTCTGTCATAAAATTTTGTTTTCCCCTTCCCTGATGGGCACTGATGAGGCAGCACTGATAAAGTGGCACTGATGAGGAGGCACTGATGTAGAATTGATGGGCACTGATATGCAGCACTGATGGGCACCAATAGGCTGCCCTGATAGGCGGCTGTGTTGGGCACTGACAGGCGGCTGTGATGGGCACTGACAGGCAGCACTGATAGGCGGTACTGATTGGCACTGACAGGTGGCACTGATGGGCAGCACTGATGATGAGGTACTGATAAGTACTGACAGGTGTTACTGCTGGAAAGTGATTGGCACTGTGGTGGGCAGTGATTGGCACTGTGGTGGGCACTGGCAGATTTTAATCTTGGGACACTGCTGGGCACTGGTTGGCAGGTGATTGGCACATCTGAGGGGGCTGTGCTGATAATCACAGCCCAGACCCCCCCCCTCCCCCGACAGGGAGACCCGCCGATCGGCTCTCCCTGTCAGTGTGAACCGAGGAATGACGTTTACAGGTACTTCCTGGTTCATTCGATGATCAGCTGTGATTGGTCACAGCTGATCACGTGGTAAGGTTCCTTATGACGATCGGCGATAGAGGGTGTCCGACTGACACGCCGCACTCGGGATCGCCGCGCTGCGTGCCCCTGTGGGCGCAAGCCGGCATGTTATCCTGCTGGACGTCATATGACACCCAGTCAGGATAACAGAACCACTTCTCGGCCATCAATATGCTATAGGCCGGGCGGGAAGTGGTTGAACGTTTCACATTGAAAAAAAGCACAAAATTAAAAAATAAAAATTATTTTTGTAAATAATTTTTCAATGCTTTGTACCATTGTTGACAGCTGAAGTGTGAATAAAACAGTTGCGGTAGGTATCGGTAATTGACATTAGCGAGTACTAAAAAAAAAAGTATCAGTACTCGCACTTGTTGTAAAAAAATGGTATCGGTGCATCCCTAAAAATTTCCACGCAAAGTGTAACTTCCCCTGCAAGGTGAACAGCCTAATTGCCTATTATTCAATACAAATACCCATGAAATTTTAGAATATGGACTAAATACCATAGCTTGGGGTTATTAAAGTTTCTAATCCCAATTTTGTTTCTGCAGGAAAAGAAGTGAATTAAAATCTCCTCAATTAGACACAAATGACAACCCTCCTTTCCTCCAAAACATGACATGGGTTTAAAGCGGGAGTTCACCCATTAATCTATTTTTTTAAACAATCCCCTTAGCTTCCTGCTCGTTTTGTCTAGGGGAATCGGCTAGTTGTTTTAAAATATGAGCAGTACTTACCGTTTACGAGATGCATCTTCTCCGTCGGCTTCCGGGTATGGGTCTTCGGGAGCGGGCGTTCCTTCTTGATTGACAGTCTTCCGAGAGGCTTCCGACGGTCGCATCCATCGCGTCACGAGTAGCCGAAAGAAGCCGAACGTCGGTGCGGCTCTATACTGCGCCTGCGCACCGACGTTCGGCTTCTTTCGGAAAATCGTGATGCGATGGATGCGACCGTTGGAAGCCTCTCGGAAGACTGTCAATCAAGAAGGAACGTCCAGTCCCGCAGCCCATACCCGGAAGCGGCGGAGAAGATGCATCTCGTAAACGGTAAGTACGGATCATATTTTAAAACAACTAGCCGATTCCCCTAGACAAAACGAGCAGGAATCTAAGGGGAAATGTATATTGTACGGGTGAACCTCCGCTTTAAGAATTCTATATGCTATATAAAATGAAAAAGAATAGTTTGGGCTTTTTGGCTTTTCACATACAAAGAAGAGGATGTTTTCTAGACAATTTTATTTCAGTCTTCATTTTTATGATTTTGTAACAGATTTTTTTTTTTTACTATTTATAGAAAATCTTTATTTCGTAATTTAACATTAAAGCGGAAGTAAACCCATCTGTTAACCAGTTTCATTTCTGGCACGTGCCGGAAATGTTACATAGTTACATATTCCAGTCCAACCTCTGTGTGTGATTATATGTCAGTATTTCATTTCATCCCTGTATGTTGTGGTTGTTCAGGTGCTTATCTAATAGTTTCTTGAAACTATCGATGCCCCCTGCTGAGACCACCGCCGCTCTTAGGGCCCTTTCACACTGGTGCGTTTTTGCCGCGTTTTTAATTCATTTCAATGGAGAGGGGCATGGGGAGCGTTTTAATAGCGCTATTTTTCCCGCGAAAACGCGGCAAAAACGCGGCAAAAATGCACCAGTGTGAAAGGGCCCTAACAGTAAAGAACCCTCTACATAGTTTAAGGTTAAACCTCTTTTTTTCTCATTTTAATGAGTGGCCATGTGTCTTGTTAAACTCCCTTCCGCGAAAAAGTTTTATCCCTATTGTGGGGTCACCAGTACGTATTTGTAAATTGAAATCATATCTCCTCTCAAGTGTCTCTTCTCCAGAGAGAATAAGTTCAGTGTTCGCAACCTTTCCTCAAAACTAATATCCTCCAGACCCTTTATTAGCTTTGTTGCCCTTCTTTGTACTCTCTCCATTTCCAGTACATCCTTCCTGAGGACTGGTGCCCAGAACTGGACAGCATACTCCAGGTGCGGCCAGACTAGAGTCTTGTAGAGCGGAAGAATTGTTTTATGTGTGCAAACCTGGTAACCATCTTCAAGAAACGTCTTACCTCTGTGCTTGCCAACAAGGGTTTATCCACCAAGTACTAGGTCAAGTTTATAACATTTGTATTATGTGTCATGGGTTGTGAATGTTTATTGGACCCTAGCCAACCCTTGGGAGGCTGACCCAAAAGTTGGGGAGAAAATAAATAAATGAGAGGAGCTGGTCAGGGGCTCTCTCTCTTCCCTGGTGCTTCCCCCTGGGAAGAGGCATGTATGTTCCATAGAAGCTTCTACTAGGCCTCAGTAGGCGTCATGTGCTGGGGGATTGAGAGAAATTTCCTGTAGAAGCTGGGCTGGAGAGGAAACCACCACTGAAAAGTGCTGCAGGGGAGCTGGGCAAAAACTGCCCCTGGACATTGTGAGAAGGACCTTTTGCCTATAGCTCACAATATTTAAGTACTCATTAAGGATCAGATGCCATGCCGTGCTGTTGAAGATCTGTGGCTGCTCTCATAGAGTGATGAATTTACTTGACTGTCCCCTCTTCATCAGTATATTTTTTTGTTCAACTATAGTGAGTGGAGTGGTTGATGGTTGTTTGGTCTGATCAGGGTTCAGCTGAGAGTTTGATTGCTTCCTCCTGCCTCTGAAAGAAGCTTCCAGAATGTAGGGGGGAGATTTAAATGATCAGCTTGCAGGTGGGATGCAGCAATTGTGTGGCGGCAATAATTCACACAGTTGGGTGCAAGGTAAAACTTGTATTGAAGTAATTCAGCTACAGTTACAATAAACCCAGTAGGCGGGCTTCCCAGCCGAGTGCACTCATGAATTCCAGTAACATGGATGGAGCAGTTTCCAGCCGGACTGACAGCATCTGTTTGGCCTATCCCCGACTATGTCATTTACGACGAAACGTGCGTAGGAACGGCCTGATTTTGCGTGGAACGTCATCACGCTCACGAGGAGATACACACACACACGGAGACCAGCTGACAGGACTGGATCGGATCAAAATGCCACTTTCTGTCTATCCCATGCTGTTTTAATTCATCTTAACTGTAAGTGCAACCCAACCTTTATTAAACCCGCGATCTTTGCAGTACCTCACTATGGAGTGTTTTTGTTCATTTTTCCAACATATATGAGCCATATTATTCCATGTGTTGGGGACTGTTGCTGAGGATCTGCCCTTTCCATTCACCTGCCGGAGAAAGTCTGATTGGGAAGACTATAATCATCCCTGTGCCTTACTGACCGCTGATATAGCGGTCAGTGGATTCGGTAAGGAGACTACATCTCACTACCTGGGTGTCCCTTTTTGGTGGAAGAAGATTTTTTCAGTGCACCTCCCTTCTTTTTTCAAATTATTAACCACTTCACTACTTGGGACTTTTACATTGATATTATATTGGTTTCAAACGTTTATTTTATATCATCTTATTCACATTTTTTTTTATTTTTTTTTTAATTTGTCACCATTTTTCACTTATTTGGTTATTATCACTCAATATTTCTAGCACTGTACCTTTTTTGTATTTTATGTCTTTTTTACTTTGGGTATCTTGAGTAATAGGTACTGGCGGCTTCTTTAATTAGGTTAATATATATTTATTCACGTGTTAGCGCAGTGTTTTTTTCCCTAGGGAAAGAATCTTTTTTATATCTGTTGAGAGGGGCAGAATGTGGCCTTCCCATCTAGTTGGGAAGGTGCCCAAAAGAGTTGTGACACTGCGCTTTCTCTCCTCGTTGAGGTACCTTTCCCTACACTGCATAAAGTGTGCCAAAACCTGAGAGCCAGGGTTCTTAAATAGTCTCTGCCTGACCCAGGATGGCCGCCAGAGTTACATGGGGTGGCAGCATCCAATAAGCCAGCCTCCCTGGGGACTCAGGAAACCACAGAGGAACCCTATTACTCCCAACCTACTTTCCAGCAACACTAGAAAACTGGAAAGAGTGCCACTTGCAGTGGGGCAAGTAGACTGCACCCGCAAGCTGTATATTTAGCATATGCTGGCCAGTCCATTGAGGGGGTCTGTTGCAATAAATCCGAAAAAGACATCATCTAGACCAGTGATGGCGAACCTTGGCACCCCAGATGTTTTGGAACTACATTTCACACGATGCTCAACTACACTGCAGAGTGCATGAGCATCATGGGAAATGTAGTTCCCAAACATCTGGGGTGCCAAAGTTCGCCAACACTGATCTAGACTGAGATTTGATTGTTTGTGTGCTGTTGTGACTGGTTACCTCTGTAATACTTAGGCAGAACCTGTCTGTTTCCAGCAGCCCCTCCAAGGGAGAAACTAGCAATTGTAGCAGTAAGATAGTAACAGTAATGTGAAATTAGGAAGCAGTTAAACTAACTCAGCATTCCTGTAAGTAATTTAGTTTAGTTTCTCTAGTGTGTGACAATGTTTCCTGGAACTTACTTCCTGTTATAAAAAAAAAGACACATAGCAATTGACCAGCCTAAACAAAGGCTAAAACCCTGCAAAGAAATATGAGATTAAAGTGGACCTTAACCACTGTATACTTACAGAGGCAGGGCAGCCGCTCTGTGCCAGATCTCGTACCTAGTACATGATCTGTCTCTTTCAGGTCTGGGGTTTGTGCACGCCGCCGGTGACCGCTCGCTCCCACTGTGATTCTACATAGTGGAAGTTGAACGGCAGGTACGGCGACTTAGGCCCGGATTCACAGACAGCGGCGCACATTTATGACGCCGTAGCGTATCTCCTTTACGTTATGCCGACGCAGCACAGAGAGGCAAGCATGGAATTCACAAAGCACTTCCTCCCAAAACTGCGCTGGGTTTCCAAGGCGTAAGCCGGCGTAGGTGGAAGTGGGCGTGAGCCATGCAAATGAGGCGTGACCCCATGCAAATGATGGGCCGAGCGCCAGACAGATACGTATAACGAACGGCGCATGCGCCGTCCCGTGGACGTATCTCAGTGCGCATGCTCACAATCACGTCGGAACAACTGCCTAAGATACGCCGGATCACTGCCTACGGCGTGAACGTAACCTACGCCTAGTCATATTCACGTCCAAAGTAAACTACGTAAAATACGCGGGCTTGAGTTCCCTGGTGCAGACCTTTCCATGTCTGCTGCTGAGTTACACCTGCTTTAAGGGGCTTAACTTTACGCCGGACGTAAAACTTAAGCGCACCAGTCGTAGCCTGTATCGGGCGCATGTACGATCGTGAATCGGCGTATCTCCCTCATTTGCATATTTGAATAGAAAATCAATGGGAGCGCCACATGCGTCCAGTGTAAATATGCGCCCACTCTACAGCGGCGTAGGCAAGTTACGTCGGTCAGATGAAGCCTGTTTTTAGGCATATCTTAGTTTGTGGGTACGGCGCACAGATACGACGGCGCATATTTGCACTTACGCGGCGTATCTGGAGATACGTCGGCGCAAGTGCTTTGTGAATCCGGGCCTTAATGTCTGCCGAAACCTGTCATTTATATGTTACACAGGTAGAACGGCAGTCTGCCTATGTAAACAAAGCAGATTACCGTTCTGTGAGTACAGAAGGCATTGATCCTGTGTTCTGTAAAGCAGGAACACCGATGCATGCCTTCCTCTAGTAAACGCACCTCCCCCACTACCCTGAAACAACAGCTAGGCACTCAGTTAACCCTTTGATCGCCCCTGATGTTAACCCCTTCCCAGCCAGTGTCATTAGTACAGTGACAGTGCATATTTTTTTTAGCACTGATCAATGTATTGGTGTCACTGGTCCCCAAAAAGTGTCACTTAGGGTCATATTTGTCCGCCGCATTGCCGCAGTCCTGGTAAAAATTGCAGATTGCCACCATTACCAGTAAAAACAATGAAAAAAATTAAAAGTCCCTAAATCTATCCCCTATTTTGTAGACGCTATAACTTTTGAGGTACAGGTACTTACCTTGTCCCTAGGATCCTGCAATGTCCTCCAGCTGTATCCTCCAGCCGGACCCTCTGCCTAATATATCAGTGTTCTGGGCTCCATTCCCTGCGAGCGTCGCAACGCATTGGGGCAGAGCCCGGCGGCAAATAAAAAAAAGTACAAAAAACATAACACACACAATACATTGTAATCTGTAGATTACATTACTATATCAATTCATTTCACTTCAGTTTTGTCCCTAGCGGTTTGTTCAGTGCCCT
Source organism: Rana temporaria (assembly GCF_905171775.1). Taxonomy (NCBI): domain Eukaryota; kingdom Metazoa; phylum Chordata; class Amphibia; order Anura; family Ranidae; genus Rana; species Rana temporaria. Next base: position 438,043,988 of record NC_053492.1, read on the forward strand.
GCCTGCACTTTTACCATTCCTTCTGCCATTCTTTCTGCCTGGAAACTTGAGAATGTCCATGGCATACAAAAAGCGTCCCTCTACGTCAAAAGCGGTTTTAGAGCAGCTAGAAAATAGCGATAGTGAATTAGAATCACTTGCAGAATTCAGCGATAGTGATTCGTAGGGAAATCAGACACTGAAAGTGACGACAGCGACGATTCTGCGACTGAGCTCAGTGATTTGCAAACTTGGTGCTCTATTGACTATGGTATGGATCAGGCAGCACTGAGCTCAGTGATTTGCAAATGTTGTGCTCTATTGACTGTGGTTCACGCAGCACTAAGCTCAGCCACAGAATTGTCGCTGTCGTCACTTTCAGTGTCTGATGACGAATTTCCCCACCAATCGCTATCGCTCAATTCTGCAAATGATTCTATCTCACTATCTCTGTTTTCTAGCTGGTCTAAAAGCGCTTTTGACATAGAGGGACACTTTCCATTGTCCTGATTGTGACGTCGAACTTTGTACGGTCCCGTGTTTTTAAAAATTTTCATACCTGAGATATTTACTAAACCAATGTGCAGTGTCTAGTATTACAGTGACTAGCAGTGGTGCTCAACATTTTTGGGGGGGGCGCAAACGAAAAAAAAATTACAGCCTCACTGTGCCCATCAAATGCAGCCACTGTGCCATCAATTGTCACCACTGTGCCATGCCATCAAACGCAGCCACTGTGCCATGCCATCAAATGCAGCCACTGTGCCATCAATTGTCACCACTGTGCCCTTTAATTGTCACCACTGTGCCCTTTAATTGTCACCGCTGTGCCCTTTAATTGTCGCCGTTGTGCCCTTTAATTGTCCCCACTGTGCCCATTGTCCCCACTGTGCCTATTGTCGCCACTGTGCCCATTGATGTCGCCGCTGTGCCCTGTAAAGTGCCCCTTTCCCCCCCCGCCCGGCACTTACCTTTACTGGAGTCAGCCATCCACGTCCCTCGATGTCTTCTACCGCCCTCGATGACTGACAGGCGTCTCAGCCAATCAGGTTACCGGTAGCCAGAATCAGCCAACCTGATTGGCTGAGACGCCTGTCAGTCTTATCCAAGGAGCGCATCCCTAGTGCGTTCCTTGTATAAGCTTCCGGGACCCGAGGGCTGTACTCGGAAAAGCCTATCAGAGCCGTTGGCTCTGATAGGCACTTCCGTACAGCCAACCAGCTGCCGTTATTCAGATGGCCAAACATGAGCGCCGACCATCTGCGATAATAACATAGATTCGTGCAATGCATGAATCTATGTTATTAGACTCAGTGGCGGTGAGAGCCAGAGGGGGCGGCGCTCCAACGCCCTCTATGGACGAACCGCCACTGGTGACTAGTAATATTTCACCCTTGTTTGGACAAAGTTCAGTGGTTTTTATTTGATTACATTATTGAATAAAATGTATTATTATTATCTTATTATTTTTTATAGTTAATATAATTTATGACTTTGTGTTTCAAACTTTATCATCCCCGGGATGTCTACTAGACTCTTGTTTGGACAGATTTAAGTGAGTTATTCCTAAAGCCTCATACACACGCTTAGATTTTCAGAAGGGGATTGTCTTTTGACAGACTGTTGTCCAAAATTCTTACCGTTAGCACGCTCCTTTTGACAATTGTTGTCCAATTTTCTGACAACAAATGTTGGATGACAGGCTAGTACATTTTTGTCAAACAACAGCTCCACGTCACATTTTCGGATGGTCAGTACACAAATCCGTCACACAAAAGTCGAAAAGTACAAACACGCATGCTCGGTATCAATGCTCACCAAACATGAAATTAGCAGAAGGGGCCCAAAGGGTGGTGCTCAAGAGCTGAAATTGCTCGTAATACGTCACTAAGTTCCTGTTTGTGGCATGACAATTGTGTAACGTTAGTATGCAAGACAAGATCCTGGCACACGCCCTTTGGACAAAAATCAGACGCTTGGTTGTCCAAAAATTGAACCGTGTGTACAAGGCTTAACAATTACAGGTCTACAATATAAAACAACAAATTCCCATGCAAAATGATGTGATTTTTGGACATTCAAAATCATACCGCCAGGGAGGTTAACCGCTTAAGGACTGTGTCACGTCGATATGCATTGGCAGAATGGCACGGCTGGGCAGATCAACGTATATATACGTTTGCCCTTTAAGAGCGAAATTGTGGGCGCATGCGCCCGCCGTGAGCTCCGTGAGTCCGACCACGGGTCCCGCGGACTTTATGTTCGCAGGGATACCCGTGATCGTCTCATGGTGAGGAAGAACGGGGAAATGCTAATGTAAACAAGCATTTCCCCATTCTTCCTAGTGACAGGACACTAATCACAGCTCCCTGTAATCGGGACCGGTGATCAGTGTCGTGTCAAACACAACCCATCCCCCCTACATTTAGAAGCGCTCCCTAGGACACACTTAACCCCTTCAGCGCCCCCTCCTGGTTAACCCCTTCACTGCCAGTGTAATTTTTACAGTAATCAGTGCATTTTTATAGCACTGATCACTGTAAAAATGACAATGGTCCCAAAATAGTCTCAAAGTGTCCGCCATATAGTCGCAGTCATGATAAAAATCGTAGATTGCCGCCATTACTAGTAACAAAAATAATAATAATAAAAATGCCATAAAACTATCCCCTATTTTGTAGACGCTATAACTTTTGTGCAAACCAATCAATAAACGCGTATTGCGTTTTTTTTTTACCAAAAATATGTAGAAGAATACGTATTGGCCTAAACTGAGGAAAAAAATAGTTTTTTTTATTTATTTTTTGGGGGATATTTATTACAGCAAAAATTATAAAATATTGCTTTTTTTTCAAAATTAACGCTCTATTTTTTTTTATAGCTCAAAAAATAAAAACCGCAGAGGTGATTAAATACCACCAAAATAAAGCTATATTTGTGGGAAAAAAAGGACGTCAATTTTGTTTGGGAGCCACGTCGCATGACCGCAAATTTGGCAGTTAAATCTACGCAGTGCCGAATCGGAAAAAGTGGCCTGGTCCGGGGCTTAATTGGTTAAGGAGCAGGATGGAAAAAAATGTCTTCAATAAACATAATGGGCCGGATTCAGATACCTGAGCGTATCTTTGTTCCGGCGTAACGTATCTCCGATACGTTACACCGCTGTAACTTTGGGCGCAAGTTCTGTATTCAGAAAGAACTTGCGCCCTTATTTACGGCGGCGTAATGTATGTGTTGCGGCGTATGGCCGCGTAATTCAAATGGGGATGTTGGGGGTGTGTTGTATTTAAATTTGACTTGACCCCGCGTCTTTCACGTTTTTTTTGAACGGCGCATGCGCCGTCCGTAAAGTATCCCAGTGTGCATTGCGCCAAAGTACGCCGCAAGGACGTATTGGATTCGACATGAACGTAAATGACATACAGACCTATTCGCAAACGACTTACGCAAACGACGTAAAATTTCAAAACTCGGCGCGGGAACGACGGCCATACTTAACATTAGCTACGCCTCATATAGCAGGGGTAACTATACGCCGAAAAAAGCCTAATGTAAACGACGTAAAAAATTGCGCCGGCCGAAAGTACGTTTCTGAATCGCCGTATCTACCTAATTAGCATATTCCTTGCGTAAACATACAGAAGCGCCACCTAGCGGCCAGCCTGAAAATGCAGCCTAAGATACGACGATGTAAGACACTTACACCTGTCGGATCTTAGGGATATCTATGCGTAACTGATTCTCTGAATCAGGCGCATAGATACAACCTCCCGCACTCAGAGATACGACGGAGTATCAGGAGATACGCCGTCGTATCTTGTCTCTGAATCTGGCCCAATAAGTGTAAATTTGATTTTCATTTTGGGAAAAATCCTACAAGGCACAAAACAAACCTGAGTACATGCCTGGGATTCTATTCACGTAGCCTGGAGGAAATGTTAAGAGCTTTTGAATGAAATGAGTTGACGCAATGATGGAATGCTCTGACAATTTTTTTCCCCCGATTTCCATATAAACCAAATTCTACTGGTGTATGGCCAGGTTTAGAATACAGGTTGCCGATACCCATTCTACAGGCTCCTAGGAAATGACACATCAGATATGTAAGCTAATGTCCTATTGGTCAGCATTCCATAAGACCTCATCTGGCACATCAGACCAGTCAAACCTGCCTTAGCATTGCTCTGTATCATAATCAAATCACTTCATATTACTTCCTCCAGAATGTGACTTGACAGTAAATACGATGATAATGAAGGCACATTAATTACATAATTAGATCAGGAATCATGCCTGTGTAGATAGCATATTAATCATCTAATTGGTACAGGACTCACGCTGGTGTAAAGACATCTGCTTTCCGCCGGCGTATGACACAGATTTAAAGAGGTTTTTAACTTCTGAAATGAAAATTGAAGAAAGCATTTTCCTCTATATTATGTACTTGTCTCAATCCAGATTGCTTCGTGTGATTTCTGTCTTCTGTCTCCTTCCTCTGCTCTCTGACAGATTATGCCAACTCCAAGGGATCCAGGGAGCTTCAGCACACAGCCTGTGATTGACAGTCTCAGCTGTGCATGTTTCTCTTAAAGGGGAGTTCCACCCACAATTTCACTTTTTAAATATAAATACCCCTGTAATACACAAGCTTAAAGGATCACTAAAGGATTTTTTTTTTTTAGCTAAATAGCTTCCTTTAACTTACTGCAGTACTGGTTTCATGTCCTTATTGTTCGTTTTTGCTTTGAAGTAGGTGTAATCCTGCTGTGATCTCCACACTTCCTGCTTGTCTGGCTCCTTATGAAAATACTCATAGGAGCTTCTCACGGTGGTCTAAGCTGTGTGTCTAAAACTCCTCAGAACCAATCAGATTCATTTTAAAAACAAAACACTGCCCTGGATTTGTTTGTTTTTGTTCTGTGTCTCTCTCTACTTTACATAAACATGAAATCAGTTTAAAACCGAAAGTGAAACTAGAGGCACATTATATGATAGAATTTAATCTATTTTTAATCGTTTTTAAAAGGAATCAGTTAACAGTCATTTCAGCAAAAACATTTTTTTCCTTTAGTGACCCTTTAATGTAGTCTAGTAAAGTTAGTCTGTAAACTAAGGTCCGTTTTGTTAGGTTGTTAGAGCATTCAGTTAGTTTATAATCTAGAAATAGACCGTGGCCATCTTAAGTGTGGGCATCATGAAGCCAGACTGTATGACTTCCTGGATTTCAGCCTTGCAGATCTCGCACAAGCGATGTAATAGGTTTGAGTCAGGTTTCCATAGCAACGGGAGTGTCAGAGGAAGTTGCCGCCCCTTCTCTATGCAAATAGGCTATTTGCAAGGACTACTGGGATACATGATGCCTATCCCAGAAACCCTTGCGAATAGCCTTGTGACTTAATAGCCTAGGCTAATAAGGAGGAGGAAGTAATGAAGGACTACAAAATAAAGGTATTTACAAGCAACAAAATAAATAAAAATTGTCCATTCTGAACACTATGGCCCGGATTCAAAGAGATTTGCGCAATATTTACGGAGGCGCAGGGCAACGATTTTGCCCTGCGCCCCCCGCAAATTTGCTCTGCTGCCCTTGATTCACGGAGCAGAAGCTCCGTGAATTGCGCGGGCGCGCTGGCAAAATTGCCCGAGCACACAATTTAAATGATCCCGTAGGGGGCGGGAATCATTTAAATTAGGCGCGCTCCCGCGTAGAGCGCATGCTCTGTCGGGAAACTTTCACAACGTGCATTGCGGCAAATGACGTCGCAAGGACGTCATTTGCTTCCAAGTGAACGTGAATGGCGTCCAGCGCCATTCACGAATCACTTACGCAAACGGCGTGAAATTCAAATTTCGCGACGCGGGAACGACGGGTATACTTTAGCATTTGCTGCCCCTACTATTAGAAGGGGCAGCCTTACGCTAAACACGCCGTACGGAAACGACGTAACTTGCGTACGCAGGGCTCGCGCAACATTGTGAATCGGTGTTAGTATGCAATTTGCATACTATACACTGAGCACAATGGGAGCGCCCCCTAGCGGCCATCGCAAGAATGCAGCCTAAGATATGCGTGGCATAAGAGCCTTATGCCACGCAGATTTTAGGCTGCAGTCTGCGTTACGATGTTCCTGAATCAGGAGCATTCGTAACGCTGGAGCAAGTAAGCAATTGCGCTGTGTAAACTATGGTTACACAGGCGCAATTGCTTCTTGAATCTGGGCCTATGAGATTAGGGCATGCAGCACAGACAAACATAAAAAAATGGGTGGAACTCCACTTTAATGACTAGTGTAGAGGGGGTGTGCCCATTCCCTCCACTGAGGTTTCAGGTTTCCCTCAGCTCCCTGCTCTGTGTGTAAACGCCCCCTGCCTTTTGATGATCAAAAATGCTGTGTAAACTGTACACTTTGAATGGCTGTAGAGGAGAAAGTGCTGAAGATAAACAGGTACAACGTATGTAGAAGAATTTGTTTCATCACCTGAGGACAGTCTAGGGTTGCCACCTTTTCTTCAAGCCAAACCCGAACAACTTTAGAGGCCTGGGATACCTTTGGGTGCCCCAAGGAGAGTAGTAATGTGGTGTGCATAGCGTGCCACAGCGAACAGTAGGTATGGCCAAATTGCTCTTTCTGACATCATCACCTTGCCACCCAGTGATGCCGAACTTGCCCAAGACAGCCACCTGCAGCTCCCGGATGGCAACAGATTTGTGTGACTGTCTTGGTTACTTGATGAGCCACTGCCCGGTTTGAATAGTGTGTCTGGGTTTCAGTTTGCCAGAAACCTGGACACGTGATTCAAAACCCTGACTGTCTGGGTGAATCCTGGACAGGTGGCAACCCTAGGTCAGTCACTTCAGTGTGTATATGTAAGTGTTTACAACTACTTTAAAGATGTTCAGCAGGCAAAATCCCAAATCCATCAATAAATAAAAGTGAACTCCAAGCAGAATGTAGGTATTGACCAATAAAAAAAAGCAGCACATAAAGTCAGAACTTCTGATTTGCATATTTTTTCTTGGCTCAGTGACTTGAAGTGTTTGTCTCAGCATGACAGCCAGGCTACTAGCATTTTCAATAAAAAAACAAAACAAAGACAGACACTTTATTTTCTCCGTACAGCTATCTTTTAACTCAGAAGATAGGGGGCTTTGAAAAAGCTTTGTGCACTGGTTGGAATCATTTGGTGGAGGGGGGATTATGGTGTGGGGTTGTTTTTCAGGGGTTGGGTTGGCCCCTTAGTTCCAGTGAAGTGAACTCTTAAGGCGTCAGCATACCAAGACATTTTGGACAATTACATGCTCCCAACTTTGTGGGAACAGTTTGGAGATGGCCCCTTCCTATTCCAACATGACTGCACACCAGTGCACAAAGCAATGTCCATAAAGACATGGATGAGCTAGTTTGGGGTGGAGGAACTTGATTGGTCTGCACAGAGTCCTGACCAGATAGAACACCTTTGGGATAAATTAGAGTGGAGACTGCGAGCCAGGCCTTCTCACAAATGCGCTTCTGGAAGAATAGTCAAACATTACCATAGACACACTCCTAAACCTTGTGGACAGCCTTCCCAGAAGAGTTGAAGCTGTTATAACTGCAAAGGGGGGCCAACTCAATATTGAACCCTACAGACTAAGACTGGGATGCCATTAAAGTTCATGTGGCAGATTCACATAGAATTACGCCGGCGTATCAGCAGATAATCCGACGCAACTCTAAGCCCGTCGTATGTCTAAATGTATTCTCAAACTGAGATACACTTAAACATGCCTAAGATACGACGGCCTGCGCTGTCGTATCTTAGGGTGCAATATCTACGCTGACCGCTAGGTGGCGATTCCATTGCGGTCGGCGTAGAATATGCAAATGACTAGTTACGCCGATTCACGAACGTACGCTTGCTCATCGTAGTGAATTTACGTTGTTTCCGTAAGAGATACGCGGCGTAAAGATAAACATGCCCCCTAGGTGGCGTATCCAATGTTAAGTATGGCCGTCGTTCCCGCGTCGAAATTTGAAAATGTTACGTCGTTTGCGTAAGTCGTCCGTGAATGCCGCTGGACGCCATTTACGTTAACATCTAAACCAATGATGTACTTGCGACGTAATTTCGCGCAATGCACAGCGGGAAATATCGAGACGGAGCATGCGCAGTACGATCGGCGCAGCTGAAGTTACATGTCAATCTTAGGGGGGCCCCTTCTCTATCCCTATTTCAGTGCGGCTTTTTATCAGCAATATCAAGTCTGGAGGCAGGCGGGGCCAAGACTGACATTTCTAAGGCCCCGTACACGCGGACCAGTTTCAGCAGACATGTTCGGTCGTCTGTACAGCCGAGCGTACAGGTTTCCAGCTTACATTTGTCCGCCCGACCGTTTTCGAGCGGACAAATTTTTCTTAGCATGGAATCCTGTCCGTCGGACATGTTCGGTCGTCTGTACAGACTCACCGTACATGTCCGACTGGCCGCCATCCCTAGCATGCGTCAAATGACTTTGACGCATGCGTGGAAGCATTGACCTTTCAGGGTCGCGCACGTCGCCGCGTCATCGTCGCCGCGACGGCACAGACAGGTCACCGCGCTGTCTGTCCGCGCGGATTGTCTATCATTTCTGTCTGATGGTGTATACAACCATCAGACAGAAATCTCCGACCGGACATGTCCGCTGAATACGGTCCGGCGGACCGTTTTCAGCGGACTGTCCGGTCGTGTGTACGAGGCCTAACAGTCAAGTTTTACATAAAACTTCAGCTGCCATTATCTCCGGATCAACTGACTAATTTAGTAATTTTCACTAAGACTAGGTTCACACTAATGCGGTGCAAGAAATGCAGTGTTTCCTGCCCCACATTCAAATCGCATTGCCCTTGCGATCCGTCAATACAATTTTAACATACACTCCAAATGCAGGTCCCAAACGCAGTGCATTTGCTGGCAACGGATCACATCAGATCGCATGGTACAAAATGACCATGCAATCTGGTTGTAGTGTGGTTCCAAGATTGCGGCATGCACATCTTTAGTGCGATGCAGTGCGATTTGAGCCTATTCAAAATGAATGGGCTCAAATCACACCGCACTGAATCGCATGTGGATTGAACAGTAATGCAATATTAAGTTCCTGTGAGATTCATATGCGTTTTATAGTGTGAACCGAGCCTAAAGCCAAATATCCGGAGACACACGGGCCGAGTGTTGGGAGACATCGGGCAATAAAAATAAAAAGGCCGACATTCGGCCCGTGTGTCTGTCGGACGAGCATGCTGGAAAACCAGCAAGCGACCAACTCCCGATCAGCGTTCTTCGCCAATGGCAGAGAGCACCGATCGGGGTGTTTTGGTGGGGGGCGGTCCCCCAGTCAGAACACAACAGCTTAGCTCAATGTACACTACTAACTTTGCATAATCATAGGGGTTGATTTACTAAAGGAAAGTAGACTGTGTACTTTGCAAAGTGCAGTTGCACAGTGTGAGAGCAGTTGCTCCAGAGCTAAGGAACTCTGTTTTTTTTTTTTCATATGTGTGATTGGGGATTTTTTACAAAGTGAAGCATCACCTCATTTAATAAGCTCTGGAGCAACTGCACTTGCAAAGTGCACAGTCTATTTGCCTTTAGTAAATCAACCCCATAGTGCAAGGGTGCCCAACCAGTGGCCCAGGGGGCCACATGTGGCCCGCGGAGCCCTCTGATGTGGCCCGCGACCTCCTACTCTGGGATGGAATAAAATAGAATAGAATACTGTTATAAAAGGTAAGTTTATTACTAAAATCACAGTGTATACATGGGCATATCTGTTCTGCGGTGGTTACTGGGCTGCTTTCAAACTGATCCGCAGGTGCAGAGAAGTGCATCTGTGGGTTACCTGCACTGAGCCATAGACTGTTATTACCTGCGAGTCTGGTGTTCCTGAGAGTAGAGTGGGCTCTATAGAGCCGAGTGGGCTGCCATCCAACCACTCTGCTGGTTACCAAGTCGCTTAAGTGGCCCTTGCTCTTCAAAAGTTTGGGCATCCCTGCCATAGTGTGTACCAGGCTTTAGGCTGCATTCACACCTAAGCGACAGCCGCGTACGCGTGTAGCGGCAGATTTGCCGCGATTACAAATGTTTCTTTTTTTTTTTTTTTTTTTTCTAAAGTATTCCCATTGCTGTCTATGGGAAAACGCGCCTGTCGCGTGAAAAAAAGGGTCCGGGACTTTTTTTCAGGCGACAGGCGTTGCGCGTCTATGAGATGTGAACCATCTCCATAGACGGCAATGGGAATTCTCCCCTCTAGCGACAGAAGCGTCCCGCGTCGGGCGTTTTGTCGCTTAGGTGTGAATGCAGCCTAAAGGATAACTCAAGTTTGTATGTTTACAAATTTTGTATGTTCAAGGCACCATTCCTCTGGTGTCTGAAGTACCTTATGATGGTTGTGTGTACTGGCACCTACAAGGAAACCAGTAACATAACATATTGAGGGTTGCCCTAAAAATGAGAACTTGAGCACTAATGAAAGTTGTAACCATGTATAGATCTATCTACCTACCTATCTGTGGCGGATGCTCATTAGGGGCGCCGCCCCCCTAATCCATGCGCCCAGCCCCTAATCTACATGCAGGGCGCCGGGCGCATGGATTCCAATGGTTTTTTTTTTTGTTGAAGCACATGATTAGAGCCTGAAGCTCTAATTGGCTTAATAAAAGGGTGGGCTTGGGGCGCAGAGCACTGAGCCCTGAGCCCATCCTGTTGTGTGTGGCATATTTATCTATATATTTTTCTATCTCAGTGTTTCTCTTAAACTGGTCTTTGCTTAACATCCATCACAGCCATTGCATTGTACCATCTGATTTTTGCCATGGAGTGCCGCAATGGATGCCCCGATTTGAGTTCCTTGCATGCATTCCCTTTATTGCCACCCTAGTACTCTGCCTTCCAATAAATACAAACACAAACACAATAACCCTGGAGCCCATAGAAGAAGATGATTTGGGTCAGCTGATTAAATCATGTTTCCAATTTTGGTTGCTGACACTAGAATGAAGGAACGCTGTTCTATAAAACAATCCTGAGGTCTGCGCCCATGTCTGTAATTGTGCACAGTATATCCAGACAGTAGCGTAAATAAACCACACTCATTCATTTACATTTTATAAGCTATTTTAAAAATGTTAATGAGAGGATGACAGTGCCACTTTAAGGATTAAGTCTTACACAAAGATCATTCTGTAAACAGGTTAGGTTAGGTAACAAATTATAATTAAGAACTAGGAGGGTGGAGGTTTTGGGTACTACTTGTTGCTACAGATCTGCTTCCAGTGAAATCTTACAGCCAACCTAAACTAAAAAACTGACCTTTGGTCCACTGGTTTCCCATGCAGCTAACCCCCACCCCCTCCTTCCTGAGTACTTACCTATTACCCGGAATAGGGATATTCCAATTGCCTCACTTCATCCTCCTTTTACAGTATATGTCATGGTAAAGGACCAGATCTGAGACAACGGCACTGATGGGCTACTTCTGCCTGAGCAGCCATTCAAAACCTGTATCTCAAATGTTGCCCACCCTTTGCCCAGTGGCGTCACTAGGGTTGGTGTCACTCGGTACAGACCCCCCCTCCAATAAGTATAGACTCCCCTCTGTCAGTGCAGACCATCCACTAAGTTTAAACCCCCTCCATCAGTATAGACCACCCCCCTCAGTACAGGCCCCCCTCCATCAGTACAGACCCCCCTCCCTCAGTATAGACCTCCCCCTCAGTACAGACCCCCCTTCCCTCAGTATAGACCTCCCCCTCAGTATAGACCCCCCTTCCCTCAGTATAGACCCCCCTTCCCTCAGTGTAGACCTCCCCCTCAGTACAAACCCCCCTTCCCTCAGTACAGACCCTCCTTCCCTCAGTACATACCCCCTTCCCTCATTATAGACCTCCGCGTCAGTACAGCCCCCCTTCCCTCAGTACAGACCCCCTTCCCTCAGTATAGACCTCCCCCTTAGTACAGCCCCCCCCTTCCCTCAGTATAGACCTCCCCTCAGTACAGACCCCCTTCCCTCAGTATAGACCTCCCCAAGTACAGACCCCCTTCCTTCATTACAGACCCCCCTTCCCTCAGTATAGACCTCCCCCCAGTACAGACCCCCCTTCCCTCAGTATAGACCTCCCCCTCAGTACAGACCCCCCTTCCCTCAGTATAGACCTCCCCCAAGTACAGACCCCCTTCCCTCAGTGCAGACCCCCCTTCCCTCAGTATAGACCCCCCTTAGTACAGACCCCCTGTTATATCCTCTGTGTTGTGAGAGACACAAGACTCTGGTCTGGAACAATGGATGTTTATTTCAGGTCATCTGTACACTGCAACATGCATCTCAGGATAGTACATCTTATCAGCTCCTTTACAAGTGCTCTCTCTAAGATGGCTACTATGCCCCTTGACCCTTGTCATCACTCCTGGGTGGAGCCAGCCTTAATGTGCCAGTGCATATGGAACCCTTCAGGTATAACACCTTCCATCCAGCCCTAATGAAAAACAAAAACAAAAAACAAAAAACAAAAAAAACCACAACAAAACAATAACAGGCACAAAACATTAACTGATAACAGTCCTCCAAACACAGGAGAATTACAGGACTTCTCCCACATCCAGATGGGAGACCAAGTTTCCAGGGACAGTTGCGGGGGTTAATATGTCATCGGATCACTTCCGTTGGCCCCGTCGAAAGTCTCGTAACCGCTCTTGCAACTGAAACCGGTCAGGAGGGCGACAGTGTCGTTGAGGCCGGGCATCCAGCGATTCGGGACCGGAGGAAACAGGTCTGGCCGGAAAGGGCTTTGGCGAGGCCAAGAAGGGATCCCCCAGATCAGAGGGTAAACAGACCTCCGGGCCAGAGCTGGAGGGCTCTGTTGGAGCTGAGTTAGAAAGTTCAGATTCCCCCCAATCATCAGTCTCCATGCATCCTGATTCGCTGGGAGCAGATCCTTGAGACACTGGTGGTTCAGCCGGTATCAGGGATTCAGGCAGTTGAGAACGAGGACGCAGTTGGTCCGAATGACGTCTGCAAATGGAACCATCTTCCAGGCGGACCTTGTACATCTTGGGTCCCAAACTCTATGCAATGACAGCAGGAAGCCAACGGGTGTGAGAGGTTTCTGGAAGTCATAGTGAACGAGCATGCGTGAGGCCAACAGCTTCCGCTTAGAAACTTCAAAAGCACGTTGGCATGCAGCCGACCAGTCCCATCTGGAGTGTTTCTCCAAAAGCTTGTTCAATGGAAACAAGGTGTGTGCCAGATCTGGCAGGAATTTGTGGTAATAGTTCAGCAAGTCAAGGTATGATCGCAGCTGCTGGACATTGGTTGGGGCTGGAGCTTTGACTAAAGCATCAACCTTGGCTTCCGTGGTGTGTATACCCTCTGCATCCACAAGGTGGCCACAAAACTCCAATTTAGGCACCATGAAATGGCATTTTGCTAAGTTTACTTTCAGACTCTGTTCTTGGAGTCTCGCCAACACAAGCGCCACATTCTGCTTGTGTTCCTGCTCGGTCCGTCCCGTGATGAGTATGTCATCTAGCAGGCACAGCGTGAAAGGAATGTCCGCCAAAATCTCGTCCATTTTTCGTTGCCAAATGGCTGGGACGGAGGCTACCCCAAACACCATCCGATTGTATTCATACAGTCCCTTGTGGGTGTTGATGGTCAGAAACTTACGGGAAGGATGGACCTCAAACTGTAAATATGCTTGTTTGAGATCAAGCTTGATGAACTTTTGACCCCCTGCAAGAGAGGCAAAAATGTCATCTACTCTGGGTAGGGGATACTGGTCTATTTCCAGTTGGGAGTTCAGTGCTATGCGGAAATCGCCACAAATGCGCAAGTCCCCATTCGCTTTCTTTACCGGTACAACTGGTGATGCCCACTCGCTGTGCTCTACCTTTGAGATGACACCATGTTCCTCCAGCCGATTTAGTTCTGCTTCCACACCTGCTCGGACTTCGAAAGGTACTGTCCGAGCTTTAAAGAACTTAGGTTGAGCGTTGAGTTTCAGCTTGAGTCTCACACAGTCATGCTTTATTTTTCCCAACTGGTCATCAAAAATCTTTGGGAACCGCTGCTTCAGGGACACCACCCATCCCTCATTATCTCCTAATGGAATTGTAACGGTGTTACAGGGACTTATGGCGATGTCTGGCATACCAAAGTGTGCAATCCAGTCTCTCCCAAAGAGACTGGGTCCCCCATTTTCTAGGATATATAATGGCAGTCTCTTTGTCTGACCCTTGTACCATACCTTTACGTAACCCAGTGGGTGGAGTATCTGCTTTGAGTATGTCTGCAGTTTGATTGGTGTTGGGCGGACAGTTTTTCGGGTCTGAAGTTGTCTCCAATGTTTCTGGGTGATAACTAAAACTGCTGCTCCTGTGTCTACATCCATCTTGAGTTTCTTTCCCTCAACGGTTACATCTACAGTCATTGCGGAGGGTGCTGAATGCATATGATGTATGTCTAATCTGTGGAGCACTTCCTCATCCTCTGACTCAGATGATGATGTATATCTTCCCACCATATATGTCTTTGTCTTGGGGTTCAGAGGTTGTTTATCTCCCACCTTCTTGCTACGGCAAACTCGTTTCAGATGGCCTTCCTTAAAGCAATTATGACAGGTCTGATCCTTAAACCGGCAGACTTTGTGATCATGGTCTGTATTCCCACAACGGTAGTAAGCTGACTCCCGGCTTGGTGGGGGTCTGTATTTCCAGTTTGGGGCAGTTGGCTTGACTGCTGTTCTGAAGACTTCCTGTATCAGCTGCCAACACTTCTTTGCTTGACTTCATTGTGACTGCCAAAATGCCTGGGCCATCAATGATTATAACGGCACTCGCCACTTTACAGGCGCAGAGAAGGAGGAGGGCACAGAGGAGGAGGAGGAGGGCACAGGAGAGGATATACCGCCCACGCCAAGATCTCTTTGGCATGACTGCGTCTGAGGTCATTGGCAACTTCAGATTTAACCAGGAAGCCATCCTGGACTTAACCAGGATCCTGCAGGATGATCTGAACACCCCAACCCAACGATCCCATGCCCTGCCAGCTCACATTAAAGTTATGGCCACCCTGCATTTTCTGGCCACTGGGTCTTTTCAGAGAACATGTGGAGGTCTGGCTGGGATGGTACAGTCCTCGATGAGCAGGTGTGTGCACCAGGTTGTCCCTGCAATACTGAGACGCATGGGCAGTCAATTTGAAAAGCCCACCCAGGAGGACCAGCGAATGAAGAGCATGGCTGATTTCTATCAGATTGCACGATTCCCACGGACCATCGGGGCCATTGACTGTACCCATGTGGCACTACAGCCCCCCCATGATACAGAGCACCTGTTCAGGAATCGCAAAAACTGGCATTCCATCAATGTCCAGGTAATCGTGGATGCCCATGGCCTCATCTGGCATGTGTGTGCCAAATTTCCAGGTTCGTGCCATGACAGCTACATCTTTAGGCAGACCAACATAGCACGTGAATTGGAGCAGAACGTGTATGGAGACAGCTGGCTGGTTGGTGAGTGACATGTGTGTCAGGTATGACTGTCCCCCCCCATGATGCAGACATCACATGGGGCACATGCATGACTAATATCCTCCTGTCTTTTCCCTTCCAGGTGACTCTGGATATGCCCTGGGCCCTCACATGATGACCCCATTCAGGAACCCCCAAACCCCAGGAGAGCAACGCTACAACGAGGCTCATATTCGCACCCGGGCAGTAGTGGAGCGTACTTTTGGCCTGCTGAAGTCCCGCTTCAGATGCCTGGACAAGACTGGGGGTACACTGCTGTATTCCCCAGACTTTGTGTGCCAAATAATAGGGGCTTGTTGCATTCTTCATAACTTTGCAACGAGAAGGGGACTGGAGATTAACTTACGTGCTGACCTGACCCCCCACCCAGGCAATCCCCCCCTAGCCCACTCTACCCGGTCTACTGAGGGCACAGTAGCCAGGAGACGCCTGGCAGAAGGCATCTTTTCTCAGTAAATGGCCAGAAATCATGTCACAATGTTATTATTTCTTTTCAATGCAAACGCACATGAATTATGTGACAATGTTATTATTTGTTTTCACTGCAAACGCACATGAATTATGTGACAATGAGAATGTTGCTTTGCACAGTAAACGCACATGTTTAATGACACATTGAGAATTTTTTTGTCTCTGGAAACGCACATGATTTATGTCACAATGAGAATGCATGAATGCACACCACTGTGGTCCCTAGCACAAACACATCACATGCACATCGAATTGGATTAGATCCAAGTACCCCCCCCCTTTGGTACTTGGGAGCAGTAACGCCCCGCCACGGCTCCAATTATGTCACTGTGCATTCATACACCATTCAGGAACCTAGGATGACTTCTCCCTGGTCCTGGGGATCCCTTCTCCACCAAAACTGAGGGTGACACCCTTATTTTGTCAGGAATGCCACCCCCCACATTCACACATCATTCACACACATAAACCAAATCATAAGTACAGTATAATAACCAAAATTTTTAAAGCAAAAAAAAAAAAAAAAGTACCCCTGGTATTTAAGTCCGGCGGCGAGTGCTCCGTCTAGGCTGCCCACGGGCAGGGGCACGGGCACGGCCATGGGCACGGCCACGGGCACCTGGAGGATCTTCAGGGGGGGGGAGCAGGGGAGGGAGTATCTTCATTGGGGGGGGAGCAGGGGAGGGAGTATCTTCATTGGGGGGGGGAGCAGGGGAGGGAGGAGCCTCCCCTGGTGTCTGACCTCCGGCTGGCCTGCCCTCCAAGGCCACTGCTATCCTGGTCAGGCAGGCAGTGATGGCAGCCGTATTGGCCTGGCCAGCCCGTGTGTTCTCCTGCACAGCCCGGGTGTTGTCCTGCACAGCCCGGGTGAGGGCAGTCACCTCCTGGCCCACGCCTGTTGTGGCGGTATGCAGGGACCACAAACAGGTGATGACACCCAATGAATTGGTGGCCACATCACTGAGTGACTCCCTTATTACATCCAGGCTGTGCTCCATCTTGGCCATAGTTTTTTTGATGTCACCCAGACTGCGGGTCTGCTTGGCATTGTCCCTCAGCAGACTGGCCGGCATATGCTCAGACCCCACCCTGGTGTCCTGGGTCGCCATCCTGCCTGCCCCTGAGGCTTGTGGCCAGGTAGGAGGGGATAGAGTGACCCTTGTGGGTTGCGGCATGTTGTGGGAGGAGTGGGAGGGGCTACCCCTGATGGTGGCCTGACTGGTGCCAGCCTCTGGGGGATCCTCTGGGGTAGCCTCTGGGGTAGCCTCAAGGGGAGCCTCTGGGGTAGCCTCAAGGGGAGCCGCTGGGGTAGCCTCAAGGGGAGCCTCAAGGCTAGCCTCAAGGGTATCGTCAAAGGTCATCAGATCTGTGGCAATAATGATTTCCCGGCCAATCTGGAGATCTTCTTCCTCCTCCCCCTCATCCTCCTCCCCCTCATCCTCCTCCCCCTCATCCTCCTCCCCCTCAGCCTCCTCATGAGGGGAGGTTTGGCCACTCCCCTCCCCTGGGGACTCCTCAGCAGCCTCCTGTCTTTGGGGTGGTGCAGCAGCCTGGCCTGATGGCCCAGCAATCTCCTGGTCATCTGTGGAAGACACCAAACAATCACAGGTTTGAGGATCCACACACTTGGCACATGTTCCCTTCCCCCACCCACACATGCTAATCACCAAATAAAAAAAAAAAAAAACCTTACCTGGCCTCACAGGAACATCAGACTGATAACCAGGCAGGCCCACCACCTGCTCTGGCTCGAAACACCGGGCCACTGCCCATTCCTCCTCAGTCAGCCGGATGGGGCATGGTCCCCCTCCTCCAGTGCCCCTCCTATGCGCAGTGAGCTTGGCCACCTTATTGCGGACCACGCTCCTCAGATCATTGATCTTTTTCTTGATGCCAGCGGGGGTTCTCGTCTCCCCTCCCCCCGCCGCATTTATGTGATCTGTTATTTTGGCATAGATCCTCTTCCTTTGGGCCGGGGAGGTGTTCCGGCTATCAGGCCCATGTAGATATCTTCCATATTGTATGACATACCTGGCTAGGATTTGCTTTTCAACATGTGAAAAATTCAGCTTCCTGCGTTTGGGGGCCATCACAGACACCACCCAGCAACAAGAAGCCAAACAGGACAAACACACAAAAATACACACACAAGCAGACAGCTACTACAAAGTCAAATACAAACACACAAAAATACACACCAAACAAATACACAAAAATACACACAGACGCAGACAGCTACTACAAAGTCAAATACAAACACACAAAAACCAAACACAAAATCCAAGCAGAAAAAAAACAAACAAAAAAATTAGCAGAAACAATCAAACAAAAATTACACTTATCACAAACAAACAACAACTACTATCTACTACTCCTCCAACACTTCTCTATCAAACACAACTTACCAACAAACACTGACAAACTAAGAGCAGAAGCAAATTGCTCATGGAAGGGAACACAGGGAAATACTTTTGCAAATGAAGTGTGTTTGACTGGAGCTAGTTAAGCACAGTGCGATCCTCAAACTAAGTACACTTGGCCTTTTACCTATCTCACTGATTGCGCCAAGCAAAGTTCTGCACATGCGCAGTGAGCAGCAGATTCGTGCGCGCATGCGCAGTACGGCCGGACCTTCATTTGCATGGGGTCACGGCTCATTACAATGAAGCACGCCCACTTCCTTCCCACAACCCCGCCTTACGCCTCCGAATTTACGTTACGGCAGGCGCACTTTTGGGCGCAAATGCGCTGTGGATACGGCAATTACGACACCAACTTAGGGCGCCGTAACTTAAATGACATAAGTTAGAAAAAACTTATTTTGCGCCGCTGGCTGTGGATTTGGCCCTAAATCTTTCTGCAATTTCTAGTGGTTTAGGCTGGAAGTGATTCTCTAGCAGTGTCTGCAGCTCTGCCAATGTCTTAGTTGCTGGTTTAACAGGGGAAAGGAGATCCCTAAGAGTGTCATATGTCTTGGCACCAACCACTGCCACAAATGTTGCTACTTTCCTGTTGTCTGGGATGGCATTTGCACTGAAATACTGTTCCAGTCTCTCAACCCAGGAACTCCAGGATGTCTGTTCTCCATCAAACTCACTTAAAGGGGTTGTAAAGGAAAATAAATGTTTTCATAATAAGCATCCTTTACCTGCAGATATTCCTCTTTTCACTTCCTCATTGTTTGTTTTTGCCCAGAAGTTGCTCTATTTATTCTCTGTTCTGTTCACTTCCTGCTTGTCTGATTTTACTGACCACAGTGAAGGGAGGCTTTACTGCGGTGGTCAGTAAAGTGCTCACCCCCTCCTGGGAACTACATCTGTGCGGCAGGACGCTCTCTAAGTGTTAGAGACTTCAAGGAGGTGTGAATTACTGGGAGTGCCACAATGCATACTGGGAAATGTAGTTCTTACATGAACGAGTGCAGCAAACCAGGAAGTGAATGAGAGAACAGAAACTAGAATGCCGGAGGTGATATAGATGAAGGAATTTAATAGGTATTTACTTGTTTTTTAACAGAATCATTACACTATTCTGTCTGTCTACCTTGCAGACATTAATTTTAGGCAAAATGTTTTTTTCTTTACAACTCCTTTAATGTCCAGATTAATGACATTTTCCTGCTGGGATCTGTGATTGCTTTTATCCAGGTGACAATCCACAATGTCTCTCTCTCTCTCTCTCTCTCCCTTAGACTGATAGACACTTTGTAAATCCCATTTTCGTCGCCACTGTTATATCCTCTGTGTTGTGAGAGACACAAGACTCTGGTCTGGAACAATGGATGTTTTTTTCAGGTCATCTGTACACTGCAACATGCATCTCAGGACAGTACATCTTATCAACTCCTTTACATGTGCTCTCTCTAAGATGGCTACTATGCCCCTTGACCCTTGTCATCACTCCTGGGTGGAGCCAGCCTTAAAGTGCCAGTACATGTGGAACCCTTCAGGTATAACACCCCCTTCCCTCAGTACAGTGGACAGCATTAGTAGGGCAATTGACAGTGTCAGTAGAGCAGTGTTGGGGGTCTTTGGTGAGATATCAGAGAACCCTGACATCTCCCCTGTGAGACAGAGAAGGGTACTTAGGACACAGATTCCCCAGTCACTTTCTCTGCAGCCTCAGCTGCACTAAAGATGAACGAACATCAGACACAGTTTACGATGCTTCAGTCATGAATGGATAGAGTAAGTGATCACTGACTCTGCTCATATAGAGGCCGGTAAATGACATGTTTACCAGGCTCTTCCTCTATTAAATAAAGTGGTAAGTATAAATGTAGCGCTAGTGTTAAAAAACTCAAAATCAACTGAGTGACTAAAATAAATTGAACAAAATGAACAAGAAGTCCATAAAAGTGAATTGGTGATGTGAAACAGTGTCCATCAACATAAAATGAAGATAGATGCTGCGCTAATCGTCATGGAACCAACATTGCTTCCCGCTCAAAGAAGTAGATGAAATGAATGGAATACCCTTACCGGATCTGGAGGATCTAACCATCAGTGGCAGTAGATCATACAAGCATGAACGCTCCCAAGCGAAACAGCTTGACTGGTCTGGAGATTCTGAAGGGCCACGAGCTTGACCTCACTGGAACCCAGCGATCATTCACTGGAAACCTCTTACTGGGTAGATGGCAATCCGAATGGCAAGAATGGACCAGGAGAACCGTAATAGCTCTTTTCTTTCTGGCAGGTGTTACAAATAAAAAAAAACAATGCCCACAACGTGAGGAACGAGGATGGAACTCCAAAAAAACTTAATCCAGCAGGACATGCAAGGAAAAAGAAAACAGGGCTCCCAATGGTGCAGGTCAAAAATAATCTGGGTTTTATTGTAATAAAAACCAAATAAAAATGATCACAAAAACGCCCCTGTTGAAGTCCCCTTGGACGAAACGCGTAGAGCTTGGTACGCCTACTCCCCATATTGCTTTTATCCATTTTTATTCATTTTTGTGATCACTTTTATGGGTAAGGGTATTCCATTCATTTCATCTACTTCTTTGAGCGGGAAGCAATGTTGGTTCCATGATGATTCACGCAGCATCTATCTTCATTTTATATTGATGGACACTGTTTCACATCACCTATTCACTTTTATGGACTTCTTGTTCATTTTGTTCAATTTATTTTAGTCACTCAGTTGATTTTGAGTGTTTTAACACTAGCGCTACATTTATACTTACCACTTTATTCAATTTTGTCACATTGCTGTGTAGCAGCTCACTTTGTTCAGATAAGAGCAGTATTTTTTCTTTTTTATATTCCCTTCCTCTATTCTCCATGCTGACGCAGCCGTCAGGAGAGGAGTAAAGCTGGCAGTGCTGAGGAGGGACAAGGGGAGGGCCGGGGGCACACAGGGGGGGGCCCAGAAAGGAAGGGCAAACCAATGGACAGTCTGGGATAATCAGTGCGTTAGTTTGGGCAGTTACAAGCACTGATCTCCCTGTATGGCTTTCAATGAAGCAGCTGAAAGCCACTGAAGTCATGTAGTTACTATTCTGAATTTTGACTGGATGTTAGTGATCATAGCAGAATTTAGTGTAAGGAATACATAGGAAAAAATGCATGTTGACAAGGGGAGTGTAGAGGTGGGCGGGGAGTCTGCTGACATCACGACTCCACCCACAGAGCTCCAGACAACAGACCCACCCACAGAATCAGCAGTTTTTCAGTTCTTATAACAGACAGAGGGGAGACATTTGACAGGCAAGGATACATGCAGGAGGCATCTATATCCCTATAGATCAGCACTATGGCAGTAGTTTAGAAAGGATGAGAGTGGGTTTACATTAACTTTAAGTGGTTAACTAGAGTAATTTTCTAGAAACAAAATTATGATTTTTACATGTAGGAGCGAAGTGCCATGATTGGCCCGGGCGGGAAGTGGTTAAACCTCATTTGCAATGTAGTTGCCCATCCCTCTATTTTATCGAGGTCTTCCTGTAAACTTGCTATATCCTGTTGTGAAGTTATTGCCCTACTTAGCTTTGTATCGTCAGCAAACTCTGAGATTGAACTATTTTTACCCACCTCTATATAATGTATGAACAGTGTACAGGACACCGGGGGTGGGTCCTGGACGGGTGCTATACGGCACCACTGTTTGGACTATGGTCCATTTAAATAGAGGTAGAAGGTTCAGGGGGTCACCCAAAAGTGGGTGAAAAGTTCCAGGCAGGCGCTAATTCAGAGAGGACTGGCTTGCAGTCTTCTCTATCTTAATAAAGTAGTTTGGGGCCTGGAATTTTGGAGGCTCCAAAGTGTTATTTGGGTGGGATGGAGCCTCCACTCCTAAACCCTGGAAGCCAGCGCACAAGGGGTTAAAATCTCTCAGACAACCACCCATTAAAGCAGGAAGTGATGCTGGAGGGAGTGAGTGAGTTGGGAGAGTGCACCTGTGAGGACAAGATGGAAGTCTGCTAGCTGCTCAGAGAGGACTTTTGAGTAGTTTGGAAGTGAAGCTGTGTCTGCAGGGAAGGTCTGGAGGACTTCTTACTAAAAACGTATGTGCCTTTCTTTTGGTTGTTTTTTCTGAAGAAAGACTTTTTTTCCTAATTTATGCTGGAAACAAGCAGGACTTTTGTTGTGACGTTTTGGATGCTGAAGAAAAGCTTTATTTTGTTTTGTTTGGTCACCAATAAAGACCCTTTGCTTTACTGACACGGTTTTACGCACTTGTCTCGCGGAGCTTAAAGACCCCCAAAGTTCACAACTGGTGTCGAATGCGGGCAAAGTGCATTTGCAGGCGCAAAAACCGTTTAAAACTGACATTTAAAGAGACAGTATACTTATGGCATGTCTTGGGTGAAGTCTGCCCAGGCGTTACAAACAGCAGACAAAGGCATGGAGGAGGTCGTTAAGGCTTTGGCACAAGCCACTGTGACCCAGCAGCAAGCCACTGTGGCCCAACAGCAAGCGTCAGCAGAGTCAAACCGTCGCCATGAGGAAGCGATGGCTCAGCAGCAGCAGACCCTGGCACAGGCTATAGCTGCGCAGCAGGAAAATACACGGCTGCTATCCGCCCAGTTTACGGCCCAGCAGGAGTCCACTCAAGCACAGGTGGCTGCCTTGCAGGAGGCCGTACAGCAGCTGGCTCAGGGACAAGTGCAAGCGGTCGTTGCCACTAGCAACCCAGTGTCTGTGAGGGCCAGCCATTTTTTGCAAAAACTAACGCCCAGCGATGACGTGGAAGCCTTTCTCACCACCTTTGAAAGGATAGCAGAGAGAGAGGGGTGGCCCCGGGACCAATGGGCTGGCATTATCTCCCCTTTCCTCACTGGTGACCCGCAAAAAGCCTATTTTGACCTCCCAGCTGAGCACATCAGGGACTATGAGCGTCTAAAAACCGAGATCCTGGCCCGCCTGGGAGTGACCACAGCCGTCCGGGCTCAAAGGGTGCATCGCTGGCGGTACAAACCTGACCAACCCCCCAGGTCCCAAATGCATGAACTAATTCAGTTGGTTAAAAAATGGCTGCAGCCAGAAAAGTTGTCAGGTCCACAAATGGTGGAACGAGTGGTGATGGACCGGTACCTACGGTCCCTACAAGATGACCTACAGCGCTGGGTAAGCCATGGAAACCCTACTAATGCTGACCAGCTGGTCGAGCTGGTTGAACGGTATACCGTGGTGGAGGACCTGCTTGGGCCTACCAAGCGTCGAGAACCCACGCCAAGGACACCCAGACCAGTCACCAACCTGAGGAGAGAAGCCTTGCCAGATGTTGGCGTCCGCAGGTTTACACCATCTGCCCTAGAACCACGGAGGTCGGTTCCTGTACCAAAGATGGGAGACATACAATGTTGGCGATGTCGGTCCTGGGGGCATACCCGGGCACAATGCCCACTGCAGGAGGAGCCTATGGAGTGCGGAACTGGTCGGAGAAGCTCCTTCTATGTGCGAAATGTGTGTACCACTCATCTTGACCTGGCTGCAGGACGGTTTGAGTGCGAAGTGTGGGTGAACCACCTTCCTGCCAGGGCTCTACTGGACTCCGGCAGCATGGTCACACTCGTACATGCCAGGGTGCTTGGGAGGATAGGCCCAGTAACTAAAACTCTACGGGTAGTATGTATCCATGGGGACACCAAGGAGTACCCCTTGGTCCCGGTAACTGTGTCCTATGGCCATACCTCGGTTACCCAGGAGGTTGGGGTGGTAAAAAGCTTGATACATGACATCATAGTGGGGCGGGACTGTCCACTATTTTTGGAACTATGGGACCAGGTACAGACGGGTCTGCCAGGAGAACTGGGGACACTGAGCTTGGAAGGGACAGAGTCCGGGGGATCCGGGCCTGAAACCTCCACAACACACCCCTCTAATGTGGAAATACCTGTTGGTGATAATGACGTTGCAGAGAATCTTAGTTCTAATAATAGTGGTCCTGTGTCAGGTCTCAAAACCGAGTTAAACTCTGAGGGGGGGGGGAGTCTCCCCATTACAAGTCATGCTGGGGGAGGATGACGAGGAGCTCTCCCCGATTGAGGAGGGTGAGGGGGAAACATCCCCAAGGCCAGTGCATCCAGACCTGGATGTACCCAGGGGTGCGTTTGGCACCGCCCAGTTACAGGATCCTACCTTAGTGAACGCTCGAGAGCAGGTTTCTGTCATTGATGGGGTTTCACAAATACCAGGTGCAGATCAGAGGTTTCCTCATTTTGCGTTGAAGGGGGACCTAGTCTATCGTGTGGCTGAGAGCCGAGTGGAACCCATAGAGCAGTTGCTGGTCCCTCAACCGTATAGGCGGATGCTCCTTGATCTAGCCCACAACGACGCACTGGGAGGACACCTGGGGGCGGAGAAAACGGAGGCCAGGATAACCGATCGGTTTTACTGGCCAGGGGTGAAGGCTGAGGTTAAAAGATATTGTGAGTCTTGTCCTGTTTGCCAGATAACTGCCCCAGTGCCCCGCTATAGAAACCCCCTAGTACCCTTGCCAATTATTGAGGTCCCATTTGAGCGGATCGCTATGGATCTTGTGGGACCCCTGGTAAAGTCGGCAAGGGGGTACCAATACATATTGGTCATCCTAGACTACGCCACTAGATACCCAGAAGCAGTCCCATTGAGAAAAACGTCCTCTAAGGCCATTGCCCGGGAGTTATTTCAAATGTTCTCACGTACTGGGTTCCCCAAGGAAATACTAACGGATCAGGGCACCCCTTTTATGTCAAAGGTGATGGCGGACTTGTGCAGGCTGTTTCAGATTAAGCAGTTGCGGACGTCCGTCTATCACCCGCAGACCGATGGCCTAGTTGAGAGGTTTAACAAAACTCTAAAGTCCATGTTAAAAAGAGTGGTCCAGAAAGACGGGAAAGATTGGGACATGTTACTCCCTGCCCTGTTGTTCGCTATCCGGGAGGTACCACAGGCATCCACGGGTTTCTCGCCATTTGAGCTAGTGTACGGACGAAGGCCCCGGGGGTTGCTTGATCTGGTAAAGGAAACGTGGGAAAGTGAGTCCTCCCCGCACAAAACCGTGGTAGAGCATATTTCTCAAATGCGAGAAAGGGTGGCTAAAGTGATGCCGATGGTGAGAGAGCACATGCAGAAGGCTCAGGATGCCCAAAGAAGGGTATATAATCGGTCAGCTAAAGTGAGACAGTTACAAGTAGGAGACAGGGTAGCTGTTCTAATACCCACAGTGGAGAGCAAGTTCTTGGCCAAGTGGCAAGGTCCATTTGAAGTAGTAGAGAAAGTGGGTGAGGTAAACTATAAGGTACACCAACCAGGAAAAAGAAAACCCTACCAGATTTATCACATAAATTTGTTGAAGCTCTGGAGAGACAGAGAACCGGTGTCCGCGGTGGTGGCGGTACAGTCAGGGGACCATGTAGGGATCGACCTGGTGCAGGTTGCGGCTACCCTAACTAGGCCCCAAACCCAGCAAGTAAAAGAATTTCTGCAAAGGAATAGGGACATGTTTTCAGGGTTGCCAGGGCTCACCAACGTCATTGAGCATGACATTGTGACTGAGCCCAAGGTGAAAATCCGGCTTAAACCCTACCGTATCCCAGAAGCTCATAGAGTGTCAGTGTCTGGAGAGGTTAAAAGGATGCTCGAACTTGGGGTCATCGAAGAGTCGCAGAGCGAGTGGTCCAGTCCGATCGTGTTGGTGCCCAAACCCAATGGTACTCTCCGCTTCTGCAACGATTTTAGAAAACTCAACGAGGTCTCCAAGTTCGATGCATACCCCATGCCACGGGTAGATGAGCTGATTGAGAGATTGGGTCCTGCCAGGTACATCACCACGCTGGACCTCACAAAAGGTTACTGGCAGATTCCCCTGACCAAGGAGGCCAGAGAGAAAACAGCTTTCTCTACCCCGGAAGGTCACTTCCAGTATAAAAGAATGCCGTTTGGTCTTCACTCCGCCCCCGCCACATTCCAAAGGGCCATGGACAAAACTTTACGTCCACACCTACGGTATGCCTCCGTTTACCTGAATGACATAGTCATTTTCAGCACGGACTGGGATTCCCATCTTCCCCGGGTACAGGCAGTGGTAGACTCCTTGAGAAGAGCGGGGTTCACCAT
The DNA here is from genome assembly GCF_905171775.1 of Rana temporaria. NCBI lineage: Eukaryota > Metazoa > Chordata > Amphibia > Anura > Ranidae > Rana > Rana temporaria. The sequence goes on from NC_053492.1 coordinate 438,070,533, forward strand.
CAATCCGGAGAAGTGTGCGGTTGGGGTGGAGGAAGCCAAGTACCTAGGATACATTGTAGGTAGAGGGTTAGTGAAGCCCCAAATGAGCAAGGTAGAGGCCATACAGGGCTGGCCCCGCCCCCTAACAAAGAAACAGGTCAGAGCATTTTTAGGCCTAGTTGGGTACTATAGGAGGTTTGTCCCCAACTTCGCCACCATTGCGGCACCGCTAACTGACCTCACCAAAGGCCGAAAGTCGGTCATGATTAAATGGAATGCCGAGGCTGAAAAATCTTTTCAAATGCTTAAGACCGCACTCTGCCAGGATCCGGTGCTTGTGGCGCCAGATTTTTCTAAGGATTTTATAGTGCAGACAGATGCCTCAAGTGAAGGGCTAGGAGCAGTTCTGTCTCAAGAAATCAACGGAGAGGAGCATCCAATAGTTTTTCTTAGTAGGAAACTGACGCCAGCTGAGAAAAACTATGCGGTGGTGGAGCGCGAATGTCTTGCCATCAAGTGGGCTTTGGACTCCCTACGTTATTTTCTCCTAGGTAGGAAGTTTCGCCTTATATCAGACCATGCTCCTCTTACGTGGATGAGACAGAACAAACACACCAATGCCAGGGTAACAAGGTGGTTTCTGTCTCTGCAGGAGTTCAATTTCATGGTAGAGCACAGACCCGGGAGACAGCATCAGAATGCCGATGCCCTCTCCCGAGTCCATTGTATGGTGTCTACTGTTGCCTCCAACACCTCCGCGTTGAGGCAGAGGGGGGGGGGGATATGTACAGGACACCGGGGGTGGGTCCTGGACGGGTGCTATACGGCACCACTGTTTGGACTATGGTCCATTTAAATAGAGGTAGAAGGTTCAGGGGGTCACCCAAAAGTGGGTGAAAAGTTCCAGGCAGGCGCTAATTCAGAGAGGACTGGCTTGAAGTCTTCTCTATCTTAATAAAGTAGTTTGGGGCCTGGAATTTTGGAGGCTCCAAAGTGTTATTTGGGTGGGATGGAGCCTCCACTCCTAAACCCTGGAAGCCAGCGCACAAGGGGTTAAAATCTCTCAGACAACCACCCATTAAAGCAGGAAGTGATGCTGGAGGGAGTGAGTGAGTTGGGAGAGTGCACCTGTGAGGACAAGATGGAAGTCTGCTAGCTGCTCAGAGAGGACTTTTGAGTAGTTTGGAAGTGAAGCTGTGTCTGCAGGGAAGGTCTGGAGGACTTCTTACTAAAAACGTATGTGCCTTTCTTTTGGTTGTTTTTTCTGAAGAAAGACTTTTTTTCCTAATTTATGCTGGAAACAAGCAGGACTTTTGTTGTGACGTTTTGGATGCTGAAGAAAAGCTTTATTTTGTTTTGTTTGGTCACCAATAAAGACCCTTTGCTTTACTGACACGGTTTTACGCACTTGTCTCGCGGAGCTTAAAGACCCCCAAAGTTCACAACAGGTTATAAAGAAATTGTCCAAGGACAGAGCCCCGCTCATATATCTTGACCGTTCTGAATGTATATTATTAAACACCACCCTCTGGACGCACTCAGTAACCAATTTTTTGTCCAAGTACATACACTGTCATTAGCTGACCTCAGTTTGTAGATTAAGCGTTTATGAGGTACTGTATCAAATGCTTTGGTGAAATCCAGGTAGATCACATCCACAGGCATTCTTCTATTTAGATAACTGCTCACGTCCTCATAGGAAATCAATAGGTTGGTTTGGCACTGACAATCCATCATAAATCCATGCTGATTGCTACTAATGATATCATTTTCATAAACAAATTCTTGAATATAATCTTTTATCATGCCCTCTAATAGTTTACATACTATTGTTGTTAGGCTGACCAGTCTGTAATTTCCAGGTATATATTTTGGCCCTTTTTTGAATAATGATACCTTGTTACCACGTTAGCTTGGTCGTACGTTCACAAATCTGCTACTATTAAGTTTAGAACTTTTATTTTATATAATGGAGAAAGCAAAGGAGAAATGGGAACAGTGAATGGGAACACCCAAAGATGGATGGGTATGCCCAGCATCACCAGGGTCATTCTGAACAGAGCCTGAAGCCTCGTACACACGACCGGTTTTCCCATCGGGAAAACTGCAATGAGAGCTTTTGGCTCCATCGCAGTTTTCCCGACAGGAAAACCACCAGAAAAAAAAAAGAGAACCAGCTCTCTTTTTTCCCACCGGGATTCCCGGGGGTTTTTAACCCGGCAGTTTTCCTATTAAAAAAAAAACTGCGATGGAGCATACATATGGCCCGGGATTCCCGACCAAAGCTCTCATGGCAGTTTTCCTGTCAGGAAACCCGGTCGCGTGTAGGGGGAAAAAGTTACCGAGCAGGTTCTCGGTTTTTCCCTAAGGATTCCCGGCGGACTTTTTACAGACGGGAATCCTTTACGTGTGTACGAGGCTTGAAAATGGACAAAGCAGATCTTCTCACTAGAGTCCCCAAGAAACATAAGAAGCCAGAGAGTGACAAATACTGAAAGGTTCCATCTTTAACCAAAAAGAAAATCTCTTTTTAAGGGAGTAACCCTTTGAACTCAAATGTTACAGTTTGAAAAACTTCTGTGACATAATTTTAGTGGTATTCGTGTGGTATTTTTTAATAACTACTGTTCACTTTAGGAAGTAATTTTTTAGAGGGATTTAGTTCTACGTAATTACCCTTGTAATGAGTTACTTCGCAACACTTAGGAAAAAAAACTTTGCCCTACTGATGTAAGAACTTCCTGACCTTTTAACCATAATGTTTTCTTATGTATAAATCATTGGCAGACAATCTGGAAGATAAGCCACAATAAACTTATTCCTGGACAGAGAGGAAAATGTTCCAGTGACTACTTAAAGCGGTCCTCCACCCTAAAGTGGAGTCCCGCTGATCGGAACCCTCCCCCCCTCCGGTGTCACTTTTGACACCTTTCAGGGGGGAGGGGGGTGCAGACACCTGTCTAAAGACAGGTATTTGCACCCACTTCCGGCCACACGATACGGGCGAAAGACGGGCATTCCGTCACATCCCGTCTGTCGCCCGTTGTGTGCTGGGAACACTCGGCTCCCAGCACACAGCGTGTGAGCCAATCGGCGGGCGCAGCGCGACTCGCGCATGCGCCGTAGGGAACCGGGCAGTGAAGCCGCAGCGCTTCACTTCCTGGTTCCCTCAGCGTGGATGGCGGGGGGAGCAGCAGAGTGACGAGCGATCGCTCGTGCTCTGCTGCGATCGGCGCTGGACTCCAGGACAGGTAAGTGTCCTATTATTAAAAGTCAGCAGCTGCAGTATTTGTAGCTGCTGACTTTTAATATTTTGTTCCCGTGGCACATCCGCTTTAAATCCTGAATTTACCTTGCCTGGTATCTGCAAATAGTGTTACCCTTGTATGTATCCTATGGGGTTGATTTATTAAAGGCAAATAGCCAGATTCAGAAAGAGTTAAGCCGGCTTATCAGTAGATACGCCGTCGTAACTGAATCTAAGCCGTTGTATATTTAAGTGTATTCTCAAATTGACATACACTTAAATCTGCGCCGTCGTATCTTAGCTTTCTATTTAGGCCGGCCGCTAGGGGCGTGAACGTTGATTTACGCCTAGAATGCGTAAATCAGCGAGATACGCCTATTCACGAACGTACACTTGCCCGTCGCAGTAAAGATACAGCGTTTACATAAGGCGTTTTCAGGCGTAAAATTAGTCCACCAATAAGCTGGCCCAGCCAATGTTAAGTATGGACGTCGGTCCCGCGTCGAATTTTAAAATTTTTACGTAGTTTGCGTAAGTCGTCCGTGAATGGGGCTGGGCGTAATTTACGTTCACATCAAAACCAATAAGTCTTTGCGGCGTAATTTGGAGCATGCGCACTGGGATATGTCCACGGACAGCGCATGCGCCGTTCGTAAAAAATGTCAATCACGTCGGGTCACGATTCATTAGCATAAAACACGCCTACCTCTTCACAATTTGAATTAGGCGCGCTTAGGCCGGCACATTTACGCTACGCCGCCGTAACTTAGGAGGCAAGTGCTTTGTGAATACAGCACTTGCCTCTCTAACTTACGGCGGCGTAGCGTATATGTGATACGCTACGCCTGCCTAACGTTAGGCTCTCCTACCTGAATCCAGCTAAAAAAGGCTGTTCACTTTGTAAATGGAATTTTCCCCAGAGCTTAGGGAACGAGGTGAACTCTGCTGACTTCCATTATCACCTTGCACGTGTAGCACCCCTCCTATATGGATTAGATCAGGGCCACATAAGCTTGCCCTTGACTTGCCCTCAAAGAGTAGGTTGTATCTGTAAGACTTTATAAATGTATCTACTTTTCACCATAATAAATAATTGCCGCTGCATTTGACCAATACTGGTTTTAGTAATAATTTAAGACTTAAAGTGGTTGTAAACCTTTACATATACCCAGTGAAGGGACTATCTTCAGGTGATACGCAGATATTAAACAAATCCTCCTACATAAGTTCAAAAAAAAATATATATATGATTGACCCATGAATAAGTCACGTGTCTAGTGATGATACGCGTGGGGGAGGAGCTTGAGTGACGGGACGCACGGAGGTGCCGGATGAGGAGCCTGACAAGCTGAGCAGCACACACGCACATACGTTGCAGCCTTATTACTACTGAGGATTCGTGAGTGATATTCTGTGTACTGTGAGACGCCAGTATTCCATCATACGGTATCACACTATTGGTCTTTCTCTTTCTCCCTTTCTCCCTGCACATTTGAGCACTTGAATACCTGGTGGAAAGCACACTCTGACCTGACCAGTTTGATTGTTCTAAACCATCAAGTTGCTGAAACCCACACATTGTGTATGTGTGGTCCGGGAAGGTGTTGCTGAGCTGTCCTGGGATTGCAGCATCAAGGGACTATATACTAATGAATTGTGGAACTCACTTTTCTTTGTATATTGTTTTTCTCCTCCAGTATTTTTTGATGTGTTGACACTTCACTTGATCAATTGATTTAGTGCATTATTATTTACATATACTCCTACATAAGTTGTATCTGTCTATCTGCAGTCTTTTCAATACCCGTTCAAAGTGCTGAACTTATAAGCTTTTCTGAGAGTTCAGAAAAAAGAGGGCAGATTGAAGTTATACTCTGCAGAGCTTAGTGAGGAGAGCTCTGAGCGCTGATTGGAGGGAAAGGGCATCCCCCCTTCTCACAGCTCACAGGAACAGATGACCCTATCCACGACTGCATGGAGAAGTGCAGGATCTGCCAGAGAAGTTCTGTCCTCTTCTCTGCTGCCGACTGCTAAGACAAGGTGGGGTGAAGACAAGGTGGGCCTTGTATTTGACACAGGTGTGTTAGAGGGTTTGACTCACCTTCAGCAGAAAGAAGGCTGGCATTTACCCCTGGATGGATCCATGGCTGCTGTAGAGCGCATCACACAACTACAAAGGGTGCCAGTCACTTTAGCCTTTTCAAAGTTTTATTGCTCCAGCTGTTAGAGAAAGAGAGTTAGGGTTAGGTCTCCAATACCAAAGGCTCCTCTGAGGGCAGACACGGATCCCCCTCCAGCAAAACACCTATTGGGCTCTACCATCTTGAAAGTCATACACTCTTCAACCAGTAGGGCAGCCTGAAGACTTCTGTGCCAGACAGGAGAACAGAGCACTCACAAGGCCACTCCTCAAGCTTTCTTTTGGTGGTATTGCGGTATCTGCGGTTTTTATTTTTTGCGCTATAAACAAAAAAAGAGCGTAAATTTAAAATAAACAAAAACAATATTTTTTACTATTTGCTATAATAAATATCCCCATTTAAAAAAAACAAATTTCTTATTCAATTTAGGTCAATATGTATTCTTCTACATATTTTTGGTAAAAAAAATCACAAGACAAAGGCTTAATGAGCTAGTATGCTTAGCATACTAGCTCATTATGTAATACTTACCTCAGATCGAAGCCCCCACAGACATCCTTGTACACCGCTCGGGTGGCCGACATCTCTCCCAGGGGTTACTTCCAGGTATCGCGGCTCTGGCGCTGTGATTGGCCGGAGCCGCCAGTCACGGCACGGCACGGCCTCATTTAGGAACGGCATGATCGCCGTTGCTAAAGTGCGCCTGAGTTGTTGTCTATGGTGCATGCGCCGTAGACATTGGCGTATTTTGTAAATATCTCCTATACCGTGGAGGTTAAAGAGATATTTCGAGCACCTACAGGCAATCAAGGGGTTAACTGTGTGTTCCCTCAGTGTGTTCTAACTGTATGGGGATGGGAGTGACTAGGAGAGGAGACATACCATTTTTCCTACTAAGTAGGGACAAATAATATGTTTCCTCTTCCCTGACAGCACAGGCCGGCGGCGATCGTGCCCCCCGTCCATGTGCATCGAAACGAAAAAGACCAAGACCAACTGGTAATTGATGTGCACTGATGAGGCTGCACTAATGGGCACTGATAGGCTGCACTAATGGGCAATAATAGGCTGCACTGATAAGGCGGCACTGATGGGCACTAATAGGTGGTACTGATGGACTTTGATAGGTGGCACTAAGGGGCACTGGTAGGCAGCACTGATAGGTGGCTATGATGGGCACTGGTAGGCTGCACTGATTGGCAGCACTGATAGGTGACACTGATGATGAGGCATTGATTGACAGCACTGATAAGTGACACTGATTATCAGTGGAAAAAATGATGGCGCAGCGCTAGTGACAATTTTACATTTTAAATGGGTGATCTAAGTGCATGCCATACATATACAATGCAGTGATGTCAGGTGATTAAACCGATGAATACCATACACATACAATGCAGTGAACGACTTATTATAAACTCAAAAGCAATAATAAAGAAAATGGATAAAGAAAAAGTCCACTGAGTGAGAAAGAGTGTTTGATTAAAAGGAAGTGTCCAAAACTTATGTATCTTGACGCCCCAAATTGTAATTTTCAAGCCACCACTGAACGTGCATGAAAAGGGGGAGATGGAGCACCGCCACCAATAACACTGAGGCCCCCGTACACACGGTCGGTTTGGTCCGATGAGAATGAACCGAAGTTCATTTTCATCGGACCAAACCGACCGTATGTAGAGGCTATCGGTCTGTTTTCCTTCGGTCCAAAATTTCTAAACATGCTTCAAAACCGAACCGATGGAACGCTGCCCCATCGGACCAAACCGATGGTTAGTACAGAAAAGCATCGGTTCAAAACCCACGCATGCTCAGAATCAAGTCGACGCATGCTTGGAAGCATTGAACTTCGTTTTATTCAGCACGTCGTGTGTTTTACGTCACCGCGTTCTGACCCGATCGGAATTTGGACTGATGGTGTGTACACACATCAGGCCGTACGGCCACTTCAGAGGTGAACCGCTGAAAACGGACCGACGGGCCAGTCTCATCGGTTTGGTCCGACCGTGTGTACAAGGCCTGAGGCTTACCGGAAAGTGTGCATTCAATAGGACATACGCCCTATGAATCAAACAGACTTGTCGGTGATTCTTCACCAAAGATAGTAGGGCCCGGATAGATATAGGCGTTGATACAATTGGATAGAATAATCTTCTCACAAGGACCACCGGTCAACAAGAAAGGAAGCTCCAAGATATATAAAACGTCATGTGGATTCAAACATATAGGGCCAAAAAGGAATAAAAAACACACATACCGTATTTTTCGGCGTATAACGCGCACTTTTTTCCCCTTAAAATCAGGGGGAAATCGTGGGTGCGCGTTATACGCCGATCCGCGCTGTCTCTGAGCGCCGCCGCCGACATATACCGAGCGCGGTACACTCGGCTAGGCTCGGCCATGCTCGGCTCCACTCGCCGTCACGCCCTATGCCGCCTCCTAGCCTTTATGCGAGAGGAGCCGAGCGTAGCCGAGCCTAGCCGAGTGTACTGCGCTCGGTATATGTTGGCGGCGGCGCTCAGAGACAGCGTGGGAGAACACCACCAAGGCCCCGAGTGTACTGCGTTCGGTATATGTCGGCGGGCGGCGCTCAGAGACAGCGCGGGAGAAGCGGGGGGGACACCAACAAGGCCGCAGACAGATGCCGGACCGGACAAGGCCGCCAATGGACGCCGGGCAAGACACCGACGAGGGCCATTCAAACTGTAAGTATTTCATTTTTTTTCCTGAAATTTCCCTTCTAGACTTGGGGTGCACGCTATACGCCGGTGCGCGCTATACCCAGATAAATACGGTAGCTTAATTCCACATAACACAAAATGTTTTAATAAAAATGAAAGATTTACACTCACATTTGGAAGAGGTAAAACAAGCACTTGTTAATCAATAAAATGACACAATGGGAACAGCAGGCTCGGCCGTCAAGCTTTGCTGTTCCCATTGTGTAATTTTATTGATGTGTTATGTAACACAAGCAATCATAACACTAATTTTGTGTTATGCGGATTCACGCAATGTGCGTTTTTTATTCCTTTTTGGCCCTATATGTTTGAATCCACATGATGTTTTATATATCTTGGAGCTTCCTTTCTTGTTGACTGGTGGTCCTTGTGAGATTATTTTATCCAATTGTATCAACGCCTATAGCAATCCGGGCCAGTGGCGGATCCAGGGGGGGGGGGGGGGGGCAACAGGGCAATTGTCACACTTGCCCCGTGTGTCCCCTGGTTAACTATTTGGAAGCCGATTACAGCCCACAGGCTGTAATCGGAAAGCCTATCAGAGCCGCTGGCTCTGATAGACACTTCCACAGCCAACCAGCTGCCTTTATTCAGATGGCCGGCGCTCACCAGGGGGCCTGCCATCTGAATAGTGGGCGGCAGTGACGCCGGCGACAATACATAGATTCATGCAATGCATGAATCTATGTATTGTTTTCAGTGGCGGTGCCGGAGCGAGAGGGGGCGGCGCTCCTGTGCCCACTATAGACGCACCGCCACTGTGACAAAGGTTTTTTTTTTGTTGTTTATTGTTTCTGATCATGCGCAGTCTTTTGTTTCAGATTTTTCTTATATCGTATGAAAAAGGTACACATTATACTAAAATCATTCGTTCTGATCGTGTACGAGAATTTTTTTAGGAGGAAAATGTTCCCCCGATTTTCTTATAGTGTGTATGAGCCTTTAATTATGAAACATCTACATAGATGACATTATATTATTTCTGTAGTTTCCTTGTGGCAACAAGAAAAACCTGAATAATCCTATTTATAAAGCAACATTTTGCTGTCCTGGCTTAGATTTAAGGTGACCACGTGTCCCGGATTGCCTGGGACAGTCCCGCATTTTGCAGGTCTGTCCCAGGCACTTTTATTCCAGGACAATACAGTGTCCCGGAATGAAACTGACACAGTCACCCCCCCCCCCCCCCCCGGGCCAATCTTATGCCCCCAAAAAAGGCCGCCACATCACCGCTTTACTCACTGACTGTACTTGTCCTGGCCGGGAATGCCTGGAGGAGCACAGTCCCCGCCCCCTGCTTGTGATTGGAGAAATCATAAATCCCGCCTCTTGTGTCCAATCACTGTGCTGTGATTTGTTACAGCACAAGCTGATTTTTGGGAAGGGAGGGTGTCCCTGAATGGTAGTTTGGAAATGTGGTCACCCTACTTAGATTTTCAATTTGGCCAGGAAAATGTTACTAAATGCAATAACCTTTTAAGTATTTGCAATTCAGTAAGTCCGGGGTTAAATCACACAGGAAGTGGCACAGCTCAGAACATCAGCCAAGAAGTTGCTAAAAAGCTAAAATGCTGACTGATACAATTTGCAACACGCCGCAGCCGCCTGAGTCATGTGACACGGAGACCAGCGTCTCATGTGACCCGGATTCATGTGACATTACCATCTAGCTGAGAACATAATTGTCTGATGAATGTGGGACTTCATGATATCATTGATAGATTTTGAAGATGAGTTATGAATCTATATAGAAACGTCACTTTGTCACTCCTTCCATTAGTAAAGGTCCAGTATGCCTAATGTGGAGGGACATGTTTGGGAAATGCATACAAATCTAGACGCCTATGTGAGCCTGCATCTATTGGCCATCTGCTGCCATTCATCCTCACTGTGCTGCATGCTAAACAGGATCTTGGGAAAATCCTCATTTGTGGCTAGATCATTAACCACTTAAGACCCGGACCAAAATGCAGCTAAAGGACCTGGCCCCTTTTTGCGATTCGGCACTGCGACGCGTTAACTGACAAATGCGCGGTCGTGCGACGTGGCTCCCAAACAAAATTGGCGTCCTTTTTTTCCCACAAATAGAGTTCTCTTTTGGTGGTATTTGATCACCTTTGCGGGTTTTATTTTTTGCGCTATAAATGAAAATAGAGCAACAATTTTGAAAAAAATCGAAATAAGTGTTTATCGGTTGGTTTGCGCAAAATTTATAGCGTTTACAAAATAGGAGATAGTTTTATTGCATTTTTATAAAAAAAAACTACTAATGGCAGCGATCAGTGATTTTTTTCGTGACTGCGACATTATGGCAGACACTTCGGACAATTTTGACACATTTTTGGGACCATTGTCATTTTCACAGCAAAAAATCCATTTAAAATGCATTGGCCTGGATTCAAGAAGCAATTGCGCCTGTGTAACCATAAGTTACACAGCGCAATTGCTTACTTGCCCCGGCGTAACGAATGCTCCTGATTCAGGAACCTCGTTACGCCGACTGCAGCCTAAGATATGCGCGGCATAAGGCTCTTATGCCCGCATATCTTAGGCTGCATTCTTGCGATGGCCGCTAGGTGGCGTTCCCGTTGTGCTCAGTGTATAGTGTGCAAATTGCATACTAACGCCGATTCACAACGTTGCGCGAGCCCTGCGTACGCAATTTACGTTGTTTCCGTACGGCGGTTTTCGCGTAAGGCTGCCCCTGCTATTAGCAGGGGCAGCCAATGTTACGTATACCCGTCGTTCCCGCGTCGCGAAATTTGAAAGTTACGTAGTTTGCGTAAGTGAATCGTGAATGGCGCTGGACGCCATTCACGTTCACTTTGAAGCAAATGACGTCCTTGCGATGTCATTTGCCGCAATGCACGTCGGGAAAGTTTCCCGACGGAGCATGCGCTCTACGCTCGGCGCGGGAACGCGCCTAATTTAAATGATTCCCACCCCCTACGAGATCATTTAAATTGCGTGCGCTTACGCCGGGCATTTTGCCGGCGCGCCCACGCAATTTACGGAGCTACTGCTCCGTGAATCAAGGGCAGCGCAGTAAATTTGCGGGGGCGCAGGGCAAAAACGTTGCCCTGCGCCTCCGTAAAAAATGCGCAAATCTACTTGAATCCGGGCCATTGTTTATTGTGAAAATGACAGTTGCAGTTTGGGAGTTAACCACAGGGGGCGCTGTTGGGGTTATGTGTTCCCTGAAGTGTTTTTACAACTGTAGGGGGGTGTGGCTGTAGGTGTGACGTCATCGATTGTGTCCCCCTATAAAAGGGAACACAAGATCAATGACAGAGCCACAGTGAAGAACGGGGAAGCCATGTTTACACACAGCTGTCCCCGTTCTTCAGCTCCGGGGACCGATCGCGGGACTCCAGCGGCGATCGGGTCCGCGAGTCCCGCGGTCACGGAGCTTCGGACCGGGTCGCGGGAGGGCGCCACACGGCTGGGCTTAAAGGACAACGTACCTATACGTTGATGTGCCCAGCCGTGCCATTTTGCTGACGTATATCAGCGTGACGGGGTCCTTAAGTGGTTAAAGGGGTTTTAAAGGTTTGTTTTTTATTTTCTAAATTGGTTCCTTTAAGCTAGAGCATTGTTGGTTCACTTAACTTTTCCTTCCATTTCCCTTCTAAATGTTTTTTTCTTTGTCTGAATTTCTCACTTCCTGTTCCTCCTCAGTAAGCTTGCCCCCATCATCCGAGCCGTTCTGGCTGGGGGTTAGTCAGTGTGCTCGCCCCCGTCCCTTGGAACTACATCCCTGCGGGGAGATGCTGTGAAAAGGCTATTTTTTTTTTTAATTAACCACTTGCCTACTGGACACTTGTTTCCCTCTTCCTGCCCAGGCCAATTTTCAGCTTTCAGCGCTGTCGCACTTTGAATGACAATTGCACAATCATGCAATGTTGTACCCAAACAACATTTTTATCATTTTTTTCGAGACAGATAGAGATTTATTTTGGTGGTATTTGATCACCACTGGATTTTTTTATATTTTGCTAAATAAATGAAAAAAGACAGAAAATTTGGAAAAAAATAAAAAAAATTTCTTAGGCCCAGATTCACAAAGGAGATACGACGGCGTATCTCCAGATACGCTGTCGTATCTCTGAGTCTGGTCGGTCGTATCTATGCGCCTGATTCTTAGAATCAGTTACGCATAGATTTCTATTAGATCCGACAGGCGTAAGTCTCTTACGCCGTCGGATCGTAACTGCATATTTACGCTGGCCGCTAGGGGCGTGTACGCTGATTTACGCCTAGAGATATGTAAATCAGGTAGATATGCAAATTCACGAACATGCGCCCGGCCGACGCAGTACACTTACGCCGTTTAAGTTAGGCTTTTCCCGGCGTAAAGTTACCCCTGCTATATGGTGGCGTACATGCGGTGTACCAATGTTAAGTATGGACGTCGTTCCCGCGTCGAATTTTTAATATTTTACGCCGTTTGCGTAAGTCGTCCGTGAATGGGGCTGGACGTAATTTACATTGACGTCAAAACCAATACGTTCTTGCGGCGTATTTGGAGCAATGCACACTGGGATATGTCCACGGACGGCGCATGCGCCGTTCGTGAAAAACGTCAATCACGTCGGGTCATGGTTATTTTACATAACACACACCCCCCTGTTCCAAATTTGAATTAGGCGGGCTTACGCCGGCCGATTTACGCTACGCCGCCGCAACTTACGGAGCAAGTGCTTTGAGAATACATCACTTGCTCGTCTAAGTTGCGGAGGCGTAACGTAAATGGGATACGTTACGCCCGCGCAAAGATACGCCGTTGTACGAGAATCTGGCCCTTAGTTTCTGCTATAAACTGTTGTAAATAAGTAATTTTTCTTCTTTCCTTACTTTGATGAGGCTGCATTGATGGGCACTGATGGGCACTAATAGGCGGCACTTATGGGTACTGATAGGTGGCACGAATAGGCGGCACTGATTGGCGGCAATGATAGGTGGCACTTATGGGCAATGATAGGTGGCATGGATAGGCAGCACTGATGAGTAGGCACTACTGATGGGCACTGGTTGCCATCACTGCTGGGCACTGATGGGGCTACACTGATAATCAGTGCCCTGATTATTTGTGCAGATCTCCCCTGTGAGGAAATCAGCTCTCCTCTCCCTCATGCGCTGTCAGTGTGAGGACTAGGAATGCTGATAACCTTTTTTTCTAGATTGTAAGCTCTAATGAGCAGGGCCCTCTGAACCCTCCTGTATTGAATTGTATTGTAACGGTGCTGTCTGCTCCTATGTTGTAAAGCGCTGCCCTCAGTGTTTCCTGTGGGACCAGGAACAGTGGCGTCTCCAGCTTTCATATTTAGGGGGGGCACATGGGGGGACAGGGACAAAAGTAGGGGGGCCAACTATAAAATGCAATTATATATATATATATATATATATATATATATATATATATATATATATATCCTGGGGCCCTTTATCCCACTATGGGCCCTTTCACATGTTCTGCAGTGAGCTTCCTTCCTACTTTACTGGGTCCCCCCAGTGTGGCAGAAAACAAGAGATATGTCACCAGCACACCAAGAAAATATAAGGGTCCAAAGCAGTGGGAGAACTATCAGGGTTGCAAAGGTTGTCTTGCCACCGGGCCCTGGTGTTCTGCCACTCTAGGGTTCCCCAGCTGTCCTGTCCCTGCTATTTACAGAGCTGGTCTGGCGTCTGTCTCCTTGGCAGCGGTGGCAGTCTATTAGGACCTAGTGCTGGTGACATTATGGGTGCATTCAGGGGAAGGCTGGCACTATTGGTTATAGAGAGCCGAGCCTCCAGCTGGTCACCTAGCAGCAGTAATGCTGTATAACCTTCTCTGTTGACATGCTGATCGGGATGTGATCCAGGTGATGCTCCCAGTCAGATCTAATAAACACAGTATTTATTAGCATCAAGAGTACAACCACATATATATAATCAACCGTATGATCAGCAGCCATGTGGGCTCTATGCCTGTAAAGTGTGGGCTTTGATCAATAAAATCACTGATATTTATGACTAGGATTTGACTAAGAGCATCACCTGGATTGCATCACAATCAGCATGTCAGAGAAGATCCACTGCTGCTAAGCAACCTGCAGGGAGCTCAACTGTCTACAACCAATAGAGATGGGCTCGGGTGTGTTTGAAATCCCACATGCCCAATCCTGCCAGGAAGCCGACACTCCACAGTGCTAATCAATGTATGGGCTGCCTAAGAGCTAAGACCAGCCATAGACAGTTTAAATCTCAACTGGTTCAGCAGGAACTGGCTGAGATTTGAACCATTAATGAGCAGATTCTCTTATAATTATCACTAGTGGTTGCTGTATAGCCACTGGTGATAATCACTGTTTGTCGGGAGAATATAATTGCTGGGCAGGAGGGATGTTCCCCTGTCACCACTGTCTATTGATGGGGGAATCATGCAAGTTTCTTTCCTGCAATCTGTGGATGCAGGAAAGAACATTGCACCGTATATTATCTGCCTAACTGAAAGTGAAAGTAAATTGTGAATGTTTTGAAAGAACAGGAGAGGGGGAGGGAGACAGATGGGGGGAGAGAAGGGATGGAGATAATGTAGTTCAGTGATTACAGTGTACTGCAGTCTGCAGTGCACACACTTAAACACGGCCCAGGCTAGAATATCTGGTTGTGTGAGCGCTCGCATTATGCAGTGTCGGTGAGCACAGGGAGGGGGAGGAATCCCCCGCAGAGCTTACTGGGGACGCTCTCCCTCTCGGGGAGCAAAATACAAAAATTGCAAAAAAAACAAAAACAAAAAAAAAACTTTTTGTTTTTTTTGGGGGGGGGGGGCACATGGTGGGGCACAGCATGGTGTTGGGGGGGTCAGGGCCCCCTCTGCCCCCCCCCTAGGGACGCCTCTGACCAGGAAGTGGAGAAGCTGAGCTGCAGCCGGGACAGTGCTGGAGAGAGGAAGTAGTTAATTGTTTAGGGAATGGAGGGGGAGGGGGGGAAGGTAGAGGTGCATTTTATATAATAATTCAGGGAATGCATTAACCCCTTCCCCGCCGAGTCATTGTAAAATGACATCGGCGGGAACCCTTCATCCTTCAGACTGGACGTCATATGACGTCCTTGCATTCCTGGGCCGGTAGGGGGCGCCGAATTGCTCGGGACCCAGATATTGTGTTTTTTTTTCAAAATTGTCGCTCTTCTTTTGTTTATCGCGCAAAAAATTAAAACCGCAGAGGTGATCAAATACCACCAAAATAAATCTCTATTTGTGGGAAAAAACGGGCGTCAATTTTGTTTGGGAGCCACGTCGCACGACCGCACAATTGTCATTCAAAGTGCGACAGCGCTGATAACTAAACTAAACTAAAACTAAAATCTACTGATACGCCGGCGTACTTTCAAATTTCCTGCGTCGTATCTTTACTTTGAATCCTCAAACCAAGATACGACGGCATCTGGGTTCGATCCGACAGGTGTACGTCTTCGTACGCCTTTGGATCGTAGATGCAATAATTCGGCGTCCTGGGTGGAGTTCTTCGTCGTTTTCCGCGTCGAGTATGCAAATTAGCTTTTTCCGACAATCCACGAACGTACGCGTGGCCGTCGCATTCTCTTACGTCATCTCTAGTCGGCTTTTTCCGGCGTATAGTTAAAGCTGCTTTTTTTGCGGCATATAGTTAGACTTGCCATGTTAAGTATGGCCGTCGTTCCCGCGTCGAAATTTGAATTATTTTTTTTTTTTGCGTAAGTCGTCCGTGAATCGGAATGTACGTAAGTCCCGTCTAAGTTAAAAAAAATGACGTCCTAGCGACGTCATTTAGCGCAATGCACGGCGGGAAATTTCGGGACGGCGCATGCGCAGTTCATTCGGCGCGGGGACGCACTTCATTTAAATGAAACACGCCCCCTACCCGCCTAATTGGAAATCCGCCGCCAGAAATACACTACGCTGCCGTAACTTACGGCGCGAAATCTTTGAGGATTCGAAAGAACGACAGGTAAGGTACGGCGGCGTAGCGTATCTCTGATACGCTGCGCGGGTGCAGATCTATGTGGATCTGCCCCTTTGACTTTAGAACCACTTTAGGTGCTTGTCCTGCAATTTAGGCAGTTGTGGCATGGTGGTTCATCCTTTGGTGGGTTAGACACCCTCTGAAAAGTGATCCACTGTGGATCACCTTTCAGAGGGATGGCAAGAGCGGCCACACATACAAACAAGCCCTCAGAATGGTGAATACATTGTCAATTCAGAACCCCCCAATAAAAACGAATATATTCCTGGCAGATTTGTATGAGTAGGTAATACATCATTTACTCTATTAATATTCCTTCTGGGGTCCTTGCTAGAGGTGGACATACGTTACATAAATCCCCCCATCCACTCACTATTTGATGGGGGAATGCAGAGCAAATATTCTATTTTTCTGCCCCGGGCTGTGGTAACAATTGGATCTGTTCTTCCCCACATTCAGAGAACAAAGGAAATCTTGTTGTCTCTCCCTGACCATCTCCAGATCTTATAAGACGGCCTTGTTTAATAACCCCATACTAATGATCATCAATAGCTGCGAGACGTCATATGACCGGCGTATACATTACATTCCTACATTATGTTTGTTTAAATCTATGCCTTATGCCTGTTCCTTTGGAACTCTATGAACCAAAGTGTCAGTTCATCCAAAACGAATCATTTAGTTCTCGACAGAGAGGCTGGAAAGTGAAATATAAATCGTAAGTGTAAAATTATTGTATTGTATTATAAGTCTCATGTATCATAAAAAATTTACACTTTTTTTAAAATAAAATACTTGTTTAAATTTTTTTCATCATTTTTTTATCCTTTGCATCTAAGTGCTGTTGATATCCTGCAGCCTATTTGCAGCCAATTCCTGTGTACATGCTCTTCAGCAAAATACAAGACAAAATACATCTGCGCAATGAGCGGCTCGACCAGCAGCAGGATCCAATGGCTCCCGCTGCTGTGTGAGCCAAAAGGGGAGAGAGACTCGGGAAAAGCCGCTGCTCTCATGCACATCACTGGATCAAGATGGGGCTCAGGTAAGTATAAGGAGGAGCCGAGGGGGGAGCTGCACCCACAAGGTTTTTTACCTTACAGTGGCTGTAAACCAGGGATCCTCAAACTACGGCCCTCCAGCTGTTGTGGAACTACACATCCCATGAGGCATTGTAAACCTCTGACATTCACAGACATGACTAGGCATGATGGGAATTGTAGTTCCTGAACAACTGGAGGGCCAAAGTTTGAAGATCCCTGCTGTAAACCCTCACATATACCCAATGAATGGCCTCAGATGATACACAGGGATGTAACAAATCTCCCTACATAAGTTTTACATGTATATCCAGGGCTGGTGCAAGGATTTTTGACACCCTAGGCAAAACCTCATTTTGCTTGCTCTGCCCGTGTGACAGAAGGCCCTGCTATACAGGACACATTGGCTCTTCTTTCTCTGGCGCTGGCTCCAGTGTTGCGCTGCGCCTCTAATTACACTACCGGTTGGACAGAGCAGCTGCCTGAGACTGAGTTAGTTACATGCTGCAGCCTGCAGAGCATGCAGACACAGAGGGAAACCAGTGGCCGGGCACCCCTAGGCAAGCTAGGCCTTAGGCCGGGTACTCACGAGCAAACATGTACGGTGAAACCGGTCCGTCGGACCGTTTTCACCGTACATGCCTGCCAGAGGGCTTCTGTACGATGGTTGTACTAACCATCGTACAGAAGTCCGCGCGTAAACACTACGCGGGGCGTGTCCGCGTCGTCGCCGCGACGATGACGTGGTGATGACGCGGCGACGTGGGCGGGCCTGCCATTTAAAGGCTTCCACGCATGCGTCAAAGTCATTCAACGCATGCGAGGGACGGCGGGCAATCGGACATGTACGGTAGGTCTGTACTGACGACCGTACATGTCCGAGCGGGCAGGATTCCAGCGGACGGTTTTAAAACACGTCCAGGAATGTTTGCTGGAATTCGGCCCGCTCGCGCCTACACACGACCGAACATGTATGCTGAAACAGGCCCGCGGACCAGTTTCAGCATACATGTTTGGTCGTGTGTACGGGGCCTTAGGCGGCTTCCTGGTT
This sequence comes from Rana temporaria, assembly GCF_905171775.1. Lineage (NCBI taxonomy): Eukaryota > Metazoa > Chordata > Amphibia > Anura > Ranidae > Rana > Rana temporaria. The sequence goes on from NC_053492.1 coordinate 438,088,714, forward strand.
TGCCTAGTGGTAGCACCAGCCCTGTGTATATCTGCTGTCTTCAGCTTGCTATATTCTTTAGAAAGTGCACATTGTGTTAGAAATGTTCTCATCCTGTTCAGCACTGGGAGTGTAGTCTGGACATACAGTGTGTGACAGTGATTGGAAGAAAGGCACACACCTCACTTCACATAGGCAGAGAAACGAAGGAATGTGCTTTGAATAGACCAGCTCTCTGCTAATCTATTTATAGCAACCCATCCTGACACTAAATTTAGGCTGTTTTTTCTCGGTTGTTGGAGAAGTTATCATGCTGATTACAAAACAGAGCAGCAGAAACACACATGAATTAGGGCTTTGGGGAGAGATAAGAAAACACTGCAGATATATGTGCCAAGAGCAAAAATGTAATTAATCGGGTTTACATCCACTTTAATGCATAGAATGCATTAACCACTTGCTTACCGTATAACTTACATATACAGTGGCAAGGTGGCTCTGCTGCGTACGTGATCCAACACTACCCTTTTGAAGGAAGCCACAAATTCTGGGTAACTCAGGACCACAGGTTTTTGCGTCTCCCATAGAGGGTTTACCCAGGCCAAGGCTCTGTCAGAAAGCAAAGATATCATGAAACCTACTTTGCTTCTGTCCGTGGGAAACGCCGGGGGCAGAATCTCAAAGTATATCTTAACCTGGTTGAGAAACCCTCTGCACTGAACTGGACCACCCCCAAATCGCTGGAGAAGCGGAGCGGAACCAGACATACCTCTTATAGAGGTAATACTCAAGGCGGGTGCCTGCAACACAGGTTCTACTGGAGCGGCCACAGTGGGAGATTCCAGACAAGCCGTGCGACTCAGGAGCGTCTGTAACGCCATGGCAAACTGATCCAGGTCATCCAATCTGGAAAAAATATTATCAACAAGTGGATTGGCTGCATCTTCTGAAGTCATGGCCTTCGTCTACTGTCAGAAACCATGAATCAGACCGAGACAGAAGTACAGAGTAAGCGTAGTCAAAACATAGCCAGAGTTCAGTAACCAGATCGGGTAGTCGGCCAAGCCAATGTCAGAGAGCCAGAGATAAACGTAGTAGTCCAACAAGCAGGGTCGGTAGCCAGAAGGAACGCCAGCTGAGCAAGTCCAGAACAGGAACGCATGAGAAAGTCTCTGTGATGTTGACAAAGGCGAAGGCAGAGATGAAGTGAGCTGGAAGGCTTTAAGTAGGCAGGGCTGACGAGCAGATCATCAACAGGTGAGTCACCGTGGAGAGAAAGGAGCTGGCAATTAGCCGACAGCTGAGCGGCCAGCTCAGAGAAGGAAGGGCTGAGCCCAGCCCTGACAGGTGGGTAACCTGTTGGGGAACTACATTTCCCATGAGGCATTGCAAGGCTGGCTGTTACAATTACTCCCAGAGGCATGATGGGACTTGTAGTACTACAACAGCTGGAGGGCCCCAGGTTGCCTACCCCCGGTCTATAATATAGTTTGAACTCCAGCACATTGACAACCTTTTTATTTTCCAACTCCTATAACAAACCTGCTGAGATGTTTTTGTTACTCCATTTACATTAACAGCTTACTATAATAATCCCTGATGAAGGCATTTGTTTTAACCCATGAAACGCGTTGGCATTTATTTTACTGTAAAACAATGAAGTTGACTTTACAAACTAGTCATCCTTGCCAGTGCTCATTACCCATACACATGAAGGCCATTACAAAGTGTCAGTTTTAAGGCTCACCTCCAGCTAATACTTTTTATTCTTGGATAAAGGTCGGGAATTAGACCCTCTGCTTTTCATTGCTGTGTATGATGTCCCAGGTGGGATTTTGTATTTTTCCTATTTTGTCTGACGCTCGCCTCCAGCAGAGGGAGTGATGTGAAATTTCCTAAATAGAGGCATTGAAGTGATAACAACCTGGTCAGATTTTAACTCTTACAATTTACTAGGATTATTGTTTTATTGCTGTGTGTGTTCCCTTTTGGGGAGATATATCCTCACACCCAGTTTCGTCTGGCATAATTAAAATAAACGGAATTTGACAAGAACTCGCTAAAACATAATTTCGGGCAAGTAAAAGAGTTTATGGAGTTTCTAACCCCTGCATTCCATTCAAAAGTAATAAAAAAAGTTTGGTTGGAGTTGACCTTTAAGAAGTGCCTTCAAGATATTTCTCACAGCCACCAATCAGAATGAAAGGTGATGTAACAATAAAAAAATAAATACAATATAATATATGATAATAAAACATTACCTAACAAAAAGAAAACAACACAATACAACATCATTTTGGGTGAATGGAGTTTTAGGAGTGGAATTCTTTCACTCTGGTGACACAGAATTACAGGATGAAGATACAATTCCAAGCCGAGGACTGCGACGTCTCCTCGTTCTTGCTGTAAAACTAAAATGTTAATTATAAGTGACAGAAATGGAGTGAAGACAGAGCTTTTATAATCCTGGGAGTGTCCCAAACAGCTGACTTGGCGTAACACACCTTCACCGTAATCCACAAGCCGAGTCCGTTTTATGTCGTCTTTTATAAGAGAGATTCTGCACAGAAGTACACCATGTCTTCTTAAAAGGTGACTAAAGGAAAAAAATATTTTGCCTAAAATTAATGTCTGCAAGGTTGACAGACAGAATAGTGTAATGATTCTTTTAAAAAACGAGTAAATACCTATTAAATTCCTTCATCTATATCACCTCCGGCGTTCTAGTTTCTGTTCTCTCATTTACTTCCTGGTTTGCATCGTTCGTTCATGTAAGAACTACATTTCCCAGTATGAATTGCGGCACGCCCAGTAATTCACACCTCCTTGAAGTCTCTAACACGTAGAGAGCGTCCTGCCGCACAGATGTAGTTCCCAGGAGGGGGCGAGCACGTTACTGACCACCACAGTAAAGCCTCCCATCACGGTGGTCAGTAAAATCAGACAAGCAGGAAGTGAACAGAACAGAGAAGAAATAGAGCAACTTCTGAGCAAAAACGAACAATGAGGAAGTGAAAAGAGGAATGTCTGCAGGTAAAGGATGCTTATTATGAAAAAAAAAAATTCCTTTACAACCCCTTTAAATGTGTTAAACAACCATGCATGGTCAGCTTTAGGGTTAAAAAGAGCAGAGGTGGAGAAGGGAACATGGGCAAAATGAGAGTAGAGGAGGTGAGAGAAATGGATGAGAGGAAAGAAAGAAGAAGGGAGGGGAGAGAAATGGAGAGGTGAAGAGAGGAAAAGACAGTGGAGTGGAGATGAAGTGAAGGATGGAGGAAAGAGAGATCAAAAGAGGAGAGAAGTGTAGGGAAGAGGAGGGGAGAGGACAGAACTGGTGGGGAGGAGAGAAAAGGGCAAAAAAAAGGAGAAAAGAAGAGACGATAAGGGCAAAGAGGAAAGAATGGTGGGGATGAGAGAGAAGAGAAACGAGGCAAGAGAAGAAGCTAGTTAACAACACATATCAAATGTTGCAAACATGTGTAGCGCCTGTGTACTTTAAAGTACAGGTGCTATTCTAAATTTAAAGGGGATGAGAGAGTTAGCTCTCATCCAGTTGATTTGTTTAAATTGGGTCTCTGCTTCAGCTGGGCTATACTGTGGGCTCATTTTGTTGTTCCCGGGGTGCTATACCACCCCGGGGCGACAGGTGGCGCCAGTGTAGTCCCATCTGGGGTGCCTCTTGCCAGCAGCCAATCAGGAGGGGTTTTCCCTCACGGGGCATGCTGGGAGAGGGTACTTCTGGAGCAGACGCCTTTGGGCGGGGTTCTTGTTCCTGGTGCGGCACCCACCTTCGGGGTGACCACACATCGCGGCCTCCGGCGGGTTGGCCTGCCGGGCTGGGGTGCGCGTGCAACGCAGTGTTCCTGGTTCCGGGACCATGTTGGCCCGGATCAATTGAAGCTGTGGCGGGGCCCCAGTGATCGACTGGGTCCCCAAGTTCTGAGGAAAGATCCCCAGCGAGATAGCTGTTTGGTGGGGAGTCAGCCTGAGGAGAGCCAAGGGGGGCGGGCAATCCAATAGGGCCTCGACAATCCATTGGGGATCAAGGTAACCGGACACTGAAAGGTTGGATGTCAGCCATCTGTCAGTCGGTGACCCAAGTGAGAACTACCTGAGGGAGATTCAGGCGCAAATACTACCGAGGAGGATTTTCCTCCATTATCTACGTTCTAGGGAAGGGTCTGTGGCAAAGACTTGTTTTCCTCAAAGTTCCGAGTGATACCCTGGCTGTCGGGTTGGTGTGAGAGGCCTGTCCGGGTACACTATACCCACTCCGGCTGGAGTGGCAACAAAAGTAAAGTGTCGTTGGAAGCAGGGCCGGCGCTACCACTAGGCGAATCAGGCAGCCGCTTGGAGCGCACTGCCGCCTAGAGCGCAGCCACGGCCACTGGTTCCCCCACAGTAGTAGTTGTTACCGCTGCGCAGTCCTGTGGACGTAGAGGAGGCGCTGTGAGCTTGTCACAACCTCGAGCATCCAGTCAGTGGGTGGATCCATGTGCTCCCCCTCCCCCAGCTCCTCCCAGGCTCCCCTTCTCCCGCGCTCTGCGGATCTCCTACCATGTGCTGTGCAGAGCGCGGATAATGACTGCCGCCGCCGCCGCTGAGCAGCTCCTTGACCTTCTCTCCTCCTGGATGGACCGGACGGCCGTAGTGTGGAAGACCTTTCACCTGCCAGAACATCGATCATCAGAGAGGTACTGTGATGACAGTCCGCGGCGCTGCCCGACATCCTGTGACGTCACTGCCTGATCGAGGGTGCCCCGAACATCCCTGCTGACCACACACACAGACCTCCTGTCATCATCATGCTCCTCGTCATCCCCCTGTTCCTGGTATTCCACCATCCCACATCCAAGGCCTGTCATACATTTTATCACTTCCCTGTCACTTCCTACTGCCCACACCTGTCATCTCCATCCTCCCTGTCATCTCCATCCTTCCTGTCACCTCCCTGTCATCTCCATCCTTCCTGTCACCTCCCTGTCATCGCCATCCTTCCTGTCACCTCCCTGTCATCTCCATCCTTCCTGTCACCTCCCTGTCATCGCCATCCTTCCTGTCACCTCCCTGTCATCTCCATCCTTCCTGTCACCTGCCTGTCATCTCCATCCTTCCTGTCACCTCCCTGTCATCTCCATCCTTCCTGTCACCTCCCTGTCATCTCCATCCTTCCTGTCACTTCCCTGTCATCGCCATCCTTCCTGTCACCTCCCTGTCATCTCCATCCTTCCTGTCACCTCCCTGTCATCTCCATCCTTCCTGTCACCTCCCTGTCATCTCCATCCTTCCTGTCACCTCCCTGTCATCTCCATCCTTCCTGTCACCTCCCTGTCATCTCCATCCTTCCTGTCACCTCCCTGTCATCTCCATCCTTCCTGTCACCTCCCTGTCATCTCCATCCTTCCTGTCACTTCCCTGTCATCTCCATCCTTCCTGTCACCTCCCTGTCATCTCCATCCTTCCTGTCACCTCCCTGTCATCTCCATCCTTCCTGTCACCTCCCTGTCATCTCCATCCTTCCTGTCACCTCCCTGTCTCCCTGTCACTTCCTACCGCCCACCCCTGTCATCTCCATCCTCCCTGTCACCTCCCTGTCATCTCCATCCTTCCTGTCACCTCCCTGTCATCTCCATCCTTCCTGTCACCTCCCTGTCATCTCCATCCTTCATGTCACCTCCCTGTCATCTCCATCCTTCCTGTCACCTCCCTGTCATCTCCATCCTTCCTGTCACCTCCATCCTTCCTGTCACCTCCCTGTCACTTCCTACCGCCCACCCCTGTCATCTCCATCCTCCCTGTCACCTCCCTACCACCCACCCCTGTCATCTCCATCCTCCCTGTCACCTCCTTACCACCCACCCCTGTCATCTCCATCCTCCCTGTCACCTCCCTACCACCCACCCCTGTCATCTCCATCCTCCCTGTCACCTCCCTACCACCCACCCCTGTCATCTCCATCCTCCCTGTCACCTCCATACCACCCACCCCTGTCATCTCCATCCTCTCTGTCACCTCCCTACCACCCACCCCTGTCATCTCCATCCTCCCTGTCGCCTCCCTACCACCCACCCCTGGCATCTCCATCCTCCCTGTCGCCTCCCTACCACCCACCCCTGTCATCTCCATCCTCCCTGTCGCCTCCCTACCACCCACCCCTGTCATCTCCATCCTCCCTGTCACCTTCCTACCACCCACCCCAGTCATTTCCATCCTCCCTGTCACCTCCCTACCACCCACCCCTGTCATCTCCATCCTCTCTGTCACCTCCCTACCACCCACCCCTGTCATCTCCATCCTCCCTGTCACCTTCCTACCACCCACCCCTGTCATCTCCATCCTCCCTGTCGCCTCCCTACCACCCACCCCTGGCATCTCCATCCTCACTGTCGCCTCCCTACCACCCACCCCTGTCATCTCCATCCCCCCTGTCGCCTCCCTACCACCCACCCCTGTCATCTCCATCCTGCCTGTCACCTCCCTACCATGCACCCCTGTCATCTCCATCCTCCCTGTCACCTCCCTACCATGCACCCCTGTCAGTTTCCTACCACCCACCAGGGACAATTTTTCTCTTCACAACACAGACAGAGTGACATTCGTCCTTCCAGTGAAACCACAAATGAAGGGACTTTTTTTTATTTCAGCGACACCAAGGAGGGACGTTCTTTTTTTTTTGGGGGGGGGGGCACACATAACTGGTCTTGCCTAGGGCGCCAAATTGCCTAGCACCGGCCCTGGTTGGAAGCAGGACTGCTTCTGTACTGCTGAACCTGAATCTGCTATTTCTTCTCCTCATCCATCTTTGTTATCTACCTCAAGTTTGTTGTTTACCGTGTTGGGCAAAATAAAAGCACAGGAAAAGACACCTGCTGTTTGGACATTCCATCATTGCTGCTCTCATCATCTTCCCTAGACGCTCACAGAGGTAACACTCCATCTAGGGTTACCACATTTCCAAACTACCATTCAGGGACACCCCCCCTTCCCAAAAATCAGCTTGTGCTGTAACGAATCACAGCACAGTGATTGGACACAAGAGGCGGGATTTATGATTTCTCCAATCACAAGCATGGGGCGGGATTGTGCTCTTCCAGGCATTCCCGGCCAGGACAAGTACTGTCAGTGAGTAAAGCAGTGATGTGGCGGCCATTTTTGGGGGCATCAGATTGGCCCAGGGGGGGAAGCTGTGTCAGTTTCATTCCGGGACACTGTATTGTCCTGGAATGAAGGTGCCCGGGACAGACCTGCAAAATGCGGGACTGTCCCGGGCAATCCGGGACACATGGTCACCCTAACGCCATCCCAATCTATAACCAGCGGCTCCTTCGGGGGTGATACACATGCATATATATGAAATCTTAATTTCAGTGACACCAAGTGACTGAGTATGATCCGTAAAAAAAATAAAAATATATATATATAACAAATAAATCAAAACAAAACAGTCCTCTATTGTAACCACACACAAATAACAGTCCAAAAGTGTAGAAAAAACTGCAAGGCTGAAATGAAGAGTCCCACCCCAGATGATGACTGTTTAGTTGAAACACGTTGGGTGGACCCATTCACACACATCGCTCTTGCACTTTGTGATATGCCTATGATGTTCTTCCAAAGATGAGTGTTCATTTTTTTATCTTTTTTAATAAATACTACCTTGTACGGTATCACATTATGTGAGTTTTTTTGCCATTACGCATGCTGTGAACCACCCATTGCTCTCTATGCAGCGGCGGATGTCAGCGGACAACCGCCGGCATCCGATCCTGTCCCCTAAAAACAGACAGATAGGGTTCCTTTCCCCATTCATCCGGCAGATCGAATCGGATGACAGCTGGATGAAAATGGACAGGTGGTCCATTTCCATCCACCAGCCCCATAAAGAACAGCGGGCTGTGTCCGTGTCTGCTCTGCAAAGTGGAGCGGACACGGACCTGTCATCTGTCTGCTCAACAGGGATCAGTGGATAGATTCCATGCTGAGCAGGTGGATCTGCTTGACGGAGTCCGCCCCGTGTAAAAGGGGCTTAACCTCCTTAGCGGTATCCCCGAGCGTGACTCGGGGTGGTTTTTCCATGCTAGGATCGGTATCCCTGAGTCACGCTTGGGGTAGATGTGCAGAGCGTGCCGCGACGCGGCTAACCTTCTCGCAGCATCCACAGACAAAGTTACTTACCTTGTCCCTGGATCCTGCGATGCCGATTCCCTGCGACGTTACGACGCACGGGGGCGGAGAACGGCGCCAAATTCAAAAAAGTAAACAAACACATTACATACAGTATACTGTAATCTTATAGATTACAGTACTGTATGTAAAAAATACACACCCCCCTTGTCCCTAGTGGTCTGCCCAGTGCCCTACATGTTCTTTTATATAATAAAAACTGTTCTTTCTGCCTGAAAACTGTAGATTGTCCAAAAGTGTCCCTTTATGTCAAAAATGGTTTTAGAGCAGCTAGAAAACAGCGATAATAAATTATAATCACTTGCAGAATTGTGCGATAGCGATTTGTGGGGAAATTCGTCATAAAAAAATAAAAAGTAATGACAGCAACAATTCTGCAACTGAGCAAATGTCAGTGATTTTGAGTTGATTACATTATTGAATAATTTTTATTATAATTATATTATTATTTGTTATAATTATTTATAATTATTTATTATATTATAATTTATAATTTTGTTTTTAAAACAAATTCATACCCGGGACGCCTACTAGACTCTTGTTTGGTCAGATTTAAATGAGTTATTCCTAAGAATTGCAGGCCTACAGTATAAATCGCCAAATTTCCTTGCAAAATAATTGTACCGCTTTTGGTACGTAATTCCAGACAGAATCATACCGCCAGGGAGGTTAAAGACTCTCAACAAAATCCATATAAAGGATCCACTTCTAATACTCTGCACAAACAGGGATATACTATTGCAATTCTTAGATGTGATGGCTGCATTCGTTTTCTTTTCAGGCTTTCTTTCCTTTAATTTCATCTGGTGATCCAGCCAGTAAGTGTGTGGTTTTCCAAGGCTCCAGGGTTGTTAAGGCCACTTCTACACCATCCAGAACAAGACTGCGTACAGCCAGAAAAACACAAAAGAATATTTCTGGATCACCAGATGAAAATTTAGCACTGGGTGATTAGTGCTTGCAAAATTAAGTGTAGCGCTACCCAAGAGTGTATGTTTATTGACTCTATTTCTGGTTACGTCCACTTCTGTGTTCCTCCAAATGTCTGCGCACTGTACAAATTCACCACTAGATGTCCCTGCTGCATCTAAAATAAAAAGACTGAGGCCCGGTTTCACGTAGAAGCGTGTATCTTTTTTTTGCGGGCGTAACGTATCCTATTTACGTTACGCCTCCGCAACTTTGACAGGCAAGTGCCGTATTCTCAAACCAAAGTTGCGGCGGTGTATTGTAAATAGGCCGGCGTAAGCCCGCCTAATTCAAATGTGGCAGATGTGGGCGTGTGTTATGTAAATTTAATGTGACCCCACGTAAATTACACTTTTTACGAACGGCGCATGCGCCATCCGTGAAAGTATCCCAGCGCGCATGCTCAAAATTAACCCGCAAGAAGCCAATGCTTTCGACGTGAACGTAAATGACGCCCAGCCCTATTGGTGAACGACTTGCGCAAACGACGTAAACGTGAAAAATTTGACGCTGGCCCGACGTCCATACTTAACATTGGTATGCCTCACCTACGCCTCATATAGCAGGGGTAACTTTACGCCGGGAAAAGCCTAACGTAAACGGCGTATCTGTAATGCGACGTTCGTGAATTGGCGTATCTAGCTGATTTACATATTTCTAGGCGTAAATCAGCGTACACGCCCCTAGCCGCCAGCGTAAATATGCAGTTAAGATACGACGGCGTAGGAGACTTACGCTGGTCGTATCTTATACAAATTCTGGCGTATCTGATTCTTTGAATCAGGCGCCAAGATACGACGGCTCGGACTCAGAGTTACGACGACCGGCGTAACTCGTACGAGAATCTGGGCCTTACGCCCGGATTCACAAAGCACTTACGCCGACGTATCTCGAGATACGCCGCGTAAGTGCAAATATGCGCAGTCGTATCTATGCGCCGGACTCTGAAACCGAGATACGCCTGAAAATAGGCTTCGTCCGACCAACGTAACTTTCCTACGCCGGCGTAGAGTGGGCGCATATTTGGCGCACCCGTTGATTTTCTTTTCACATATGCAAATGAGGGATATACGCCGATTCACGAACGTCCGTCCGTCCGTCCGACGCAGTGCACGTAAAATCCCACGTCCGGCATAAAGTTGTGCCCCATAAAGCAGGTGTAAGTCGGCAGCATCCATGCAAATGGCTGCACCAGGGAACACAAGCCGACGTATTTTACGTAGTTTACGTAGGACGTGAATATGACTAGGCGTAGGTTACGTTCACGCCGTAGGCAGTGATCCGGCGTATCTTAGGGAGTAGTTCCGACGTGATTCTGAGCATGCGCACTGGGTTGCGTCCAGGGGACGGCGCATGTGCCGTTCATTATACGTATCTGTCTGAGACTCAGCCCATCATTTACATGGGGTCACCCCTCATTTGCATGGCTCACGCCCACTTCCACTTACGACGACTTACGCCTAAGAAACCCAGCGCAAATTTGGCAGCACTGGCTTCGAGAATCCAGTGCTTGCCTCTCTGCGCTACGTCGGCGTAACGTAAAGGAGATACGCTACGGCGGCATAAATATGCGCAATGTATGTGAATCCGGGCCTTAGAGCCCAGGGAGAGCTTTATGATTTCTGTACAAGCTGGGCACTTTGTGATTAGTGTTTGCATCATCTCATGAATTGTCACTCATGTGTTTGGCACTTTTTTTATGGGTATTCATTCTTTTAGCGCAGTTTTGCCAACCTACTGCAGTATAATGATGACGGCTGGTCGGCAAGCAGTTACAAAATATACTTTGTGACATTTGAGGGATTTGTTTATGAAGACTTGTAAAGTTACCGAAAGGTCCAGTTTAACGATGGAGTTGAGTTTTTAGCTGACAATGTAGGATCATCAGTACAGCGTTCTGGTGTAATGTATCAAAGCAAGTATGCAAACCTAATGACCAAAAGTCAAAGCATAATGGTTTCTATCGGGGCTTCTTTCATAAGCGTTCTTTGTGACAAATAGTGAATAATAATCATTTTACATGTCACATGTCGTGCTTTAAAATTGCGCATGCTCAAGGAATGGCGTCAAACTACGATACAAAAATCTCTATAGGTGATGCTTTAAAATTGTTTACAGGTTACCTTTTTTGAAGTTACAGAATTATTGCTCTCGCTCTAAAGTTTGCGGCAATACCTCACATGTGTGGTGTAAACACAATTTACATATGTGTATTAATTTTTTTTATGCTGTCTCTTTATTTATTTTATCACTTTTATGCCTATTACAACAAATGTAATAATCCCTTGTAATAGAAAATAAGGGATGACATTACTGGAGAGATCTGGGTTCTATAAGAACCTAAATATGTCCTCTACCTTTAAAAGCAAAAGATCAAAAAATAAATAATGGCCCGGATTCAGGTAGAATTGCGCATTATTTACGGAGGCGCAGGGCAGCGTTTTTGCCCTGCGCCCCCGCAAATTTGCTGCGCTGCCCTTGATTCACGAAGCAGAAGCTCCGTAAATTGCGCGGGCGCGCCGGCAAACTACGTACAATTCAAATTTCGCGACGCGGGAACGACGGGTATGCGTAACATTGGCTGCCCCTGCTAATAGCATGGGCAGCCTTACGCAAAAACCGCCGTACGGAAACGACGTAAATTGCGTACGCAGGGCTCGCGCAATGTTGTGAATCGGTGTTAGTATGCAATTTGCATACTATACGCTGAGCACAACGGGAACGCCACCTAGCGGCCATCACAAGAATGCAGCCTAAGATATGCGGGCATTCTGCCCTAGACCGGAAGTGGCTGGGTGCCATCACAGCCATGCTCCTAGGTGGTTTCCAGATGCGGGGAGGAGCCGCGAGTGCCGTTGGGGAACCCCAGAAGACAAGGATTGGGGGCACTCTGTGCAAAACGAACTGCACAGTGGAGGTAAGTATGATATGTTTGTTATTAAAAAAAAAAAAAAAACAGGGTTTAGTAACCCTTTAAGGTTTCTTGGCTGTCTCTTGGCAACTCAAAGTTTCATCCCCCTCCATTTAAACCAAATAAATCCTAAGGGCGGGATTCAGAGACAACTTACACCGACGTATCTGTTGATACGCCGCGTAAGTTGAGTTCTAGGATGCGCTGTCGTATCTATGCGCCGTATTCACAGTACAAGATACGCCTGAATTTTGACTTCCTACGACCGACGTAAGTCTCCTACGCCGTCGTATCTTGGGTGCATATTTACGCTGGCCGCTAGGGGCGCTTCCGTTGATGTACGTGTCGAATATGTAATTGACCTAGATACGCCGATTCACGAACGTACTTGCGCCTGTCGCAGTAAGCTACGCCGTTTACATAAGGCGTACGTCCGGCGTAAGTTTACCCCTCATAAAGCAGGGGTAAGTCATGTTAAGGTATGGACGTCGGAAACGTCTGAACAGCCGTCGTATTTTACGTTGTTTACGTAAGTCGTACGTGAATGGGGCTGGGCGTAAGTTACGTTCACGTCGTACGCATTGAGCCGTCGTATCTTAAGGAGTATATGTGAAGTGATTCTGAGCATGCGCGTGCATGCGCCGTTTGCACGGCCATGCATTTACATGGGGTCATGGTTAATTTTAATACAACACTCCAACCCTGCACTTTCATCAAAGCAGCTGCCCCGAAATTGAGGGCCCCATGATGACACTGAGAGTGATAAATACAAAGGGGAGGGAGTCTGCCTCCTACCTACTTGATGTCTGTTTACCTGCACTGTCATCATTGTAGGGACCCCAGAGCATTACTTGCCCAGGGGACCATGATGCTATTAAAACGGCCCTGGTCCTGGGACTATTGGAAGTAGAGCTACCCCCTTTGGGGTAATTGGCTATTGTGAACCTGTAATTTGGTTACACATTTGTCAATCTGGAGTTCCAGTAGAGTTGGATGGGACAGCAGTTGCACCAGATTCAGATCATAGTGCCCTCTGTGTTTCTGTATCTCAAACATCAGTAAGAGACTGATTAAAACATTTAGAATGAATTTAAAGCGGGAGTTCACCCGAAATTTTTTTTTACCCTTAGATTCATGCTCATTTTGTCAAGGGGAATCGAGTAGTTTTTTTAAAATCGAAGCAGTACTTACCGTTATAGAGAGCGATCTTCTCCGCCGCTTCCGGGGTATGGTCTTCGGGACTGGGCGTTCCTATTTGATTGACAGTCTTCCGACAGCCTTCCGACGGTCGCATACATCGCATCACGAGTAGCCGAAAGAAGCCGAACGTCGGTGCGGCTCTATACGGCGCCTGCGCACCGACGTTCGACTGCTTTCGGAAAATCGAGACGCGATAGATGCGACCGTCGGAAGCCTGTCGGAAGCCTGTCAATCAAATAGGAACGCCCAGTCCCGCAGCCCATACCCGGAAGCGGCGGAGAAGATCGCTCTCTACAACGGTAAGTAAAGCTTCGATTTTAAAACAACTAGCCGATTCCCCTAGACAAAATGAGCCTCCATCTAAGGGTAAAAAATTGTATTTCCGGGTGAACCTCCACTTTAAGAACATATAGAAAGTCATGTTTTCCAAATCCTACTGTAGGTGACCTTGCTTTACTGATCACAGAGGTCATTTCATGATGACACAAGTAATTCAGTGTTGTCATTGGTTGCAGGTCTCTAAGATGGGCGAGCTTTCTGAGACGTGTGGAAAGAATACCTGCACCGATCAGCACAAGCTGCAACAGATGTTCCTCCTGAATGATCTGCGCAAATGGATTAGTCAGTCACCAAGAGACCGGGTGACATGGTCACTGCATGGATTTTCTATAACTGCCCTGGAAATCTTATTACATTTCAGACGAGTCTAACGAGTAAAGGCTCATTTCTAGAGATCCTCAAAAAAACGGGGACACATGTGACCTAAATTTTCAGATTTTAAGCAAATGATTCAATGTGATAACACTGTATGATTATTTTGTGCAAATTTAGGTAAAGATTATTTTTTACAAATAACCAGACACAGATAGCATGCTAAACTGATGCCTTTTGGCTATCCAGCTCCTTAAAGTAGTAGTAAATGTGTTTTTTTTACTTTTCCCTACAGATAAGCCCATAAGGCTCACTAGGGTGACCACATTTCCAAACTGCCATTCAGGGACACCCCCCCCCCCCATTTTTTTTGCAGATTTTGGGGGCAGGGGCGTATGAAATCAGCGGCCCATGCGCAAGATCAAAAGTGGGCCCTAGGCATCAAGAAGAACAACTGAGTGGGGGGCACAGAGTAGTCAGAGGGGCAGTGCGATGGACAGGGGGACCGTGGGATGGACAGGGGGACCGTGGGATGGATAGAGGCATACCTCCCAACTTTCTGAGATGGGAATGAGGGACACCTATTAGCAAAAATATGTAGGAGAATTATAAACAAAAATAAAAATGGTTAAACCCACAGGTGCTTTTTTACCACTACTATTCTTTTATATTGGCTCCTTGAGGGACAAACAAAGAGGAAAGAGGGACAGAGGGACAATGCCCTAAATGAGGGACAGTTCCTTCAAATCAGGAACAGTACAGGAGGGGGGGACTGAAGAACAGCACAGGTGGGACCAGAGGACAGCACAGGAGGGGGGGGGCTGAAGAACAGCACAGGTGGGACCAGAGGACAGCACAGGAGGGGGGGGACTGAAGAACAGCACAGGTGGGACCAGAGGACAGCACAGGAGGGGGGGGACTGAAGAACAGCACAGGTGGGACCAGAGGACAGCACAGGAGGGGGGGGGGCTGAAGAACAGCACAGGTGGGACCAGAGGACAGCACAGGAGGGGGGGGACTGAAGAACAGCACAGGTGGGACCAGAGGACAGCACAGGAGGGGGGACTGAAGAACAGCACAGGAGGGGGGACTGAAGAACAGCACAGGAGGGGGGGACTGAAGAACGGCACAGGTGGGACCAGAGGACAGCACAGGAGGGGGGACTGAAGAACAGCACAGGAGGGGGGACTGAAGAACAGCACAGGAGGGGGGGACTGAAGAACGGCACAGGTGGGACCAGAGGACAGCACAGGAGGGGGGGACTGAAGAACGGCACAGGTGGGACCAGAGGACAGCACAGGAGGGACCAGAGGACAGCAGGGGGTTGGAGAATAGGGGGTGAGGTGGGAGAGAGCAGAGAAGTTACTGGGGAAGATCAGCCAGGAGAGTGTTGAGGGACCTGTGGGCAGCAGAAGGAAACTGGATAAGAGGGGTGGCATATAGAGAAACTGATGCCCCCCCCCCCCCATGTTCTTCTTGCAGCCACTGAATGCCCGCTTTTCCTCCTTTACCTCCTGCAGGCATTCAGTGGCTGCAAGAAGAACATGGAGGGCATCAGTTCCTCTATATGCCACCCCTCCTATCCAGGTTTAGAGGGAAGCTGCATGGACCCCCTGGAGTATGAGGCTGGGTTGCAATGGCGCCCCCTGTAGTTACACCGCTGCAGTGGAGTAACTAAAACATTTCTGGCAGTTTGAAGGAGCAATGAATGGAATGCTGGCAGGACTCTGAGGTTGTGATAGTCGCTGATGAGCCACTCCTGAGAGGATTGCTTGGTATACAGAGGGGGTAACAAGACTAGAAGGTGAAAAGGTGGCAGAACATGAAAGGCTGAGGGTGAAGGAGGAGGGGGGGGGGGGCAGTGAGAGGCAAACAAGTAGTGGGAGAGAAGAGACAGGGAGCAGCCGGACAGGACTGGGTGTGAGGAGTTATCATGTGTGCAGGAAACATCTTCAGCTCTGAGGAGTTCATGCTGGGACCTGTAGTTCTTCACTTTTGGGGGGGGAGTCACATCCCCAAAAGTGAAGGATTACAAGTCCCAGCATGAACCCTGCCCTGATATCTAAGGAAGTTTCCTCCTTCCATCCAGGGTGTCATGTGTCAGTGTCTCTCCTGCCGACCCTTATCTGGAGCAAGCCTCTGAGTGTACTGTGCAGAGTGCAGACACACACTCCAGTGTCTTACTGAACTCTGACTGCTGAGGGAGAGCCGACAGGATTATAACACCGATGGATCTTCAATGCTGGTCAGTGCTTTGTAATTTTACTTGCCTTAGTTTGTACCATCTCTCATCTGTACACTGCAGTCTGACTCAGAGTCTGATGTTTCTTCTGCATGCCGGCTGGACTCCAGAACATACACGAGGAGGTGGGTGGAGCTGAACAGAAGGCGCGGAGGAGGAAGTTAAACTCTCATCTGCTGCTATAGGTCTCTGCCTCTCTCCTGCTCTGACGTCACTGGTTGCTACACGCCAAGCGGGAGGCAGGAGGTAGCAACCAGTTTGGGCACTGAGCCAGGGGCGGTGAATAAAGAAAAAGGGGTCTCACTCTCTGTCAGCTAGGGGTCCACCACAGGCTGAGACAGAGAGGATGTATGCAAAGGCTATTTTAGGGGGCATTAGATCGGCCCAGGCCAATTCCGGGACTCTGTATTGTCCCGTAATGAGGGTGTCCGGGACACGGGACACAAGTATTAATTAAGGGACAGTCCCGGGCAATCCGGGACACGTGGTCACCCTAAGGCTCACCTGTAGATACAGTAAGGGCCAGATTCTCGTAGATCGGCGTATTGTTGTGCAGGCGTAACGTATCCTATTTACGTTACGCCTCCGCAACTTAGACGGGCAAGTGCTGTATTCTCAAAGCACTTGCTCCGTAAGTTGCAGCGGCGTACCGTAAATAGGCCGGCGTAAGCCCGCCTAATTCAAATTTGGAACAGGGGAGCGTGTTTTATGTAAATAACTTGTGACCCGACGTGATTGACGTTTTTCACAAACGGCGCATGCGCCGTCCGTGGAATATCCCAGTGTGCATTGCTCCAAAGTACGCCGCAAGGACGTACTGGTTTCGACGTGAACGTAAATGACATCCAGCCCCAAAATTAGACGCGGGAACGACGTCCATACTTAACATTGGTACGCCGCATGTACGCCACCATATAGCAGGGGTAACTTTACGCCGGGAAAAGCCTAACGTAAACGGCGTATCTGTACTGCGTCGGCCGGGCGTACGTTCGTGAATTCGCGTATCTAGCTGATTTACATATTTCTAGGCGTAAATCAGCGTACACGCCCCTAGCGGCCAGCGTAAATATGCAGTTAAGATCCGTTACGCCGGTCAGATCTAATAGAAATCTATGCGTAACTGATTCTAAGAATCAGGCGCATAGATACGACCGCCCAGACTCAGAGATATGACGTCGTATCTCTTTTGAGAATCTGACCCTAAATGTTTAGGAGATATTCGCGCTTGAAGAAGCCGGTGACATCACTGGTACATGCACACTGTGCTCTGAGTTGACAGCACATTAAGTGTGCCGTCAATCCAGAGCAGCCAGAACTCCGCATGGCCATTCAAACAGCTGGAGCCCGCAAACCCTCAAGGAAGACGCGGTGAAGATGGAAGCGCTAGCAGCAGTGGTAGCACCCAGCTGGAGGGCTTTGTTTTAGGGAAAGTCTGTCATAATGTGATAGTAACCCCCTAAGGTAAGGTGACCAGATTTTTAAAATGAAATCCGGGGACATATTTTTTTTTTTTACTAGTAATGACAACAGTAGTAGTCGGGGGCCCGAAGAGTAAAGCCGTGTACACACGACCATTTTTCATGTCATGGGAAAAAAACAAAGTTTTTCTCAACGCGATACTTGTCAAGCCTGCCTTGCACACACACGATCGTGAAAAAAAAATGCACGAGCAACGGCAGGACTATAAAAGGGAAGTTCCATTCGGATGGCACCACCCATTGGGCTGCTTTTGCTGATTTTGTGTTACCGCGTGCAGGGCCGGATTTGCTCTCCCTGCCGCCCCAAGGCCAGGTTCCACAATGCACCCCCTCCCCGCCAACCAACCCCCCCCCCAAATCAATAGAGAGTGTGCGGCACGGTTAGTTCAAATATGTTTTGTTTGTTTTTTTACTTTTTTTATTTTTATTTATTTGTAGCTTGTCGCTTACTTTTTAAAATTTTTGTATCATTTTCTTATTATTTTTCTTATTCTTTACTTTTTTTATTTTATTAATTTAATTATAATTTCTTATTATTTATTTATTTATTTTTTATAAAAAAAAAATTCACTTAACTTTTTTGCTATCACACAGGAGAAAACAATTTCCTGTGTGATAGCAATTGGAGGTGACATGTTCTCTTTATTGACCCTGTCACCTCCAAAACAGGAGTCCTAGCACTGTGCTATAACTCCTGTCACAGCTGAGATGGGAAGAGCACAGCTCTCCCCTCTCACTGTGTACATCGAGAGCAGCAGGGACAGGAGACAGACTCGGTGGCCGGGGGGAGGACGGAGTCCAGAAGACAGAGCCAGCAGAGAGAGGTATGTGGGGTGGGGTGGGGGGGGGGGGCGGACGGGTGCACAAATTTTACAAGTGATTTCGGTGACATCGCGCAATCACTTGTTAACGAGCGGATTCCCCCATAACTTGCCGCCCTTAACTGTTTGTTCCGGGCTTCGGGGGACTCCATGCCACTGCCGCCCCCTGGAGCCCTGCCGCCCCAAGGCCTGGCCTCAGTGGCCTTGTGGGAAATCCGGGCCTGACCGCGTGTTAGTGAAAGTTTTGTGAGAGACGATTCACGCTTTTCAGTCTTCGTGCTTTTCAGTCTGTTACAGCGTGATTTATGTGCTATCTCCATTACAAATGTTAGTTTTACCAGAACGAGTGCTCCCGTCTCATAATTTGCTTTTGAGAATGCACGTTTTTTTCCCTTCATTAAAGACTACACGTGACCGTTTTTCACGACGTGAAAAACGACAAGAAAAATTAGAGCATGTTCTAAATTTGGCCATTTTCACCCCTCCTAAGCTAGTAGGAGCGGGGGTGCGTAATTTAGAATTTTTTTTTTAATGTAGCGCTACCCCTGAAGGAGCCGCTGATTTGTTGTTGGGATCGGCATATTAAGTTACCTTGATGTGGCCCAGGGGTGCAGTTGTAGAATCAAAGTAGTGAGCGAAGGTCCAGACAGTGAATAAAGGGTTTTCCAATGCTTTATTTCCAGGCCAACACGGCCAACACCAACATCAAATGGGAAGAAAAAGGTGATGAAGAGAAAGGGAGAACCTTGCTGTATCAGGCCTGGATATGAACCGAGCAGTCCTGCTCTCAGTAGTATGAAATTGTGATTCGTCGCCACTCTTCCTGAGTGGTTGAAGACAGTTCCCCCCGGACAGACCCCTCTCACAAGCCTGGCAGCCGAGGTGTCACTTAGATTTGCTGGTAGGGACAGATCTCTCTCACAGACCCGGCTCCAGGG
The DNA here is from genome assembly GCF_905171775.1 of Rana temporaria. Lineage (NCBI taxonomy): Eukaryota > Metazoa > Chordata > Amphibia > Anura > Ranidae > Rana > Rana temporaria. The sequence continues at coordinate 438,108,087 of NC_053492.1, forward strand.
CCTCCGCCACAGGCCAACCACTCTAAGTGAGCCAAATGGACGAATGGAGCGAATCCTCCCAGTAGGCCCTCAGAATAGGTCACCGGTTGACAGCAAAGCGCACCTGTCAGCACTCTGGTCACCAGATCCCCGATTGGTTCGTTCAAGCCCCGTTGGACAACCTGCCTCTGGGTTCCCCTCAAGCCGACCCCCCAATCGAACGGCACCCAGCCCGGGATCCCCTCAATAGAACTGGGGACCCAGTAAGTCACTGGAGTCCCCTTTTACCTCCGGATGAGGTTCCGCGTAGTCTGCAACTTTGGCCAGGTGGGCCGCGCCGGCGGGGCCCATGGATGCGCGCACCCCGAAGGTGGATGCCGCACCTGGAACCGGGACCCCGCGAAGAGTTTTGAGCACATGACACCTGTCACAGATATACCCTTCCCCAGCATGCCTTGCGAGGGAAAAACTCCTCTGATTGGCTGCTGGGGAAAACTTGCTCTGCCAGAACCCCTCTGGTGCCAACTGCTGGCCAGGGATGGTACTGCATCCCTGGAGCACAGACTGACCCAGTGGACATTTCTGGAACGACAGAAGTCCAATTTAACCAATTGCGAATGGGAGCAAAATAACTCTCCCATTCCCCACTAACTTTAGCGTAGTGCCCATACTGAAAGTAAGGGGGCGCTACATTTAATTCTGCACTGACTGTCTTTGAAATTGCCCCAGCCCCTATTCAAATCCAATCCGGGGACACAACTGGGGAAAGACTTGGTCTGGGGACAGTGTCCTCAATCCAGGGACTGTCCCCTGAAACCGGGGATGTCTGGTCACCCTACACTAAGGAGCGCACATAGTTCTTTTTTTTAATGCAGCAGTTTACTACTGCTTTAAGGCTAACTATATAAGAATTTAAGTTTAATTCAATTTAAATTGAAGGTGGTCCCTAAGGGGAAGCCCTCTTGTCAGGTCGGCCTCGACCAGGTACGTGACAGGGGTGCAGTAGGGTTTGGTTGGCAGTCTCTCACCAACTCTTGGGGTGACAGCTGTTCTCCCTCTGTTCTCCTTTAAGGAGCTCAGCAAAGCCACTGGCAGCTGCGTTCTCCACTAGGATCAGATGACAGCACCATTTAGCAGCAGCAGCGCTCTTTCCAACAGTTAGGTTGGCAGCAATGATCAACAACAGTGGTGTTCTCACATACCAGGAGATGTCCGCTACTCTGCCTCTCTGCATCCCTGATACAATGCCAAAACATTCTGCTAACAGCTTGCAGTACTCACAATGTCCTCACCACATGCCTCGAGTCTGGAAACAGACCCTCCGTTTAGAGTTGGCACCTTTTCTTCAAGTCAAACCTGAGCACTTTATCGACACAGGGCACATTATTATTATTTTTTTGTATAAGCTATAAGATTATAAAAGGAGAGTAGTAATGCAGCGTGCTGCAAGGAACAGTGGGCCAAATCCTCAAAAATCCTGCCTAACTTATCTTTTCCCATTTAAGTTACACTGCCTTAAAATTTCTACCTAAGTGCCCGATCCACAAAGCACTTACCTAGAAATTTCAGGCCGTGTAACTTAAATGTCTCCGGCGCAAGGCGGTCCTCTTCTGCAGGGGGCGATGACAATTTAAATGAGGCGCGCTCCCGCGCCGGCCGTACTGCGCATGCTCGTGATGTCATTTTCCTGACGGGCAGCGCACGAAATTACGCTACGCCGGGCTTTGTGGATTGCGACGGGACAATAAAGTTGCGTTGGGTAAAAAAAAAGTTACGCGCCGAAATTTTTTTTTTTAAATTTTAAAAAAATCACGGCGATCGAAAAAAAGGTCTGTTTTTACAAGGTGTAACTAGTTTACACTTTGTAAAAGCAGAACTAATTTTACGTATGCAAACGTAAACTTACGCAGAAAAAACAAAGCTGAAAAGCTTTGTGGATCTCCGTTAGTCCTCATTTGCATACGCAAAGCGGCATTTCGACTCGAAATGCCCCCAGCATCCTAAGATCCGACAGTGTAAGTCTCTTACAGATGTCGGATCTTCTGCCTATCTATGGAAAACTGCTTCTGAGGATCAGTTCCAAAGATAGGCACAGGGATACGCAGGCTGAACAGCAGTTCCGCCTGCGTATCCCTTTTGAGGATTTGGCCCAGTGAGTGTAGCCAAACTGCTCCTGCTGACTTTATTGCCCCCCCGGGATGCCTGGATGGGTGGCAACCCTACCTCCATTTGCTCTCTACAGAGCACTGGTCATGCTGGGATCTGCAATCCCAGAGACTATCTCTTCCACAAGTCATAGTTGCTCCAAGCAGGCCCTATCTTTCCCTCAATCCACAGCAGCTCAGTTTCCTACTTCTTTTTGTGACTGCATGTAGTCCTGGTGGTGGCCAGTGCTCAGTGTCTCTCTGCCCTCTCCTCACTGACAGCCCAGAAGAGGGAGAACAGCTGCAGCATTGGCTATGTGTGATCTGCTGCAGCGTGTATGACAATGCAGTGCCAGTCTGGTCCATGCAGCTGTAGACCATGGAGTGTCTTGGACTGAGGCTACATGTGTTACACCCTAAATATGGGTGTGATGTAACATGGTAAGAAAGAGGGAGTAAAGTAAGGTGACCAGATTTTTAAAATGAAATCAGGGGACATATTTTTTTTTTTTACTTGTAATGGCGGCAATCAGCGACTCTCTGCCGCCACCGCCTCCTCACAGCTTGTCAAGTCTTACTCTCCGGGCCCCGGGCTACTACTGTGTGGGGAGCGGAGGAAGATCACTCCGCCAGGGAAGGCAACTCCCTGGTAGAGTGATCTTCCTCCGCTCCCCATCCAGTAGTAGCCGGGGCCTGAAGAGTAAGACTTGAGAGGCTGTGAGGCGGGCGGCGAAGGGCAGAGAGTCGCTGATTGTTGCCATTACTAGTAAAGAAAAAATATGTCCCCGGATTTCATTTTAAAAATCTGGTCACCTTAACCTATGCTCACAGCCAAAACTGCCTACAATGGGCATATGAGCATCAGAACTGGACTACAGAGCAATGGAAAAGGGGGGCCTGGTCTCATAAATCGAATTTTCTTTCATTTCATGTGGATGGCTGGGTGTGTGTGCGTCACTTACCTGGGGAAAAGATGGCATCAGGACATAGTATGGGAAGAAGGCAAGCTGGCAGAGGCAGTATGATGCTTTGGACAATGTTCTGCTGGGAAACAGTGGTGGTTCGTCCATAGAGGGCGCTGGAGTGCCGCCCCCTCTGGCTCTCGCCCGCCACTGATTCTAATAACATACATTCATGCATTGCATGAATGTATGTTATTGTTGCCAGCTGCCGCTGGTCTATTCAGAGATGGCCGGAAATTGAGCGCCGGCCACCTGAATAACGGCAGCTGGTTGGCTTTGCGGAAGTGCCTATCAGAGCCAGCGGCGATCTGCAAGCTCACTCAATAGTAGCAGAGGAGTGTCGGGAGAGCGGAAGCGAGCAAGGGTCTCGTTACATTGGTGGCAGCAGTGGTATCGCAACGTCTGATGGTTCGGTCATCCAAGGCTCCGGGATCCGAACTACAGCTATGTGCCGTTCGGGATCCATAAGAACAAAACACCAGGCAGGCTGTATGTAAGTTCAAATAGGAAGACCTTTATTGGAAGTACACAACACACTTTTAAACAGAATTTGGAACATCCCGCCCCCAACAATCGCTTTCCTATTGGTCAATTGTAAAGTACATCGAGTTCTCCTTCAGGTCCTCATAACCATGCAAATGAGGACTTGAACGTGAGTCAGCCGGGATTGGTCCGATAGCTTGAATGGAGGGACTGTTATGTGTAATGAGACAGAAGCCCCAGGGGGCAATCAATGTACACAATTGCCAGACACAGAACAATGGAGCCGTCTGGCCTTAAGACAGAGCAGAAGACCCCCACTGTGTAACAGATTTCAAAGAAATACCCTTCAGCATTCCAAGGTCCATGACAGTGCGTTCCTTGGATAAGACTGACGGCCGTCTCAGCCAATCAGGTTCCCCGATTCTGGTTATCGGTAACCTGATTGGCTGAAGCGTCACCAAAGCGGGAGAAGGCATCGAGGGACGTGGAAGGAGTAAGGTAAGTGCATTTTACAGGGCACAGCAGCGACAATGGGCACAGAGGCGCCAAAGGGCACAGTGGCATCAATGGGCACAGTTGCGACAAAGGGCACAGTGGCATCAAAGGGCACAGTGGCATCAATGGGCACAGTGGTGACAAAGGGCACAGTGGTGACAAAGGGCACAGTGGTGACAATGGGCACAGTGGCAACAATTAAAGGGCACAGTGACATGCACAGTGGCAACAATGGGTACAGTGGTGACAATTGGCACAGTGGTGACAATTGGCACAGTGGCGACAATTGAGGGGCACAGTGGCTGCGTTTGATGGCATGGCACAGCGGTGACAATTGATGGCACAGTGGCTGTGTTTGATGGCATGGCACAGTGGCTGCGTTTGATGGCATGGCACAGTGACTGCGTTTGATGGCATGGCACAGTGGTGCGAATTGATGGCATAGTGATTGCATTTGATGGCATGGCACAGTGGTGATAATTGATGGCACAGTGGCTGCGTTTGATGGCATGGCACAGTGGTGTCAATTGATGGCACAGTGGCTCCGTTTGATGGCATGGCACAGTGGTGACAATTGATGCCACAGTGGCTGCGTTTGATGGCATGGCACAGTGGCTGCGTTTGATGACATGGCACAGTGGTGACAATTGATGGCACAGTGGCTGCATTTGATGGGCACAGTGAGGCTGCAATTGTTTTCTTTTTTTCGTTTGCGCCCCCCAAAAAATTTTGGCACCAGCCGCCACTGCTGGGAAACCTGGGGTCCTGTCATTCATGTGGATGTTACTTTGACATGTACCACCTATCTAAACATTGTTGCTGAACAAGTACACCCCTTTATGTAAACGGTATTCTCTGATGGCAGTGATCTCTTTCAGCAGTGCAATGTGCCCTGCCAAAAAATGATTCATATTTTTTTTTGGAGGAACACAAGTTTTGAACCTTACTTTAGATCCAGCCAGAATTTAATCGCAGTAACAGAGTTATCTTAAAGTAACCCTGTTACCAACGTAAAAAAAAGGTAAAACCACAGAAAAAGCAAACATTTGAAATGCTTACTTGCAGTGGTTTTTGTTTCCATAATTTATTATTTATTCACTCATAGTGTGCCTATAATCTTGCTAAGGAATTTGACTTCTACAGGAAGAGTCAATTGCCTAGTATAGCCCCCTTCCAATATGGACACCATTTCCTTTTATAATAGAATCTGATTGCTGTCTGTGCTGGCCAAGCTCCTTGCCTCCTCCCCTCATCTCCCTACATAACCATTTATGTAGCTGCTGGAGGAGAAGCAAAAGAGAACACTAGAGAGCAGGGGTGTCAAACTCAATTTCATCACGGGTCACATCAGCATTATGGTTGCCCTCAAAGAGTTGGTTGTATCTGTAAGACTCTGTTTCTGCTCTTCATTATATTTAATAATTGCCTTGGCATTCCGTTATTACTGGTTTTACTATTAATTTACGTGATAACTAGCTCTGAAAGTAGAAGCCCAGGAAAAATAATTGTAAGCAGATATTCAAGTGTACAACTATTGTACAATTTATTGAAAAATTAGTTTTGGTATTAGAAAGTATTACAGAATGCAGAGTTCAGGAGTACGCTATGTGCAGAGTTCAGAAGTACGCTATGTACAGAGTGCAGAATTCAGGGATGCACTACATAATTCAGAGTTCAGGAGTGTGCTTTGTGCAGAGTTCAGGAGTATGTGGTCTGCAGAGTTCAGGAGTGCCCTGTGTACAGGGTTTAGAGTTCAGGAGTGCCCTGTGTACAGGGTTTAGAGTTAAGGAGTGCCCTGTGTACAGGGTTTAGAGTTCATGAGTGCCCTGTGTATAGGGTTTAGATTTCAGGAGTGCCCTATGTACAGGGTGCAGATTTCAGGAGTGCCCTGTGTACAGGGTGCAGAGTTCAGGAGTGCCCTATGTACAGGGTGCAGAGTTCAGGAGTGCCCTATGTACAGGGTGCAGAGTTCAGGAGTGCCCTGTTTACAGGGTGCAGAGTTCAGGGGTGCGCTGTGTACAGAGTGGCAGAGTTCAGGGGTGCGCTGTGTACAGAGTGCAGAGTTCAGGGGTGCACTGTCTACAGAGTTCGGAGTGCAGAGTTCAGGGGTGCACTTTGTACAGAGTGCAGAGTTCAGGGGTGCACTGTTTACAGAGTGCAGAGTTCAGGGGTGTACTGTGTACAGAGTGCAGAGTTTAGGGGTGCGCTGTGTACAGAGTGCAGAGTTTGCCCGCCATTCAGAATGCCAAGATGTGAACGGAACCTTGGGGGTACCCAAGATTGACCCATGATTAAGTCACGTGTCTAGTGACGATACGCGTGGGGGAGGAGCTTGAGTGACGGGACGCACGGAGGTGCCGGATGAGGAGCCTGACAAGCTGAGCAGCTTACATGCACACACGCTGAAGCCTATTTAATATCGGGGATTCGTGAGTGATGTTCTGAGTGTTGTGAGACGCTGGTGTTTCATTAACGGTATCACACTATCGGTCTTTTCTCTGTCTCCCTTTCTTTGCATATCTGAACACGTGAATACCTGGTGGAAAGCACTTTTGACCTGACAGGTTTGATCATTACATCATCAAGCTGGTTATATCTCACACACTGTGCGTGTGTGGTTTGGCAAAGTGTTTCTGAGTTGCCTTCAGGATTACAGCAACAAGGGACGATATATATATAGAATTTGGAACTTTATTCTTTGTATCAAATTGTCTTTTTCCTCCAGTAATTTTGATGTGTTGACACCTTATTTAATCAGTTGATTTAGCGCATTATCCTTTTTCACATATTTTGCTTGGTTTAGTTCACCGTTATAATTGCTGCTTTTTCATTTATTTATTGATTAAGTGATATAATTAATTTTTCACTATAGTAGCGCTGTAGACCTTTCACATATATAACCTTGGGGGTATGCATCTCACTTCTACTCCTCCTCCTTGACTCTGACTTCTGACGCACTCTCCCACATCCCCTACCTTTTGCACATATCTTCCCCAACAGCCTTCATCATCCCCACCCCCAACAAAGTTTCCTTACACCTCACCCACTTGACCTGACTTTAGTACCAGTATACTAGCAGTGTATTAGTCTAGCAGTGTAGGCGGTTCCGTCTCGCCTTGCAGGGAGATCATTGGTCAGCATCTGTCCCCACCATGCCCTGCTGTGAGTGCATGCAGGGATTTGTGAAAGCCGCAATCCAACAAGAGCAAAGCTTCCCTTCTAAACATATTAGCGGAGAGTGGGGGGTGACGGATGAAAAAAAGCCCTGGGTGGGAGGGCCACATGGCATGGTCTGATTGGTCTGGATTTTTCCCGCGGGCCCTGTGTTTGACATATGTGCTAAAGAATTTCACTGAGTGACAGCTCTGGGTCCACTGGGGATGGTGACATTATATTCAACATGGTGGCACCAATCCAAGATCTCAAATCTTTTGGAAGTCTACACAAGGGAATCTTTTACAGTTAAATAATGTGCATAATACACAGTAAATGCACGTATTATGGTAAGATTGTTGTTAAATTGATCGGTCTGATGACAGGGCCACTTATAGAACTGCACACACGGGGCCAGATTCTCGTACTTTTCCCGCGGCCACAGCGTAAGCCATTTACACTACGCCGCCCCAACTTACTGGAGCAAGTGCCATATTCCTCAAGCACTTGCTCCGTAGTTTGCGGAGGCGTAGTGTAAAAGGCCCGGCGTATCCCCGCGTATTTCAAAGGGGGCGGCTTATATTTAAATTAAGCGCGCCCCCGTTCCGATCAAACTGCGCATGCGCCGGGCTAAAAATAGCCCAGTGCGCATGCTCCAGTTCTCGGCGGAAAACGTCAATGACGCACACGTCGGCGTCATTGACGTTTTCCGTATTCAAGAACGACTTACGAAAACGACGTACCCGACGGGAAAAGACGACGCGGACCCGACGCCATACTTAACATGGCATACGTGGGACTGGCGTAAGGTTACCCCTCATATAGCAGGGGTAACCTTACGCTTACGCAAACGACGTAAGCGACGATTACGCGACGCGAATTCGTTCGGGAATCAGCGTATCAGGCTCATTTGCATAAACAAATGAGACCTGAACGTAAACGCCACCTAGCGGCCGGCGGCGAATTACATTTAAGATCCGACAGTGTAAGTGACTTACACCTGTCGGATCTACAGCGTATCTATGCGAAAATGATTCTAGGAATCACTCGAATAGATACGCGGGTCAAAAAAGAGAGATACGACAGAGTTTCCTGAGATACTCCGTCGTAACTCTTCTGAGAATATGGCCCTAAATACACAGGACTGCAAGTTATCCAAAGCTGGTATCAGATGATGAGAGGAAATGACATCCATTCATACTAAAGGTAATTTAGATAAAAGGCTGCAGATGGATCCAGGTTGCAGTCTTGTATAATACCAATGCGTGGATTGTGTCCTTCTGTCCTGCTTAGCGGCTATCAGCCTGTCATACACTCCTGGTAAGCTGCACTTACTGCTGTTATGTCCATTGTCTACAATTGATTATTAGCTAATCATCTGCACAGTGTGAGAACGGGGGAACAGATTCTGTTGAAAAGCTCTTTAGAATGTACTAAAACACATGGGCTAAACACATGACAGGGAGAGTGAGTCAGACCCTCCATGTGACGTTCTTTGCAGCTTCTTGGCTCACTGCTAAAAAAAATTACCTTCTCAGGTTGCTTTAAAATGAATATAAAGCCCCTTTCACACCAGCGGACTGATTGGGTCTGCCTGTCTGTTCTAATACCCGCTGGCATCCGATCCGGTCCACAAAAAACAGACAGATGGGGATCCATTCCTCATCCATCCGGCGGATCGCATCAGAGGACATCCATCCGACTGCCCATGTAGAACAGCAGGCTGTGTCCGTGTCCGCTCTGCAAAGTGGAGCAGACATGGACCTGTCATCTGTCTGCTCAGTGGGGATCAGCGGAGAGATCCCCTGCTGAGCAGGCAGATCCGCTTGATGTCCGCCCCATCTGAAAGAGGCCTTAAGCCTCGTACACACGGTTTGATTGTCGTATGAACGAGCGTCTGATTTTTGGCAAAAGCACGTATGCAGGATTTTGTCTAGCATACTAACTATCTGCAAATTTTTCTTTCGACAAACACGAACGTAGTGATGTAGTACGGGAGTATAAAGAGGAAGTTAATTTCTCGAGCGCCACACTTTGGGCCCCTTCTGCTAATTTCATGTTAGGTGAGCGTTAATTCGTGATTTTTAGACTGTTCCTGAATAATTGCTCGTCAACCAGCCATGTTACCAAATAAGTAAATAAGAAAGGAATGTGGGACTTTGAATGAGGCAAATGACTTGTGGAGGTAGAGTGGCTGGTAAACATTATTTATTTGTAACAATGGTATGAAACAGGCTTCCGACGGTCGCATCTATCGCGTCTCGATTTTCCGTAAAGTAGCCGAACGTCGGTGCGCAGGCGCCGTATAGAGCCGCACCGACATTCGGCTTCTTTCGGCTACTCGTGACGCGATGTATGCGACCGTCGGAAGGCTGTCGGAAGACTGTCAATCAAATAGGAAGCCCAGTCCCGAAGACCATACCCGGAAGCGGCGGAGAAGATCGCTCTCTAAAACGGTAAGTACTGCTTTGTTTATAAAAAAACTACCCGATTCCCCTTGACAAAATGAGCATTAATCTAATGTTAAAAAAAAAAATTCGGGTAAACTCCCTCTTTAAATACTCTTTTAAGTGTATCCTTAGGATGGCTATGCATGTTTGTGTCAAATCTAATTGCAATGTTATGTGCAGAAGCAGTAATGTATTTTTTCTTTTTTTGAACCACAGTTTCTTTCCAACCCAGAGCAATGGCAGGACGTTGCAGCCCAGTTTCTCCACCAATGGTATTTTCCCAACTGTGGTGGTGCTGTTGATGAGACGCACGTCCGGATTGTACCACCAGCCAACTCTGGCTCATATTATTTTAATTATAAGGGCTTTTGCAGCATAGTGATGCTAGCTGTTGTGTCGGCCAATTATGAATTTCTTCATTTGGACGTTGGGAAGAACAGATGCAACTCTGATCCTATCTAAACTTTTATGGAGCTCATAAACTCATAATTCAGTTGAACTACTGTTGTCTGTCCTTCTTATATGTATAATATGTTCCCAAATGGTATTTTGTTTGGACACTTGCTCCAATAGTGAAAACGTACCTTAATTTCTACATGAGGTGACAATATCTTCTTCAGCTAACTATTATGGTGTGCTGGGGGTCTGCTACACACACACACACACACACACACACACACACACACAATGTTTTTGTTCTTAATGGATCTAATGCATGAAGAACAAAAACATTATGCCTTTACAACTCCTTTAATTTTTGCGCAAAAATTAAAGGAGTTGTAAAGGCATAATGTTTTTGTTCTTGCAGCGGCGTAGCGTAAATAGGCCGGCGTAAGCCCGCCTAATTCAAATTGTGAAGAGGTGGGCGTGTGTTATTATGTGACCTATGTGGCCTATGTGATTTGGGGGATTCGAAAAATTGCTGTTTGTAACTACACACATTTTATGAATGGGATGATGGGGGAAATTTTAAAATGGTAAGCCCCAATTTGTGTGCACCTTCAAATTTAGGGTTTTAGATTAGAAAAAACATATACACATTGACATTCACATTAGTTAGGGCAGTGTTTCTTAACTCCCCTCCTCAAGATGCAAACCCAGGTCATGTTTTCTGGATTTCTTGAATTTGGCACAGGTGATTTTATCAGTTTCATTGCCTTAGTAATTCGCACAGTCCTTCATTCCTCAGTCGTTTAGACTGAGGAAAATCTAGAAAACAGGACCTGGGGGTGCACCTAGAAGAGTCGAGTGGAGAAGCACTGTTCCTAAACTTTCACATTTCAAAGTCCAAAAAAGCTGGAAATTAGTAATGGCAAACATGAGCCAACAAGTGGAACACCAAACTTCAGACCAGTCAAGAGGAAATTTGAGTTTTGCTAGCATGTCTACAAAATCTCTGATTCTGCGCTGTAAAGCAGTAGCAGCCTCCTTGATTTCCTCCAGTTACTTGCAACACTGCGACATATCAGCACTTATTTTGCCAATAGTACAACGTGGAAGATCATGACTGAGTAAAAAGTATTAAGGGAACAATGATCAAGTGGCTGAGGCCCTACATAGTAAGCTATGGTCAAGTTGATTGTAAACTTAATGAAATTCTTACCTCCCCAGTCTATTGTTGGTTGCAACCTGCTTGCCCTTCAGACACTGACACTACTAGGAATGTGCAAACTGCAACTACTCTATAATCTTGGCCCTGGTGCCTGGGTCTCCCAAACTTGGGTACCTGGCAACACTGACAGCTCCTTCCACCTCTTCCTTCTCCATGCCAATGTTAGGGCACTACATACTTTGCTAATGTGTGGAGTGGGTGTTTGGTTTGGACATTAAAACACCCAACATGTAAATACATTCCAAGCAATATTCAAAGAATACTTACTTGCGCAAACAACAGGCTCCCGGACACTTTCTTCCTGTTCTGGTTCGCTTTTGGCCCTCACTGTTACTCACGTCAGGGGATATGGTGTTAACAATTCCAATGTCCATGCTGGGTCCAGGAGACAGATCCCATGGCTCCAAAGACAGATCTTGGGGGATCTCACCACACTTAGTTTCCTCTAAATGGGTACAATACAACATTCATTAATCCTCCCCAAGTTCTACCTGTTTCTAGCATACATTTTGCTACATTAGTTGATTAGCCTTGTACTTGGTCTGGTGTAAAAGTTTGGTCCTCACTACTGGACTCCACCATGCTGGACTCCGAAGGATTTGTTAGGAAAAATGCATAAAAAAAAGAAGGTGATGGCATTTTCCCAAATTTTTGCAACATCAAAGTATACTACGTCTACTGTCACCCCTCTGTCCAAGATTTTACTTACCTCTTCATAAAAATAAATCAGGTTTGATTGACAACTTTTCTTTCCAGCATGAACTCATCTATGTGGTCTTAAACTAATATGTCTATAGTTACTTGGTAAAGACTTTGATCCCTTTTTAAATATAGGCACCACATTGGCCTTACGCCATACCAGTGGTACCATTCCAGTCATTAAAGTGCATGTTCATCTTTACAGAAAAATCTGTAAGGTGAACTTACACAGGACCTCCTGACCTGGAGCGTGTCGATATCCTGTTATGAACCCTGTTCTAACCGCCTCACCGGATCGGGCCTCAGAAATCCCCTTGGCATTCTCACTACTTCTTCCTCGCTGAAGGGACAGGCTACGCAGGTTTCTGATTGGTCAGCGCCGCCCTGACGGGGGACGTTTTGGAGATTAAGCCAAGGTGATTTCAAAGACCCGTCCACTGAATCGGCAATAGCAAAGCTCATAACGGGATATCACCGCGCTCCAGGTCAGTGGGACGGGAGGGGGGCAGTGAGGAGGGGGTCCTGTGTAAGTTTACCTTACAGATTTTTCTGTAAAGGGGAACTTACTCTAAAAAGTCCCTAAAAAATTTATACAATGGCTTTGAAATGACAGAGCTCATTTTTTTTAGGATCCGTGGGTGGATGCTGTCTGGTCCAGGTGCTTTATCCACCTTTATTCTGTCTAAATATTTCTGGACCATATCACTTTTGAGCCATTGTGGATCATTTTGGGCTTTGCCAATACCACCCCAATTATGGACATGAGCTCCCCCATGCTCCTTTTGTATCCACAGAGCTGAAGAAAGTATTTTAATAAATTTGCCTTCTCTATGTCACCTACTCTAGACTATTTTGTAAAGGACCTACATGCTCAGACCTGACCTTTTTACTATTAATATATCTGAAGAATTTTTGGGGGTTTGTCCTACTATCTTTTGCAATCTGTCGTTCATTTTGAATTTTTTTGTCCTTAATTTCCTTTTTACATATTCTGTTATATTCTTTGTAACATTTAAACAATAATAGTGTACCTTAATTTTTATATTTTTTTAAAAGCTCTTTTCCTATTATTTATAGCTGTTTCAACTTTGGCCGTGAGCCACATTTATTTTTAGCCTTTTAAACGTATTGTTCATGGCCATGGGAAAATACTTTGCAGTGAGTTCACATACAGACTTTTTGAAGATATCACATTTCTGTTCTGTGTTCATCAATGCCAATATTCCCTACCAATCTAAGTCTTGGAGAGCAGCCCTCATCCTTGGAAAATGTTCTCCCTTAAAGCTAAAGCATTTGCTAACCCTTTAGGTTCCACAGTGAGCACAACAAACATGCTTTACTGCATATACAGACTGATTCTATTGTTGTGGGTTTAGTAACACTGTAGGTGTTGTGTTCTATTTTTGCCTTTTAAAGACCATTGCACAAATAAATAAATAAATAAATAAATAAAGGCAATTTCTTTTTTTGTTTTATATAGAGTGGGGAGGGATTAGTACACCTATTAGGTTTGTATCGCTATCCCTTGCTGTCTGCATTCCCATTAGGGAGATCCACCCTCTATATTTGCCCCATTTTATTGTTATCACCAAGAGGGTAAATGAAAATAAATCCCAAATTTTGACACCAAAACATGACTAGATGGGAAATCACATAGTAGCCCATTATGTGTCACTTACCTGAAACCAAAGCCTGCAATGTCCCCGATTTCCTCACTGGCTGGAAGCGTCCATTTTTCACCCCTCTTCCTTCCAGGGGGGCGCGAACTCCGGCTCTGTGACTGGTCGGAGTCGCGTGACATCACTCGCATGGGAGCTACCAGTTACGGCATGACCCCAGCTTGAAACGGCACATCGTGCCCTTTCAAGGGTGAGCATGCACCGAATACATTGGCGCATGCGCAGAGGATAGCATCGTTCGGGGACATTGTAAATATCTCCTAAACCGTGAAGGTTTAGGAGGTACTGTATTTCCAGTACCTACAGGTAAGCCTTAATATAGGCTTACCTGTAGGTGAAAGTGATCTGTAAGGGTTTACAACCACTTTAATTGTACTTATTCCTAGTCACAGTATAGATGCAAAGGCCCGGATTCACGTAGAACCGCGTGTCTTTGTGCGGGCGTAACGTATCCTATTTAAGTTACGCCAACTTTGACAGGCAAGTGCCGTATTCTCAAACCAAAGTTGCGGCGGCGTAGCGTAAATAGGTCGGAGTAAGCCCGCCTAATTCAAATGTGGGCGTGTGTTATGTAAATTTAATGTGACCCCACGTAAATGACGCTTTTTACGAACGGCGCATGCGCCGTCCGTGAAAGTATCCCAGTGTGCATGCTCCAAATGAACCCGCAAGAAGCCAATGCTTTTGACATGAACGTAAATGACGCGCCCAGCCCTATTCGCGAACGACTTACGCAAACGACGTAAAATTTTCAAAATTTGACGCGGGAACGACGTCCATACTTAACATTGGTACGCCTCATGTACGCCTCATATAGCAGGGGTAACTTTACGCCGGGAAAAGCCTAACGTAAACGGCGTATCTATACTGCGTCGGCCGGGCATACGTTCGCGAATTCGCGTATCTAGCTGATTTACATATTTCTAGGCGTAAATCAGCGTACATGCCCCTAGCGGCCAGCGTAAATATGCAGTTAAGATACGACGGCGTAAGAGACTTACGCCGGTCGGATCTAATACAAATCTATGCGTAACTGATTCTAAGAATCAGGCGCATAGATACGACGGCTCGGACTCAGAGATACGACGGCGTATCTGGAGATACGCCGGCGTAACTCGTACCAGAATCTGGCCCAATATGTTTAAAGCAATGTGTACCTGAAATTATTTTAAATATCTGGCCTAAGCAGCAGAACATCTCTCCTGTCCTTGTTGTTTACCTTATGAGGCTGAGAAAATCAGGGCAACCTCCAGGGACGGCTCTGTATGTGTTTCCAGCCTCGTGCCTCAGTCTGGGAAAACGTTCACTCAAAGTCTTTTCCCTGCAGACCCAAAGCACAGAACAAGCCTGTGTCAGGGTTCTCCTGTGTTACCAAGGCAGTTCCAACTTGTCCAGACGGATATTTTGGCCCGCAGGTACCGGCAGCTCTATGATTAAACCAGATCTTACCGTGAATTATTTCCACAACAATTAATTGCCATGAAAAATGTTTCTGCTGTGAGTGTGAAATGGAAGAGGTAAACATCATGAGAGCATTTTTATAGTTGAATTAGTGTAAATAAATTCTCATTTGCTGCCAATAATTGGCTGCTACTTGCTAGTGTGGGGCCTTAGGTTAGATAGTAATATCAAGTTTCTGACAACCCCGGCCCATTTGCAGGGTAAAAAAAAAGGGTTGCAACACACCCTGGCATGCTGAAAATCAGACATGACCCTTTTTTTGGAACTGACTGTGCATTGCAGGTGTGTTGTCTTAGTGTGTTTGGATGCCATTCATAATGCATGGTACAGCATTATATGTAAGGCCCGTACACACGAGAGGATTATCCGCTGGAAACGTTCCCGTGGATAAATCCTCTGGCGGATTTTAATCTGATGGTTGTACTAACCATCAGATCGAAATCCGCGCGGAATCCATCCGCGGTGACGTGTCGCGCATCGCTGCGATGATGACGCGGCGACGTGCGCGACGCTGGAAGGTAAAGACTTCCCACGCATGCGTCGAATCATTACGACGCATGCGAGGGAGGGGATCGGACGGATTGATCCGGTGAGTCTGTACAGACCACCGGATCAATCCGCTGGACAGGATTCCAGCGGATAGATTTCTTAGCATGCTAAGAAATTTTTATCCGCTGGAAATCCATCGGCCCGAAAAATATCCGCGGATAAATATCCGCTGGGCCGTACACACCACAGGATCTATCCGCTGGAACTGATCTGCGGATAAATACCAGCGGATAGATCCTCTCGTGTGTACGGGGCCTAACATGTGGAACCACAAAACAGAAGTAAAGCACACAATCTCATACCTCCCAACTTTTTGAGTTGGGAATGAGGGACACCGCTTAGCAAAGTTATGTAGGCATAGGACACACCCCCTGACACGCCCACTTAAAGGAGAATTGTCCAAACCCACAAGTGCTTTTTTTAACCACTACTATTGCTTTATACTGGCTTTTAAATGTACAAATGCAGCAATTTTGAAATTGGAAAGGTTTAGCACTGTAAACGCTTTTTGAAAGACAAAAAAGTGCATTTTATATACAACTATATAGATCAGACCAAAATGAGTGACACATGAGGAGGAAAGAGGGACAAAGGGACGTTGTTCCAAATCCGGGACAGTCCCTCGAAATTAGGGACAGTTGGGAGCTATGCAATCTTGCTACAACTTCTGTAGGTCATGCAGATTACATTAAAGGGAAAGTAGAGTTTTGCCTATTTTTTCCTTTTTTTTTATTTATTATAATTGACTAAAACAAAAAAAAGTTGTTAAAGGAATACAGCTTGTTAGGCTGTACTTCTCCTGTGGATCACATGAGTGCAGATCGTTTTGCACTCGCAGTTGGCTGACATCCAGGACCGGCGCTAGCGCAAGGCAACATTGGCACTTGCCTTACGGCGCCAGCGTCGGCCAGGGGACAGGGCGGAAAATCAGCCGATTGCGACCTCAGAGCTCAGACCTGCAATCCAGCAGGGAGTGCGCCGCACGGGGTGCAGTTTACCCAGGCGCCACAGAGGTGGAGGCGCTCAAGCTCCAGAGTGCTCCGCTCCCTCCTCCTCTGCTCTCCTTGTCGGAAGCCGCGCTCTCCACCGCCGACATATTTTCATTTTTGAGTCCTCCTCTCTTCTGTCATGATTGTCATCTTCTCCACCCGGGCGGCGCAGCTGCACACTGTCCTCTCCTCTCCAGCTGCCGCCCGAGTGGGGTTTGTCCTGAGGGGGGGTTTATGGTGGCCTTAGTACTAATGGAGGGGTGGGGTGACCGTGTTTTGTGGGGGAGGGGTCTGTACTAATTGGGGGGATGGCTTTTGGGGGGGTCTGTACTAATGGGGGATGGCTTGTGGGGGGTCTGTACGGGGGTCTATACTAATGAAAGGGGGGACTCTACTAATGGAGGGGGGGTGGTGGTTTGTCCTGTGGGGGGTCTGTACTAATGGGGGGTGGTTTATGGGGGGGTCTTTACTAATGGAGGGGGATGCTTGGTCCTGTGGGGGGTCTGTATTTATCGGGGGGTCTTTACTAATGGGGGGTGGTTTATGGGGGGGTCTGTACCAATGGAGGCGGGAGGTTTGTCCTGAGGGGGGGTCTGTACTAATGTAGGGGGTGGTTTGTCCTGGGGGGCAGCAGTGTGTGTGGGCTGCCGCTGTGTGTGTGGGCATCTGAAGGACGAGTCCAGACCAGGCCGCACTCACCACACAGGCCAGACACACGCCCGCAGACCTGCCGCCGCGACTTACAAGGCTTCAGAAACAGGTAAGGGGGACCTGTTTTAACGTTTCCTGTTTAAAAAAAACACCAAATCCCTGCAATAATATATTAAGCAGCCTGTATAATGTATTATTGCTGGGATTTGTAGTCCTCTGTAACTGCTGGTATTCTGCATTGCATTTTATATAATGTATTGCTGGGGTTTGTTGTTCCTCTATAGCTGCTGGTATTCTCCATTGCGCTGTATAATGTATTATTGCTGGGATTTGTAGTTCCTCTATAACTGGTCAATGGTAATCTGCATTGCGCAGTATAATCATTATACAGCGCAATGGAGAATACCACCACTATAGAGGACAACAAATCCCAGCAATAGTACATTATATACAACGCAATGCAGAATACCAGCAGCTATAGTGGACTACAAATCCCAGCAATAGTATATTATACAGCGCGATGCAGAATAAGGCCATCTACGCTATCTTTCTCTGTAAAAGATAAATAAGTTAAACGATCACTTTAAGCATCATAACGCATGCGCGCCGGGGGGGCGGCAAAATGCACCTTCGCCTTAGTTGGCAAAAATCCTTGCACCGGCCCTGCTGACATCATCAGAGCTGGTCCAGGCTCATTTTAAAATTCTAAAAGGTTCTGGATGTGGCTGGGTGTCACTGTGGGGGGGGGGGGGGGGGGGGGGTTTTAGGGGGGTTTGGAGAGCCCTCTGGGAGGTTGGAAGACACTGCAGGACACTGTTGGACGTGGGGCACAATGGAGGGCTGGAGGCTCTGCAGAAGGTGTGGGGTCACTGTGAATGGTCTCCCTTAATGCAAGGCAAATTAATGTGAAAACACATATGTGTTTAAGTACCAGAAAGTAGTAAATGATCCCTTAGGGCCCTTTAATATAAGGTGACCATTTTTTTTAAAATTAAATCAGGGGACATTTTTATTTTTTTACTAGTAATGGCAGCAATTAGTGACTCTCCGTCCGTCAACGCCTCACAGCCTGTCAAGTCTTACTCTCTGGGCCCCGGCTACTACTGGGTGGGGAGCAGAGGAAGATCACTCCGCCAGGGAAGACATGGACCCACGCATGGTAACTGGCCAGGACTTGAGCCAAGGCAGAACATGCGAGCGGAGCTTAATGGGCATGCCCCCGAAACTGAAAATATTCTCTCTGCTCCGACCAGCACATGATAGTCAGAAAGGGGCACAGATAATGGAAAAAAATACCCCCCCCCCCCTCCATAGCTAGTAGGAGCGGCGGAGCTCCTTTAATTCTGCACTGACTGTCTTTGAAATTGCCCCAGTCCCTGTTCAAATCCAATCTGGGGACAAAACTGGGGACAGACTTGGTCCGGGGGGGACAGTGTCCTTAATCTGGGGACTGTCCCCTGAAACCGGGGATGTCTGATCACCCTACTTTAATACGACTGTTCCTATCAAGTCCACCTGTCAGTTTTTTACCTGATTGGACCCTCCATTCATCTCCTCTACCCCTGACCCGATCTGGTTTGCTAAAAAGCTAACACGTTCTCCTCCATGTAGGTGGATCGGATCTGAGGGCAGTCAGGTGTAAATAGATAGTGGAGTCAATTTACATGCAGCCACCCGTACAACAGAGTGGGCCCTGTCCTTGTCTGCTCTGCAGAAACTGAGCAGACCTAGACCTGTCATCCGCCCACCCTGCTCTGATCAGCAGAGGATTAGCGTGTAGGCAGGTGCCTATTATTGGTGTGCTGCATTAGATAGTTAGTCACTGAGCTTCCCAGGTTAGAAAAGGATTAACACAGGTCTGCATTTTGCCGAGATTTTTGAGTTCTGCCCTCCACCGTGTTCTGCATATATTCTGCATGGGAAAAGAGCGATAGTCCTGTGAAAATGTAACAAGGAGCAAATCTCTATTTACTCGCATGGGAAACCACCTAAATGGACTTTGCCAATTATGGACTCCTATCTGTAAGGATATATTATTGTACTATGAGTCTGTAAGGCTACGAGAGCTTCAGTAAAGCATTTTATTGTTCTAAACCTGGTCTGAGGTTATTCAAAGGGATGCATGAAATTTCATGGTGTATCAAAAGAACAGGGCCTGTAAAGCACACACTAGGTAGAAGAGGAAGGTCACCACAAAGGGTGTACTCAACAGAAGAATCGGTGAAGGAGTGTAGTTGCTACTGGTAACCATGAACTGGTGATGATATAACGACAGCTGGACAGCAAAGAGTAGGTGACAAGTCCTCCAGGATCGAGGGAGTCGGTGCTCTGACTTCCTCCCTAGTAGCTGGTTTCCCAAAAGCAATTAATACCAAACCTGCGGTACGGAGAGCTAACGTACCTGGTCACATGGTACAGGAAAATTCAGGAATTAATTAGGTGCACGCATGAGGTCTGCACTTAGTGCAAGGTGGGACCCCTTCTGTCACTGGGGGTGAGGTGGCAGATATATGTTAGACTGGTGGCGCGGGCCACAGGCTCAGCGATGTCCCTCCTAAATGCTACGTTTGGAATTCAAGGTGTGCAGTGACATGGGATGGGATATTTCATGTCATGTTACATATCAGCACACAGTATACGGCTCATCTCTAACCCACCCTAATGTTGACTGTCACATGAACACTGCCCCAGCCAGTCCCATGCATTGGTAAGCACATACATGAGAAAAGGTATCAAAACAGGAGGCGCCCGTGCCTCCATAAGCGTTGCCCTTTGAAGAGCAATCCATGTTGGTTCAATGGTCTTGCTTTTTGACCGGCAGTGAGGAGGCGATATGTTGCCTCCTCACTACCTGTTTAACCCCACTTTGCCACAACCGCGGCACGGGTCCATGGAACGCAACAAGAGGGATCATTTTTGCCAAGATGCAAAGCATTGCAGCCTTTGCAGCTAGAGGCACTCCCACGGCAAGTACAGGTGCATTTAAAAAAAAGCTATATTATCAAAAAGTTAATTTATTTCAGTAATTCAATTCAAAAAGTGAAACACATATATTATATAGATTCATTACACACAGAGTAATATATTTCATGTGTTTCTTTCTTTTAATTTTGATGATTATGGCTTACAGGTAGTCAAAACCCAAAATTCAGTATCTCAGAGAAATAGAATATTGTCAAAAAAGTTCAACATTGTAGACAAATGGTGTCACACTCTAATCAGCTAATTAACTCAAAACTCCTATAAAGGTTTCCCGAGCCTTTTAAATGGTCTCTCAGTCTGGTTCAGTAGGTTACACAATCATGGGGAAAACTGCTGACTTGACAGTTGTCCAGAACACAGTCATTGTCACCCTCCACAAGGAGGTTAAGTCACAAAAAGTCATTGCTAAAAAAGCTGTTTTTTTTTTTGGAAAAGCCTATGGCGTGCAGAACACACCCAAAAACTCCACCCAGTGCCAAAAAAATGTGCACACACATCAAGAGTGAAACACAAAAACGTGCAACGGGTGCTACGTCTATCCTCCATGAAGAAGGACCTGACCCTGATTCCCCGGGGCATTAGGCTCCAGACGGGGACTAAGGTACTTCACATGGTCCGTGCAGCTGAAGCCACACGGACCCCATTCTTTGGAGGGTCTGCCGAAACAGAACCCACCCAAGTACTAGGTGGGGCTCCCCCGAAGGGAGACCCCATGAGAGCAGGCGAACTAAGCCAGAAGACCGTGTCCACCCACTCCCAAGACGTTCAGGGCTGGCCTGAGGACCCACACCCTACTAATCACACTGTGAACAAAACGTGACACCAAACAAAAAAATACATAAAAGGGACAACACAGGGGATAAATAAAATGAAAGTGGGGGAGAAGGAAGATGAGGAGAGTGAAAAAGTGTCCATTGTGCAATACGATGGCTGGCACTCCGGCCAGGAAACAAAAATTCCTCTGGTCCCAGCCAAAAGGCCCGGCCCTAGAGGCAGGTGTAAAAAAAAGTGTGATGGTGAAGTGACCATGGTGCCAAAAAGCAAAAGTGCCGGAAGAAAACACTAGTGCAATTATGGCACTCCTGAACTGCCACTCCAGGGGCACATTCACCATAGGCTTTTCTCACAACCCTGACCCACAGCCCAGACTGATGCAGCCCTACCCCAGTCAGGAAGGTATCAGAACAAGTAGGAACCTATGGAGATGGAAGACTCTACCATCGTTCCCATTACTCCCACCTAATTATATTCAGCGGTACCAGCCAATTCCTCTTAATAACACCGAAAAGGGGCAGGCTTTCCCAACCGAAAAACAGAAAGGGCAGATACTACCCAAATCTAGGCCAGAAGGCCAAGGACTCGAACCCTTCAGCTACGACCGCATGATTCTCCGTCCCAATCAGAAGGCTTTCATTTCCACACCAGCAGGTTCTGCATCTGCCATCGCCATCCCTTTCCACCTCGCCGTGTATTAGGGTCGGTTAGCATAGCGCCACCTCCTGGCAACTGATAAGAACAGATACACTTGATCTTAGCCAAAAGGCAGAGGCTAGTCACTGAGTGCTGTATCCAGGCATACTAATAGTAAGTTGAGTGGAAGGAAAAAGTGTGTTAGCAAAAGGTGCACAAGTAACAGAGATAACCGCTGTGGTTAGTGAGAGGATTGTGAAGCAAAGGCCATTCAAGAGTTTGGGCGAGATTTACAAGGAATGAACTACGACTGGTGTCAGTGCTTCAAGAGAAGCCACACGCAGACATGTCCAGGACATGGGCTACAACTGTCGCATTACTTGTGTCAAGCCACTCCTGAAACAAAGACGTCAGAATCATATTTCCTGGGCTAAGCAGAAAAAGGATTGGACTGAGGTCCAAAGTCCTCTTTTCGAATGAAAGTAAATTTTGCATTTCATTTGGAAATCAAGGTCCCAGAGTCTAGAGGAAGAGTGGAGCGGTGCAGATTTCAAGATGAGGTCCAGTGTGAAGTTTCCACAGTCAGTGATGATTTGGGGAGCCATGTCATCTGCTGGTGTTGGTCCACTTGTGTTTAATCAAGTCCAAAGTCAGCGCAGCCGTCTACCAGGAAACTCTAGAGCACTTCATGCTTTCCTCTGCTGACCAGCTTTATGGAGGTGCAGATTTTATTTTCCAGCAGGACTTGGCATCTGCCCACACTGCCAAAAGTACCAATACCTGGTTTATTGATCATGGTATCACTGTGTTGGATTGGCCAGCAAACTCGCCTGACCTAAACCCCATAGAGAATCTGTGGGGTATTGTCAAGAGGAAGATGAGAGACACCAAACCCAACTATGCAGACAATCTGAAGGCCGTTATTAAACCAACCTGGGCTTCCATAACACCTCAGAAGTGCCACAAGCTGATCGCCTCAATGCCACGCTGAATTGATGCAGTAATTCATGCAACAGGAGCCCCGACCGAGTATTGAGTGCATACTATACTGTACATGGACATACTTTTTAGTAAGCCAAAATTTCTATATTAAATTTTTTTTTTTTTTAATTGTAATATTTGCATTTCCTGAGATACCGAAATTTGGGTTTTCACTAGCTGTAAGCCATACTCATCAAAATTAAAATAAAGAAATGCTTGAAATATATCACTCTGTGTGTAATGAATCTATATAATATATGAGTTTCACTTTTTGAATTGAATTACTGAAATACATAAACTTTTTGATGATATTTACATTTTTTTAGATGCACCTGTATACACAAGGCCTTAACCGCTTGCCTATATACGTCAGCAGAATCACACGGGCAGGCAAAGCAAGGTATTTATACGTTGTTTTAAACCTGCCCGCTAGCGGGCCGTGACCATGCCCATGCACACGGTGTCCCGCGATCGGGTTATGGAACGGCAGAACGGGGGTTATGCCTGGTGACTAGGGATGGGCTATATGTTCGAGTCAAACATTAGTTGTACTCGAACATTGCCTGTTCGCCCGTTCGCCAAAAGCGAACAATTTGGGGTGCAAATTCGAAAAGCCGTGGAACACTCTTTTTAAAGGTTAATATGCAAGTTATTGTCATAAAAAGTGAAACAATAAAAGTGAAATATTCTTTTAAATTTCGGACCTGGGGGGTGTCTATAGCATGCCTGTAAAATAGCGTATGTTTCCCGTGTTTAGAACTGTCCCTGCACAAAATGTCATTTCTAAAGGAAAAAAAAGTCATTTAAAACTACTCGCAGCTATTCATGAATTGTCTGTCCCGGCAATACAGATCAAAGTCATTGAAAAAAACAGCAGTCCATTACCAGGCCATTTGGGTCTGGAATAAATAGTAAGGGGAACCCCGAACCAAAATAAAAAAAAAGCGTGGGGGTCCCCCCAAATTCCCTATCAGGCCCTTCAGGTCTGGTATGGATTTTAAGGGGAACCCCGCACCAAAAGAAAGAAAAATGGCGTGGGATTCCCCCCAAAAATCCATACCAGACCCTTATCCGAGCACGCAACTTGGCAGGAAAAAAAAAAGAGGCAGACGAGAGAGCACCCCCCCCTCCTGAACTGTACCAGGCCACATGCCCTCAACATGGGGAGGATGTCCCCATGTTGATGGGGACAAGGGCCTCATCCCCACAACCCTTGCCTGGTGGTTGTGGGGGTCTGCGGGCGGGGGGCTTATTGGAATCTGGAAGCCCCCTTTAACAAAGAGGACCCCCAGATGCCGCCCCCCCTGACTGAATTGATAACAGGGTACATTATACCCCTACCATTTCACCCAAAAAAGTGACAAAAAAAGTAAAAACACACATACAGCTTGGGAAAAGTCCTTTAATAAATTTAAAAAAAAAATCCAGCGCTGTAAATACTTCTACGACCTGGACCCGGCGCTACGAACGTTACAGCCTCCTCCGAATGATGCGCTACACATCTGACAGTTCTTATATAACCGAGGGCGGGGCCACTTGTGACGTGGACGGGTGACCCCGCCCCTCTGTGATGCAACGGGGGTTTCCGGCGGTTTCCCGTGAACTGGGGGAGAACCCCTGCTGTTTTTTTCAATGATTTTGATCTGTATTGCCAGGACCGACAATTCATGAATAGCCGAGTCGTTTTAAATGACTTTTTTTCCTTTAGAAATTACATTTTGTGCAGTGACAGTTTTAAACACGGGAAACATGCGCTACTTTACAGGTATACTATAGACACTCCCCAGGTGCGAAATTTAAAGGAATATTTTACTTTTATTGGTTCACTTTAAGCATTATTAAAATCACTGCTCCCAAAAAAAATTAAGTTTTTAAAACTTTTTTTTGCATTGATACATGTCCCCTGGGGCAGGACCTGGGTCCCCAAACACTTTTTATGACAATAACTTGCGTATTAACCTTTAAAATGAGAACTTTAATTTTTTTATGTTCATGTCCCATAGACTTTAACGGTGTTTGCGTGTTCGAACACATTTTTTGCATGTTCTGGTGCGAACCGTACTGGGGGGATTCAGCCCATCCCTACTGGTGACATGTCACTGATCGTCTGCTTCCTCTCATCGGAAGCAGCGATCAGTGACGTGTCACAGTAAGCCACGCCTCCTAACAGTTAGAATCACTTTTTTTTAAAATTGTAGCTCTATTTTTGTTTATAGCGCAAAAAATGAAAACCACAGAGGTGATCAAATACCACCAAAAGAAAGCTTTATTTGTGGGAAAAAAAGGATGTCACATGACCGCGCAATTGTCAGTTAAAGCGACGTAGTGCCGAATCGCAAAAAGTGCTCTGGTCTTTGGCTAGCCAAATACTCCGGGGCTGAAGTGGTTAAAGTCCCCAGTCGACCTCCTTTATGGATTTATTGCTGGTGGATAAATTAGTGAAGACCTGGCTGTGTATTGATTGAACTTTGATTTTGAGGAAGACCGTTTTGTAAAATTATAGCGCAGATGCTGTAACAGTGGTTGGCACATTATATGGTTTTAGCAAGAGTTTTTAATGAAATATGAAATGCATTTTGGAGCTGAAGATGAAGGGGTCACCAGAAACACATCTCACATCATGGCTAAACAAGAAGAGGTTAAAATGTCTCATTAAGCGCCTCCTGCACAGTTAATCTGATCCGAGTTTTTTTTTTTTTTTTTTCACGTGAAGCTGGTGTTAAACATGCTGTCTCTCTGTAGATAATACTCATAGTGGATAAATAGGCTTAGATTGGTCTCCATGGTAGCGGGCAATGATAAGCTGGAGTGCCGGGTCTCATAGGTTTTATTTTAGGGAGATGCTAAAACCATGATCCCAGTCCCTCCACCCCTTCCAGTGCAGAGAGTGTACTGGGAGCTCCTGCAGCATTGAGCCCAGGCATTAGTGGAGTCCTGCCACAGCTGGATCCTTTACTGGTACTTAATCTATAGGCTTTTAGGGGTTTTTTCAATCAGTTAAGATATGTAGCTCAGTATACATATTCTGATTAAGGCTGGGTTCACACTGGTACGACAAACGATTCGACATTGGGAGCACAAAATCAATGTTTCCCTATGGGAGCCATCTTAACTGGTCTAACACAAGTCGGTCCAACTTTGAAAATGCTCCCTGCACTACTTTGGTCCGACTTTGATCCTACTTCAGCCTCATTGAAGTCGAAACGCCGTCTTGCCTGATCCGACTTTGGCATGCGACTTGTGCTCTGATGATCTTGATCTTCCCCCTCTAAGAGCATACCAGGCCCTTCGGTTTGGTATGGATTTTAAAGGAGAGCCCCTACGTTGAAAAAACAGTGTGGGGGTCCCCCCAAAAACCATACCAGACCCTTATACGAGCACGTAGCCTGGCCAGTCAGAAAAGGGGGTGGGGACGAGCGAACGGCCCCCCCTTTCCTGACCAGCCAGGTTGCGTGCTCAGATAAGGGTCTGATATAGATTTTGGGGGACCCCCCAAGCCGTTTTTTCAGCATAGGGGGTTCCCCTTAAAATCCATACCAGACTGAAGGGCCTGGTATGCTCTTAGAGGGGGAACCCATGCCGTTTTTTTTTTTATTTGGCGTGGAGTTCCACCTCAAGATTTATACCAGACACAGTGCCTGGTATTGTCGGGGATCAAAGTCGGACGCATGTCGGACTTCAAGTCGCAGGTAAAAGTCGGATCCAAAGTAGTACGACTGTCGTATCGTACCAGTGTGATCCCAGCCAAATGCTGCATTCACACGATCGGATTTTCTGTCGGAAAAACCTTGGACACACGGTCACACAAAAGTTCTCTGAACTTTCAACCGTCAAGAACGCAGTGACGTACAACACTACGACGAGCTGAGAAAATTAAGTTAAATGCTTCCGAGCATGCATGGAACTGTTTTCCGAGCATGCGTCGGAGTTTTGCATGGCGGAATTTTTTATGAACCAGCTCTCAATCTTTTGTTGGCGGAAATTCTGACAGCAAAAGTCGGATGGAGCATACACACAGTCAGAATTTCCATTCAAAAGCTCACATCTGACTTTTACTGTCAGAATTTCCGATCGTGTGTATAAGAGTTGTTATTAGAGGAAAATGTGTTTTTCAAGCAGAATAGCCAAAAATAACAAGATAAATATTATTAGCCCATTTAGGCGGCTCACACATGTGTGGGGCGGCCGCGGTGCGGTTTTAAAAAGAGTCCTGTGCAATTTTGGGTCCTGTTTAGATACGATTTCAGATATAAATTTGCATCTGAACCATTGAACAGAACCGCACCGGACTTCTGCACTGAAACCGCTGCCACATATGTGTGAACCCAGCCTTAAAGATCAAATAAAAAAATCTGCATTTGCTGAGATTCACTTTCATTCATGAGCTCTCACTGCAACGCTTCATTTCCCCACTAGATGTCCTCAGTTTGATGGCCAGCACCATTCAACTCACTTCCTTTGAGCCCAGGTGGTCCTGCACCTGCCCCAGCCTGTGACTGGATCAGGGATGTGCAGTCAGGGGAGGCAGGTGAGGCAGAGCCATGAACATAAAAAAAACACCAAAAAAAACAAAACAACAATGGAGCTTCGAGTGTCGTAGCTTGGCGACCTGGGGTCACAGAGATTCCAAATGTGGGGGGTAGGTAGCTAAAGTCCTATAGTATCGGATATACGGGGCTTTTGGTGCATCCTGTCAGAAGCTACATACAGAGCAGCCAGTTTAAATACAAGCTGGCACACTCTGTTTGCAGGAGACTGAGAGGATGAGCTTACAGTGCCTCTCATTTCTTGTCACAGGCACTGAGCCTAATGGACAGCTTGGAGCCTTGGACCAATGGTAAAGCACCATTGGAAGACGCTGTCCAATAAAAATGCTGCAGTGGAGGCTCTTCTCTCACTGCAGTGTCATAGAAGGGGGAATGTGTCTAAAAGACAAATACTCCCTTCCAGCCCAGCTCTCTTAACTAGAAGGAAAAAGCATGTGTTTATGTGTATACAATTTACCCTTAACCCCATGTTTTTGCTCAAAAACAAATTGGCCAAAATAAAAAAAAAACATAAAAATGCAAAAACACAAAATGCATCAAAAAACGTGTGAGCTAAAGCACAGAACGCACTGCAAAAAGCACTGCAGAAAGGGATCAAAAGCAAACTGCATAGGTGTGAACTGAGCCTCAGGGCTCTTTTACATGGGCAACCGAGGCATAAAAACAGGAGGCTAAGGCATTGGGCCAGATTCTTGTAGAATCTGCGGCGGCGTTGCGTAAGCCATTTACACTACGCCGCCGCAACTTACTGGAGCAAGTGCCGTATTCTCCAAGCACTTGCTCCGTAATTTGCGTCGGCGTAGTGTAATTGGCCCGGCGTAAGGCCGCGTAATTCAAAGGGGGCGGCTTGTATTTAAATTAAGCGCGCCCCTGCCCCGATCGAACTGCGCATGCGCCGGGCTTAAAATAGCCCAGTGCGCATGCTCCAGTTCTTGACGGAAAACGTCAATGACGCCGACGTGGGCGTTATTGATGTAAAGTCGTATTCGCGGACGACTTAGGAAAACTACGTAACCGACGGAACAAGCCGATGCTGACCCGACGCCATACTTAACATGGCATACGACGGACCTACGTAAACTTGCCCCTCATATTAGCAGGGGCAAGTTTACGCTTACGTAAACGTCATAAATTCTCTGCGTCGTTCGCGCGTACGTTCGGGAATCTTCGTAAATTGCTAATTTACATAAGCGACGGGGAAAACGACGTCGGCGACACCTAGCGGCGGGGAAATTTAAGATCTGACAGCGTAAGAGCCTTGCGCTTGTCAGATCTAAGGGATATCTATGCGTAACTGATTCTAAGAATCAGTCGCATAGATAGGCCGGGCCAGATTAGGACTTACGACGGCGCAAATGCGTAACGCCTTTGAGGATCTGGCCCATTGTTTTACCACCCCCAGACGCCAACCCAAATGCAGTTACATCATAGCAGGGCACACATGCCGCGACTGCGATGCTTTGCTTTGTGGGTGTTGAGCAGTTTGAGAGGTGGCACCGCCTGCTAATTGTGTTCAATGGGAATGAACGGCAACCAAGAACCAGATGCTCAGCTTGCGATTGTTTTACTTTTGGATTGAAAAAGAAAGACAGACATTCAGGAGGTGGGGCTTCATTGGGGCTTTGTGGGGCTTAGATGAGGCTTCGGTGAAACTTCAGTGGTGCTTCAAGTGAGCTTTGCCATAGACTTCTATGGAGGCTTTGAAGACGCTTTGAAGCACCACTTAAGCTCCATGGGGTATAATTTTTGAAGCAAAGCAAAAGCAAGGTGTAAACAGGACTGTAAGCTAACCATTTTATTTAGTGACAGGAGATTTTAATGGCGTTCAGAGAGCTTTAACAAAGCCTGTCCAAAGCCATGTTTTGAAGCAAGTGTAAACTAGACCTTAATGTGTGTTGAAGCCGAAGCAAGTGAAAATGAGGCCTTAGGCCTCATACACACGATAGGTTAAACAGAGGACAACGGTCTTATGGACCATTTTCATCGGTCAAAACCGATCGTGTGTGGGCCCCATAGGTTATTTATCCATAGGTTAAAAAAAAGCCAACTTGCTTTACATTTAACCTATGGATTCCTAACCGATAGGTCAAAACCGATCGTTAGTAGGCACAAAATCCACGCATGCTCAGAATCAAGTCGACGCATGCTTGGAAGCATTGAACTTCATTTTTTTCAGCACGTCGTTGTGTTTTACGTCACCGCGTTCTGACACGATCAGTTATTTAACGGACCATCAGTCAGCTTCATCGGTTAACTGATGACAACGGTCCTTCAGACCGTTCCCATCGGATGGACTGATCGTGTGTACGCGGCTTAACAGTGCATATTTCTAGCACTGATCACTGCAATAATGTCACTGGTTCCCAAAATAGTGTCAGCTGTACACGATGTCTGCCGGCACCCGCCAATCGTCAGGCAGAGAGACAGAACTTCATAGCTCCCAACTGTCCCTGATTTGGAACAATGTCCCCCTGTCCCTCTTTCCTCCTCATTTGTCCCTCATTTTGGTCTGATTGTGTATATATATATATATATATATATATATATATATATATATATATAAAAAATATATATGTATCTTTTAAAAAGTGTCTCCCAGTGCTAAACCTTTCATCCAGTTTCTAAATTGCTGCATCTCTAAATTTCAAAGGTCAGTTTAAAGACATCATAGTGGTAAAAAAAACAGCACTTGTGGGTTTAACTAATCTTTTTTTTCTTTTTTTATAATTCTTCCTTTAAGGGGGTGTGGTCTATACCTACATACTTTTGATAATAGGTGTCCCTCGTTCCCATCTCAAGAAGTTGAGAGGTATAGAACTGTCATCTGCCTATGTAAACAAGGCAGATCGCCGTTCTGATAGGAGGGAAGAGATGGAGTTTGTGCCCCTGCAAAGCAGGAAATGAATTCCATCTCTTCCCCTAGTAAAAACACCTCACACAGTATAGTAAAACACTGGTTAGGCACACATTTAACCCTTTGATTGCAAAAATAAAAATAATAAAAAACACCAAAAGCGCTGAAGTCCAGAGAATCAAAGAAGGCAATAAGCTGATGGCAAGATGGATATAAAAGCCAAAACAGTTCCACAAGAATTCGTCAATAGAGTATATGTATGGAAGGGAACCGTAGAGATCCTAATAGTAGGGGTAAAATCAGTAGGGTGTAACATAGATTTAGTGCTGCTCCATCAACCACCAGGAATACTGGGCCAGATTCACATACATTTCTGCTACGCAGCGGCGGCGTAACGTAATCCATTTACGCTACACCCCTGCAAGTTTGCAGCGTAAGTGCCTAAATCACAAAGCACATACCAGTAAACTTGCGGCGGTGTAACGTAAATGCGCTCGGCGTAAGCCCGCCCAATTTAAATGGAGCAGGCACCATTTAAATTAGGCGCGTTCCCGCGCTGAACGTACTGCGCATGCTCCGTCGGGTAAATTACCCGATGTGCATTGCGCTAAATGACGTCGCACTGACGTCATTTGTTTAGATGTTAACGTAAATGGCATCCAGCGCCATTCACGAACGACTGACGCAAACAACATGATTTTTTAAATTTCGACGCGGGAACGACGCCCATACTTAACATGGCTTAGAACAGCTAGAGCTCAGCCCTAATTTTACGCGGCGTATCTCGACGGAAACGACGTAAAGTTAGATCGACGGGCAGCGCGGACGTTCGGGAATCGCCGTAACTAGTCATTTGCATATTCTACGCCGACCGCAATGGCCTCGCCACCTAGCGGCCCGGCCTAGAATTGCATCCTGAAGTTCCGACAGTGTAAGTCAATTACACCTGTCGGATCTTAGGGCTAGCTATGCGTAACTGATTCTACGAATCAGCCGCATAGTTAGAACGGGCGGATCACAGAGATACGACGGCGTATCAGGAGAATCTGGCCCACTGACCTTTTGATTGCCCCTGTAAACCCCTTCCCAGTCAGTGTCATTAGTACAGTGACAGTGCATATTTGTGTACCTGGTCCCCAAAAAGTGTCAAAAGCATCAGTGTCCAAATGTTCGCCACAATATCAAAGTCCCGCTATAAGTCGCTGATCACTGTTTTTACAATAAAATACCCCATAGTTTGTAGACGCTATAACTTTTGTGCAAACCAATCAATATACGCTTATTTTTTAGTTTTTGTTTTTTTACCAAAAACATAGCAGAATACATATTGGACGAAATCTATGAAGGAATTTGATTGTTTAAATTTTTTTTTATTGGGTGTGTTTTATAGCAGAAAGTAAAAAATATTGGCCCAGATTCACAAAGAAGATACGACGGCGTATCTCCAGATACGCCGTCGTATCTCTGAGTCTGAGCTGTCGTATCTATGCGCCTGATTCATAGCATCAGTTACGCATAGATTTCTATTAGATCCGACCGGCGTAAGTCTCTTATGCCGTCGGATCTTAACTGCATATTTACGCTGGCCGCTAGGGGCGTGTACGCTGATTTACGCCTAGAAATATGTAAATCAGCTAGATACGCGAATTCACGAACGTACGCCCGGCCGACGCAGTACAGATACGCCGTTTACGTTAGGTTTTTCCCGGCGTAAAGTTACCCCTGCTATATGGTGGCGTACATGCGGCGTAACAATGTTAAGTATGGCCGTTGTTCCCGCGTCGAAATTTGAAAATATTACGTTGTTTGCGTAAGTCGTCCGTGAATGGGGCTAGACGTCATTTACGTTCACGTCGAAACCAATACGTCCTTGCGGCGTACTTTAGAGCAATGCACACCGGAATATTCCACGGACGGCGCATGCACCGTTCGTGAAAAACGTCAATCACGTCGGGTCATGGTTAATTTAAATAACACACGCCCACCTCTTCACAATTTGAATTAGGTGGGCTTACGCCGGCCTATTTACGCTACGCCGCCGCAACTCTCTTTTGAAAATACGGCACTTGCCTGTTAGGCCTCGTAGACACGACCGAACATGTCTGCTGAAACTGGTCCATCGGACCAGTTTCCGCGGACATGTTCGGTCATCTGTACGGCCGACCGGACAATTTTCCGGCGGATCGGACAGGTTTCCAGCGGACAAATGTTTCTTAGCATGCTAAGAAACATGTCCGCTGGAAGCCTGTCCGTCGGACATGTTCGGTCGTCTGTACGACTCACCGGACATGTCCGCTCGGCCGAAAGCCCTCGCATGCGTCAAAGTGATTTGACGCATGCGTGGAAGCATTGACCTTCCAGGGTCGCTCACGTCGCCGTGTCATCGTCGTGGCGACGGCGTGGCTACGTCACCCTGTTCGCTGTCCGTGGGAAATTTGGTCTGATGGTGTGTACAGCCATCAGACCAAAATCCGCCAGCGGACATGCCGCAAGGACGTATTGGTTTCGACGTGAACTTAAATGACGTCCAGCCCCATTCACGGACGACTTACGCAAACAATGTAAAATTTTCAAATTTCGACGCGGGAACGACAGCCATACTTAACATTGGTACGCCGCATGTACGCCACCATATAGCAGGGGTAACTTTACGCCGGGAAAAGCCTAACGTAAACGGCGTATCTGTACTGCATCGGCCGGGCGTACGTTCGTGAATTCGCGTATCTAGCTGATTTACATATTTCTAGGCGTAAATCAGCGTACACGCCCCTAGCGGCCAGCGTAAATATGCAGTTAAGATCCGACGGCATAAGA
Source organism: Rana temporaria (assembly GCF_905171775.1). Classification (NCBI taxonomy): domain Eukaryota; kingdom Metazoa; phylum Chordata; class Amphibia; order Anura; family Ranidae; genus Rana; species Rana temporaria. The sequence goes on from NC_053492.1 coordinate 438,140,981, forward strand.
GACTTACGCCGGTCGGATCTAATAGAAATCTATGCGTAACTGATTCTATGAATCAGGCGCATAGATACGACGGCTCAGACTCAGAGATACGACGGCGTATCTGGAGATACGCCGTCGTATCTTCTTTGTGAATCTGGGCCAATATGTTTTACTTTCTGCTATAAAACACACCCAATTTTTTCAAAATTGTCAGTCGTTTTTTGCTTATAGCGCAAAAAAACCCCAGAGATGATCAAATACCACCAAAAGAAAGTTCTATTTGTGGGAAAAAAAAGACATCAATTTTATTTTGGTACAGCGTCGAACGCAGTGCCGTATCGCAAAAAATGGCCTGGTCATGAAGGGGTAAATCTTCTGAAGTGGATATTAATAACTTAAAATACGGTGTCGCTGAAAATACCCTGCACTTTATTTGTACCTCCACTATAGGAACTCGGCAGCATCCTGCAGTTGTAGTGTCACATCACTGATAGTCGGTGATTAGTGTGACAGCTCAGTGTCTGTCTCTGACCTGCCCCAGACAGCCTGCTCCCTGCCTACCTCTAATCTGCATTAGACACAAGTGCTCCTCCAACTGACTCACTCCATATTATCTGCTTGTCACCGCTGCAAGCTCTCCCTGTGCTCCTGTGACAGCTCAGCCCTTCGGAGACTGTCTGCTGCCACCAGAGGTCCTCTTCTCTCTGCCTGCTGAGTGTGACTTTAACTCCACACCACCTTATTACAGCCCAGAGATGCTGCTTTCTTCTTTTTTCTTCTTGGATCTCACTTCATCTCTTGCAACATCATGAGCCTCAGGAACTGAGAGCGCTGCCAGCGCTGCTCCGGCGGAGGTCGTGCCAGGCCAGCCACGGTGCCAACTCTGAGATCAATATCGAATTTGGAAAGAGCAGACGAAACCAAAACCCTACATCTTTTTTTTTTTATTTCCTCCCCTTCATCCCTGATCTGATTGTTGTGTCACAAGTAAGTAGCATATTCTTAATATTCACTATTGAGCCGATCGGTGTAGAATTGTTGAAAATGTTTACTTTAAAATGTAGTTTATGGGGGTTATTTACGAAAGGCGAATCCACTTTGCACTACAAGTGCAGACTACGGGGCAGATCCTCAAAGAAATTACGCCGGCGTATCTGTTGATACGTCACGTAATTTCAAATTTTGCGCGTCATATCTTTGTTTTGGTATCCACCAAACAAGATACGACGGCATCTGTGTTAGATCCGACAGGCGTACGCCTTAGTACGCCGTTGGATCTAAGGTGCAATTTTCCGGCGGCCGCTGGGTGGTGTTTCCGTCGTATTCCGCGTCGAGTATGCAAATTAGCTATTTCCAACGATCCACGAATGTACGAGCGGCCGTCGCATTCTTTTACGTCGTTTCCGTTCGGCTTTTTCCGGCGTATAGTTAAAGCTGCTATCTGGTGGCGTACTCAATGTTAAGTATGGCCGTCGTTCCCACGTATAATTTTGAAAATTTAAATTTGTTTGCGTAAGTCGTCCGTGAATGGGGCTGGACGCCATTTACGTTCACGTTGAAAACAATGACGTCCTTGGGACGTCATTTGGAGCAATGCACCCTGGGAGTTTTGACGGACGGGGCATGCGCAGTTCGTTCGGCGCTGGGACGCGCTTCATTTAAATGAAACACGCCCCCTACTCGCCGCATTTGAATTCCGCGCCCTTATGCCGCTAGAGATACACTACGCCGCCGTAACTTATGGCGCAAATTCTTTCAGGATTCAAACCAACGCCAGGTAAGTTACGGCGGCGTAGCGTATATCTCAGATACGCTGCGCCGGTGCAGATCTTTGTGGATCTGCCCCTACAAGTGCAAAGTGCAGTCGCTGTAGATCTAAGGGGGACATGCAAGGGAAATAAAAAACAGCATTTTAGCTTGCACATGATTGGATGATAAAATCAGCAGAGCTTCCCCTCATTTCAGATCTTCCTCTCAGATTTACAGCGACTGTACTTCCAAGTGCAATTTCAAGTGCACTTTGCACTTGTAGTGCAAAGTGGATTTTCCTTTCGTAAATAACCCCCAATGTGTCATAAAATCTGTCATAAGAGAAACATGATCAGCGGGGGGTGCTGACCCGCTTGCCGCCCCAGACCAAGGATGCCGAGGTTGCCATCTGATTTTTATTTGACTTTCCCGCATACTAGCTTCTGATCAGTGGCTTAAAGAGTATGGAAACCAAAAGGTCAACTTAAAAGCCAGGAAACTGGCATTTTTAGAAGGAAGACAACCCGAGGGCATAACTACTAATCATGGGGTCCCACAGAAAAATGTTGATGGGATTCCTCTGGCTAACCTATTGGTTGAATTAGATGGACTTGTGTCTTTTTTCAAACAGACTATGGGCCAGATTCACAAAAGAGATACTCCGTCGTATCTCTCAGAGTATCTATGTGACTGATTCATAGAATCAATTACGCATAGATATCCCTAAGATCCGACAAGTGTAATTGTTTTACACTGTCGGATCTTAGGATGCAGTACCGCGGCCGCCGCTGGGGGGAGTTCGCGTCGTAAACCAGTGTCGGGTATGCAAATTAGGAGTTACGGCGATCCACGGCGGTTTTTCGCGTTCGCTACATTGCCGCTAGTCTAGTTTCCCGTCGCAAAGTTAGTCGTCGTTTTGGGTGCCTTAACTTTACACAGCAAACGTATTGCTGTATAAAGTATGGCCGTCGTTCCCGCGTCGAAATTTAAAAATTCACGTCGTTTGCGTAAGCCGTTCCGGGAATACGGAATTACGATACGCGCGTCGCCGTTCGGAAAAATGACGTCACTGCGCGCAAAGCACGGCGTGAATTTCGAAATGGAGCATGCGCAGTAGGTCCGGCGCGGGAGCGCGCCTAATTTAAATGGCACACGCCCATTTAAATTACGCGGGCTTACGCCGGAGGCCGCCGGCGTAATTTTTCGCGCAAGTGCTTGGTGAATCAGGCACTTACGATGAAAAATTGCGGCGGTGTAACGTATCTACGATACGTTATGCCGCCGCGATTCTACCTGAATCTGGCCCTATATAACTAGGTAACCTGCATGCTTGCTCCTGATCAGTGACATAAAGAGTAAGAAAACCAAAAGGTCAACTTAACAGCCAGGAAACTAGCATTTTCCAAAGGAAGACAACCAGGGGCATAATCCATAGCTCTCAACTGTCCCTGATTTTGAGGGACTGTCTCTGATGTCCCTCATTCCTCTTCATTTGTCCCTAATTATGGTCTGATCTATATAGTTGTATATAAAATGCACTATTTATCTTTCAAAAAGTGTTTCCCAGAGCTAAACCTTTCATCCAATTTCTAAATTGTTTCTTTTGTAAATTTTAAAAGCCAATATAAAGGAATAGGAGTGGTAAAAAAAAAGTTAATTTAAATAACCTTTTTTTTTTGGTTAATTCTTCTTTAAGGGGGTGTGTCAGGGGGCGTATCTTATGCCCACATACGTTTGCCAGTAGGTGTCCCTCATTCCCATCTCAAAATGTTGGGAGGTATGGCATAACTACTAATCATGGGGCACCATAGAAAAATGTTTATGGTCTTCCCCTGGCTAACCTATTAGTTGAAGTAGATGGATTTGTGTCTTTTTTTCAAACAGACTATATGGGCCAGATTCTCATACATTTACGTTGCTCCTGGGCAGCGTAACGTATGTGATTTACGTTACACCGCCGCAGGTTTACAGGTTTACATCCTGATTCTCAGAACACTTACCTGTAAACTTGCGGCGGTGTATCGTTAAATCGCTCGGCGCAAGCCCGCCCAATTCAAATGGGGCGGGCACCATTTAAATTAGGCGCGCTCCCGCGCCGAGCGTACTGCGCATGCTCCGCCGGGTAAATTACCTGACGTGCATTGCGCTAAATGACGTCGCCCTGACGTCATTTGCTTAGACGTTTACGTAAATGGCGTCCAGCGCCATTCACTGACGTCTTACGCAAACGACGTAATTTTTTTAAAATTCGACGTGGGAACGACGGCCATACTTAACATTGGTTGCCCCTCATAATAGCAGGGGCAACCTTACGCGTCGCGTATGCTACGGAAACGACGTAAATTCTCAGCGTCGACCGCGCGTATGTTCGGGAATCTCGCGTACTTATCTCATTTGCATAGACGACGGGGAAAACGACGATGCGACACCTAGCGGCGGGAAAAAAAATTGCTTTTAAGATCTGACAGCGTAAGAGCCTTACGCCTGTCAGATCTAATGGGTATCTATGCGCAACTGATTCTAAGAATCAGTCGCATAGATACCCGGGGCCAAATGAGGAGTTACGATGACGCAAATGGTGTTGCGCCGTCGTAACGCCTTTGAGAATCTGGGCCTTTAAGTAGATAACCTGCATGCTTGCTCCTGATCAGTGACTCAGTGTGTATGAAAACCAAAAGGCCAACTTAACAGCCAGGAAACTAGCATTTTCAAAAGGAAGACAACCAGGGGCATAACTACTAATTATGGAGCCCCATAGAAAAAAAAATGATAGGCTTCCCTTCCCCCTGGATCACTTGTATGCTTGCTTATGATCAGTGACTCGGGGAGTATTAAAACTAAAAGGTCAACTTAACAGCGAGGAAACTAGCATTTTCAGAAGGAGGACAACCGAGGGCATAACTACTAATCATGGGGCCCTATAACTGATCCTCTCCATATTCGACAACACCTCTTTTACTGACACTTGTTATTTGACTCTCACTTTCTATTTCATATACATTGTCTGTGTCTTGCCCTTAATTGACACCTGACATGTTATGTGACATTGCCGAGATTTTCTCATGCACCGCTTTGTTGGACACTTGTTTGTATCAATAAAGAATTTGAAAAAATAAATAAAAATTTGACAGCCCCTAGGCATGTGCATTTCGTTTCGTTCCGAAATCGAAATTCGGACAAATTTTTCATTATTCGGACATTCGGATGCATATGAGTTCCCGAATTGTAATATTAACAAATTTACTGAACGAACGTTTTCGAATCGAAAACCCGCAGACGAAATTCGATCGAACATCGAAAACAACTTCTATTCGTATCGAATTCGAAAACAATTCGATTCTAAAACAAATTCGAATGAAAATTGAAAGCAAATTTGAATCAAAATCTAAAAAAAATAAATCGATTTCTAAAAAAGAATACAATAAAAAAGAATATAAAATAATAAAACAATACAATAAAAATCAAAGAATAGTAAAGAACAGAATGGAACAGAATGTAATCAAATACAATAGAATATGACCTGGCTTATTCTATCTATCTTCCATTTTCTGAAATTCGAAATTCATATAGAATGAACTCAAATTCGAATAGAAAAATATTAGAAGAGTAGAATAATAAAATATATATATATATATATATATATATATTTTTTTTTTTTCTGCTCTATTCTTATATTTTTCTATTCGAATTTGAGTTCATTCTATATGAATTTCGAATTTCAGAAAATGGAAGATAGATAGAATAAGCCAGGTCATATTCTATTGTATTTGATTACATTCTGTTCCATTCTGTTCTTTACTATTCTTTGATTTTCATTCTATTGTTTTATTATTTTATATTCTATTTTATTGTATTCTTTTTTAGAAATCGATTTATATTTTTTAGATTTTGATTCAAATTTGCTTTCAATTTTCATTCGAATTTGTTTTCGAATCGAATTGTTTTCGAATTCGATTCGAATAGAATTTGTTTTCGAATCCGATTGAAATATTATCGAATATTTTCGAATTCGACCGGATTTTTCGAAATTCGTTAGAAAACGAACGAATTCCGAAAAACGATTTTAACACATGTAACAAATCTAACTTAACGAAATTAATTAAATAACGAATTAAAACGAAACAAAACAAATTTTTCCTTTTTGCACCTGCCTAACAGCCCCCCATCTCCTGGCTAATCTCTCAGTAGCTGTATGAAGTGTTATCTGTGACAATCCGTGTCATTCATGTGAATTTGTAGCTAAATCACAGACAGGCAACAGGAGAGATCAGCATAGTCAGTCCACTATAGATAGCAGTGCTGGGGGTGATAGTTATGAGATTTTATATTATGACCACATTTGTAATACTGTTGCACATGATTACTCAATAACCCGACAAACTTTTTAAAACTCTGGCCGTTTAAATTGGAGTTCCACCCATAAATATAACATTACATCAGTAGTTTTAAAAAAATGTCATCAGTCCTTTAAGTAATTTTTTTTTTTTTTTAGATGCCTTCAAAGTGTTGTTGCTAGGCAGAATAGTTAATCTTCCCTCTTCCTGCACCTAGGTGCTTAAGCTTCCTAACCTACACCGCACAGACTCCTGGGAATGTAGTGGGTGTAACTTTCCAGGTCTGTGCATTCCTCAGTCTCAAAGAATCATGTGACTTGGACAGCACAGGTGCTGAAACCTGATCTGAAACCTATTACACTGCTTGTGCAGCACTGAGCATGTGCGAGATCTGCAAGGCTGAAATCCAGGAAGTCATACAGTCTGGCTTCATGATGCCCACACTTAAGATGGCCCCAGTCAATTTCTATTTTATAAAGTGTCTAAATGCTGTAACAACCTAACAAAACGGACCTTAGTTTACAGACTAACTTTACTAGAATACGTTAAGCTTGCGTATTACAGGGGTATTTATATTTAAAAAGTGAAATTGTGGCCGGAACTCCGCTTTAAATGTATTTCTAGATCTACAAACCTCAGCTGTCCTATACTGACAGCACGAGGAAAAAAGAAGAAAGCTGTTTACCGGCTTCTGTTACAGGGACATTGGTCCCCTCGGTGCCATCTATAAGTGCCCATCAGTACTGCTAATCAGTGCCCACCAGTGGCACCTATCAGTGCCCATCAGTGCCATCTATCAGTGCCCACCAGTGCCACCTATCAGTGCTGCCAATCAGTGGCAGCACTGATAGGTCACTGTCACTAGTCACTGTCAGAAGTTGAAAAGACACAAGGGTTTACAACCCCTTTAAAACTCCCGAAAACTAGTTATTTTTTGTAACTTCAAGAATCTCGTGCCAAATCACTATTGATCCCAATATCTGGGTGTCAATACAAAATTATATGCAAACACCTTCTGCTAAAATCAGATTCTGTATGATAACAACCCAGAAGCAACCACAGTCCATTGAGGTCCTTGAAGACGTTTTCTATCGTATTGAGAAACTTTTTTTGTTCTCGGCAAAGGCCTGGTGTCCAGGCTGTTGATGGTTTCCCACTACTGAGTGAATATCTGCCAAAGTGTACCTATAGGGCTAGATTCATCAAAGAAATTCTAAGCTGCGCCGGCGTATCTACTTTCTGTATTCAGAAAGCTAGATACGCCGACATTAGCCTAAGATACGTCTGGCATAAGTCTCTTACGCCGTCGTATCTTAGGGTGCATTCTCACGCTGGCCGCTAGGTGGGGCTCCCGTCGTTTTCGGCGGAGAGTATGCAAATTACCTAGATACGCCGATTCACAAACGTACGTGCGCCCGGCGTTCGTTTTTTACGTCGTTTGCGGAAGGTTTTTTCGGCGTAACGTTGTGCCTGCTTCTATGAGGCGCACTCAATGTTAAGTATGGACGTCGTTCCCGCTTCGATTTTTTTATTTTTTACGTTGTTTGCGTAAGTCGTTCGCGAATAGGGCTGGACGTAATTTACGTTCAAGTCGAAACCAATGACGTCCTTGTGACGTCATTTGGAGCAATGCACACTGGGATATGTACACGGACGGCGCATGCGTCAATCACGTCAGGTCAACACACATTAACATAAAACACGCCCCCCCCTTACACATTTGAATTACGCGCGCTTACGCCGGCCCCATTTACGCTAGGCCGCCGCAACGTACGGAGCAAGTGCTTTGTGAATACTGCACTTGCTCCTGTAAGTTGCGGCGGCGTAGCGTAAATACGATACGCTGCGCCGCCGTTAGATTGCGCGCCCCTACCTGAATCTAGCCCATAGTTGGTAAATTTCCATCTAAAAAAAGTCAGAAGCGTATTTTTATGAGATCTCCTAGAACTTTGTGTACTTTGACAGCAAGAGCGGAAGATAATCAGCGTTTTGTTTGTATTGCGCTTGGAAATAGGTCAATCTGTGACAGATATAGATGGTTTAATCTGCTTGTTGTATTGTGTTCAACACATTGTTTTTCATAAAGAGGACTCAGAGGAAACAAGGGTTGGTTTCAGGATAAGGACTCATTGTCCACGACAAAGACGCCACTCTTGTTCACATTCATTTATTAGAAGTAAATAAAATTCCCCAACACTCACCCGCTAGCTGGCAAGAGGGCATAATTAAAAGCTGCTTCTAATAGATCAATAGAAGGGGTTGATTTACTAAAACTGAGTGCAAAATCTGGTGCAGCTGTGCATGGTAGCCAACCAGCTTCTAATGCCGCGTACATGCGATCATTTTTCAGCATGAAAGAAAACTTTGGGCCAGATTCAGAAAGAATTACGTTGCGCAGCGGCGGCGTAACGTATCCCATTTACGTTACACCGCCGCAGGTTTACAGCGTAAGTGCCTGATTCACAAAGCACTTACCTGTAAACTTGCGGCGGTGTAACGTAAATCCGCTCGGCGCAAGCCCGCCTAATTCAAATGGGGCGGGCACCATTTAAATTAGGCGCGTTCCTGCGCCGAGCGTACTGCACATGCTCCGTCCGTCAAATTGCATTGCGCTAAATGACGTCTCAAGGACGTCATTGGTTTGATGTTAACGTTAATGGCGTCCAGCGCCATTCACGGACGCCTTATGCAAACAACGTGAAATTTAAAACGACGGCCATACTTAACATTGGTAGACCACCTAGGAGGCAGCCTTAACTTTACGACGCATACCGCTACAGAAACGACGTAAATTTAGATCGACGAGCATCGCGGACGTTCGTGAATCACCGTAACTAGTCATTTGCATATTCTACGCCGACCGCAATGGCCTCGCCACCTAGCGGCCGGCTTAGAATTGCAGCCTAAGATCCGACGGTGTAACACAAGTTACACCTGTCGGATCTTAGGGCTATCTATGCGTAACTGATTCTATGAATTAGTCGCATAGATACGACAATCGTATCTCAGAGATACGACGGCGTATCAGGAGATACGCCGTCATATCTCTTCTCTGAATCTGGCCCTTTGTTTTTCAGCATGTCTAAAAAACAAAGTTTTCCCAACTTCATCATTAAAACGATGTTGCCCACACACCATCATTTTAAAAAAATGCTCTAGCAAAGCGCGGTGACGTACAACACGTACGACGGCACTATAAAGGGGAAGTTCCATTCACCTTTGGGCTGATTTAGCTGATTCCGTGTTAGTAAAAGACGATTTGCGCTTTTCTGTCTGTTACAGCGTGATGAATCTGCTTACTCCATTATGAACGGTAGTTTTACCAGAGCGAGCGCTCCCGTCTCATAACTTGCTTCTGAGCATGCGCAGGGTTCTTTCGTCGTTTTAGCCCACACACGATCATTTTTTACAACCCGAAAAACGACATAGTTTAAAAAGACGTTAAAAAATTCAGCATGTTCGGGAAAAAAAATTGTCGTTTTTCAGAACCTGAAAAATGATGTGAAGTCCACACACGATCATTTTAAATGACGTTTTTGAAAAACAACGTTTTTTCATGCTGAAAAATGATCGTGTGTACGCGGCATAACTTCTGCTTGTTTAATTAGGCTTTGAAAAGAAACTGAAGGCTGATTGGTTCCTATGCAGAGCTTCACCTGGTTTTGCAGTGTGTTCCAGTGTGTTTCTTTAGTGCTATGTTTGTACTGTTTTGTGCTGTAAAAATTCAAATTTGTCTCGCTTTTATTTTTGAGATATTACCCAGTTGCCCAACAACAGCCAAAAGACATGAAACTGATCTGGTTGGTTAGTGCCATTTAAATCTCAGCTCTATCTCCTTTTATTTTTGAGTTATTAACAATTTAATAAAGGTCACCCAGCCCCCATCTCTGTTCAGAATGCCTCCAAGTTGCCATATTGAATTGTACGTTACAGAAAATTACAGAACTTCAAATTGAAAAAAAAAAAGGTAATTTTGCAGGGCTGCTAGTAAATTTACCTGCCATGTATAGTTGCCTTGGCCAATTGTTAGGGATCAATTGATCTCACCTTAAAGGGGTTGTAAAGGTAAATGCTTTTTCACCTCAATGCATCCTATGCATTAAGGTGAAAAAACATCCGACAGCACCGCCCCCCATAGCCCCCGTTTTACTTACCTCACCCCTCAATGACGGGGGCGGGGCGGGGCCGAGTGATACAGTCGGCGGCTATGCCCACCGCTGTATCACGGGAGCGTGCCCGCAAGAGCTTTCCACCATGCTCGCTCGCTCGCATGAAGGTGGAAAGCTCTTGTGGAGGGGGAGCCATGACAGCCCCAGAAGACGTGAATTGGGGCCACTGTATGCAAAACGAGACACACAGTGGAGGTAAGTATAACATGTTTGTTATTTAAAAAAAAAAAAAATTACTTTAGTGTCGCTTTAAGTCTGGAATTGCTGCACTTCTCTCTTTTGTCACTGGGTGGCCAGGTACCTGGGGGCATTAGATAAGATAAGAGCGATGCAAGGACAGATTATGAGTATATGGGGTGTCTTAGTCAGTGGGCAGGGGTTTTCTTGGCCCTGCTGGGAGAACCTAATTATTTGGGTGGAGTCAGGTGATTACAGTTTGGTGCCATCTGGACGGCTGTCTGGGTGGACGCATTGTTGGCTTCCCAGGCTGCTAGGCCTGAGTTTGGGCCTATCCCGGGTACATCTGGCTTCTAGGCTGTCTGAGGGCCTATCCAGAAGCAAGCAGGCTACGTAGGGTTGGGACTGCACAGTAGAACCAGAAGTGACGATTCTGTTGGCAGGAGAACCTGTCGTGGTCGGAGGTTGAGGGGAAGCTGTCGCCACTAAGGGACCAACCACCTTATTACTAGGGACCACAGTGAGTAGCTAAAGCAAGTACCAGAGCAGAATTCTCACCAACCGAGGACGGTGAAGAATCGGGAAACTTCAGCAGGAGCCAAGCCAGGGACCCAGCCAGTGGAATTGACGCTTGAGGACTATCTGGAGTGCCAAGCCAGGGATCCAGCAGGGAAGCAGTGGTGACTTTTGAGGAAGATAATGAGTAAGAAGATTGGAAGAGCTCACAGGATTCAATGGCAGTGAATCAGCAAGTCTAGTGAGAGAGACTGGGAGCTCAGTGGACTAAAATCTACAAGGAGTGTTTTAGAGGAAGTAAAGGAGTTTGTTACAACTTGTGTTAGAAATTGTTATAAGACTGTTGCCATGGGAGACAGCGATCCTACACATGCAGATGTGGAGTCTTGCTGGACGTCTTTCCCTGCAAATGTTTTGGGACAACTGCCTTTACACACACATGAACTTTAAAGCGGAGGTTCACCCGAAAAACAAGTATATAACATTACATTCAGTATACCTCAAACATGTACAGTATGCCGTTTTTTTTTTTGGGGGGTGTACATACGGTATTATCGGTATTTTCCTCCCGACTTCCGGGTACTCGCTCCCGCGGGAGTGGGCGTTCCTGTGCAGTGCCGCAATGTCATCTGGGACTTCGCCCATATGATTGACGAGCCTGAGAAAAACTTCCCGCAGTGGATAAGGCGCGTCACGACTTTCCGAAAGTAGCCGAACCGCGAGTCGGCTCTATACGGCACCTGCGCAGTCAGCTCTACACGGCTCCTAGCCGGTGCGCAGGCGCCGTTTAGAGCCGACTCGTGGTTTGGCTGCTTTCGGAAAGTCGCGATGCGCCTTATCCGCCGGGGGGAGTTTTTCTCAGGCATGTCAATCATACGGGCGAAGTCCCAGATGACATTGCGGCACTGCACAAGAACGCCCACTCCTGCGGGAGCGAGTACCCGGAACCTGGGAGGAAAATACTGATAATACCGTATGTACACCCCCCCCAAAAAAAACGGCATACTGTACATGTTTGAGGTATACTGAATGTAATGTTATATACTTGTTTTTTGGGTTAAGTCTTAGTCCGTAGGGTTCAGTATTGAGTTGGCCCACCCTTTGCAGCTATAACAGCTTCTACTCTCTTCTGTGAAGGTGGTCCACAATGCTAAGGAGTGTGTCTATGGGAATGTTTGACCATTCTTCCAGAAGCGTATTTGTGAGGTCAGGCACTGATGTGGACGAGAAGGCCCAGCTCGCAGTCTCCACTTATTAGCGGCAGCACAATGACCTTCAAATCTTTCTGTTGTATGAGAAGACCCACTAACCCCAACAGGCGCACTCTTTATGTCTAGTCAAGGTTGTAAAACACGTTGGAAGCCAGCAGACAGGTAGAGTGAACAGTTCTGAGAAACAGGCTTAACCAGATCCCAGGACAATGGGCCCCTAATGTGGCAGCAGAATGCCCTGACTGTATAAAGGGACAATTACTAAATGTTTGGAAAGGCACAGGTGCGTTTGGCAAAACCCCAATAAATTGTTTAGGTTGGAGATAATTGTCTAGCTGTTCGCGTGCCACAGACTAAAGCACCGGTTCTGTCTGGTGAACATTACTACCATGCATTTGTGAACTAATAGGAGATTAGAAATGTTGTACAGTGATCTACCTCCAACAATTAGGAGCTTAAAGAGGAGTTCCACCCAAATTTGGAACTTCCTCTCAATCCACTCCTCTCCCCCTTACATGCCACATTTGGCATGTAATTTTTTTGGGGGGGGAGTGGGGGCTTCAGCACGAGTGGGACTTCCTGTCCCACTTCCTCCTTCCTGTAGGCGACTAAGCTTAATCGCCTTCAGGAAGTGGCTGCTGTAGGCGATCGCCTAGGACACGTCACAGGTCCTAGGCGATCTCCTGGCCAATTACACGGCGCGGCGCCGGGCCGCGCCGCTCGCGCATGCGCAGTGCCGCGCCGCTCGCGCTCGCGCATGCGCAGTGGGTGCCCGGCCGTGAAGCCGAAAGCTGTCACGGCCGGGTGCCCACACTGAAGATGAAGACGCCCGCCGGGGAGGGGGGGAGAGGAGCGGAGCCCCGGCCGGCGCGTCGCTGGAGCGCTGGAGCAGGTAAGTGCCTGTTTATTAAAAGCCAGCAGCAACACTTTTTGTTGCTGCTGACTTTTAATAAACATACAAATGGCTGGAACTCCCCTTTAATATAAAGAAGACAAAAGAACTTGTTGTGGATCTTAGGAGGAATAGATGCCACCCAACCCAACTGAGTCACTTATAAATAACAGAGAGTCTATGGAGAGGCTTTCTTCCTTTAAATATCTTGGCATCCATGTTTCAGATGATACCACTTGGAAGATGAACACAGCATTAGTAATTAAAAAATACAAACTACTGTACTTTTTGCGAATCTTGGAATAGACAAAGATAACAAAGGAGTTTAGTGTCTTTCTACCGTTATGCAATAGAGAGTGTTCTCATTTATGACATCATGGGTTGGTACGGCAGTGGTACAGTTGAAGACAAATAGCCAGATTCAGGTACGGCGGCGCATCTTTCCGGCGGCGTAGCGTATCGTATTTACGCTACGCTGCCGTAAGTCAGAGAGACAAGTGCTATATTCACAAAGCATTTGCCTCCTAAGTTACGGCGGCGTAGCGTAAATGGGGCCGGCGTAAGCGCGCCTAATTCAAATGAGGATGAGGGGGCGTGTTTTATGTAAATGGGTGGTGACCCGACGTGATTGACGTTTTTTACGAACGGCGCATGCGCCGTCCGTGTACATATCCCAGTGTGCATTGCTCCAAAGTACGCCGCAAAGACGTATTGGTTTCGACGTGAACGTAAATTACGTCCAGCCCCATTCACGGACGACTTACGCAAACGACGTAAAATTTTCAAATTTCGACGTGGGAACGACGGCCATACTTAACATTGACTAGGCCAGCCATTTGTTCGACTAACTTTACACCGGAAAAAGCCATACGTAAACTACGTAAAAAAAATGCGCCGGGCGCACGTACGTTCGTGAATCGGTGTATCTAGTCATTTACATATTCTACGCCGAACTCAACGGAAGCGCCACCTAGCGGTCAGCGGAAAAATTGCACCCTAATATACGACGGCGTAGGAGACTTACGCCGCTCGTATCTTAGCCTAATTTAAGCGTATCTGGTTTCCAGAATACGCTTAAATTAACGCCGGCGTAGATTCAGAGTTACGACGGCGTATCTACTGATACGCCGGCGTAAATCTTTCTGAATCCAGCTAAAAGTCACTTCAAAGGGTTATTTTTGGTGGTTTAGAGAAGCGTTGGTAGTCGGCTTTCTACTTTGCAAGACAATTGATCATTTTCAATGTATCAATAGAGCATTAAATATAGCCAAGGATCCATCTCATCCCTGTCATTGTCTATTTACCCTCCTGCCATCTGGGATGCATTATAGGACAATGAAAGCCACACAGTTAAAGCGGTTGTATAGTTCTAAAAAAATATTATTATTTTTTTCCCACCTGTAAGGTAAAAGGCATAATGAGCTAGTATGCACCGCATTACCTTAGAACGAGACGTCGGTATATCTGCCGGTCCACGCCAAGGGAGATTACATTTTCCCTCGGCGTGTCTTCCGGGTATCGCGGCTTTTTACAGTTTAGGAGATTTTTTTTTACCTACAGGTAAGCCTAATTATAGGCTTACCTGTAGGTAAAAGTTAACAATTTCCCTATACAACCACTTTAAGGCTGGTACATACTAGTTTTTTTACTGACAGCTCCAGTCAGAGCCGCTGTTCTAACGATCCAACGTTAGTACAACGATCTCCCCTGCTGAACTGTTGTACAACGATCTCCGCCGCCAGAACACTTCGATCAGCGTGCTCAGCCAATCGGGAGCTGGTTGGCTGCTGGTTTTCCAGCATGCTCATCCAACAGAAGCCAGCCAAACGAATGTTGGATGTTTTTTATTGAGCAATCCCAACATCTGTACACTAGGCATTAGGTTAAGCTGGAATTCCAGGCTATTCCTAACTATGCTAAACCCTGCCCCCCCCCCCCCCTCCCTTTAAATTCTATTCCAACTACCCTGTGAAAGGAAGATGCTAATACTTACCTATTCTCCTCTGAAGCAGTGTCTTTAGAGGAGAGGAGGGACAGGGGACAACCGATTCCTCATAGTAAGCCTGCCGGTGACATCACCACTCAGGCATTGAATGCATTGTCGGTGATCCTTCCTCTCCCCTGAAGCTGGCTACTGGATAGATCATGTGACCAGACCAGAGCACCCTGAGTGTAGGTACGTATATTCATCTTCTTTTTACAGGGTAGATAGACTAGGGTTTAGTAGAGGGGTGAGTGCAGGTTTAACCACTTACCCCCCGAACCATATTGCTGCCCAAAGACCAGAGTACTTTTTGCGATTCGGGACTGCGTCGCTTTAACAGACAATTGCGCGGTCGTGCGACGTGGCTCCCAAACAAAATTGGCGTCCTTTTTTTCCCACAAATAGAGCTTTCTTTTGGTGGTATTTGATCACCTCTGCGGTTTTTAGTTTTTGCGCTATAAACAAAAATAGAGCGACAATTTTGAAAAAAATGAATATTTTTTACTTTTTGCTATAATAAATATCCCCCAAAAATATATAAAAAAACATTTTTTTTCCTCAGTTTAGGCCGATACGTATTCTTCTACATATTTTTCGTAAAAAAAAAATAATAAGCGTTTATTGATTGGTTTGCGCAAAAGTTATAGCGTTTACAAAATAGGGGGTATTTTTATGTAATTTTTATTAATATATTTTTTTTACTAGTAATGGCGGCGATCAGCGATTTTTTTCCGGTATTGCGACATTATGGCGGACACTTCGGACACTTTTGACACATTTTTGGGACCATTGGCATTTTTATAGCCATCAGTGCTATAAAAATGCATTGGATTACTATAAAAATGCCACTGGCAGTGAAGGGGTTAACACTAGGGGGCGGGGAAGGGGTTAAGTATGTCCTTTGTGTGTTCTTACTGTGGGGGGGGGGTGGCCTCACTAGGGGAAACACTGATCCTCTGTTCATACATTGTATGAACAGAAGATCAGCGTTTCCCCCGCTGACAGGACCCGCTCTGTACCGAGCGATCGCGTGTGCCCGGCGGCGATCGCGCCCGCCGGGCACACGCACGGGAGTCGGGGGCGAGCGGGGGGCGCGCGCGCGCGCCCCTAGTGGCGGCTGAGAGAGAGGACATTATACTACGTGCTCTCGCCCAGCCGAGCCGACCTGCCGACGTAGAACGGCGGTGCGCGGTCGGCTAGTGGTTAAGTATAGTTAGGAATAGCCTAGAATTCGACTCTAAGGTTCCTTTCATAATGGGCCATGTCCATTCTGATCAGCAGAGGATCCATGAACAGATCCTCTGCTGAATCATAGGAGAATGGATATGGATTTTTTTTTTACATCTGTGTCCGTAAATTTTTTGCTAATTTAAAAAATGTGAGCTTTCTGGTCCATATCTATGGGTGGGGAAAATGAGAATTTCATTGTATGTTTTCATATAATGAGAATAAAGTCTTATTAAATTATTATAAACTACTAAGCATCTTTAACCACTTCCATACAGAGCACTTATACACCTTCCCGCCCAGACCAATTTTTAGCTTTCAGCGCTGTTGCACTTTGAATGACAATTGCGTGGTCATGCTACACTGTACCCAAACT
Source organism: Rana temporaria (assembly GCF_905171775.1). Classification (NCBI taxonomy): domain Eukaryota; kingdom Metazoa; phylum Chordata; class Amphibia; order Anura; family Ranidae; genus Rana; species Rana temporaria. The sequence goes on from NC_053492.1 coordinate 438,157,595, forward strand.
AAATTGTTATCATTTTGTTCCCACAAATAGAGCTTTCTTTCTGGATGGGCACTGCTAGGCGGCATGGATGGGCACTGATAGGTGGCACAAACCTACTAATAGTATGTGTTGTACTAATGGATGCCAATCAGTGCCAAACAATAATGCATGCCAATCAGTGATGCCCATTGTGGGCACTGATTGGCATCCATTGTGGGCACTGATTGGCATCCATTTGTCATTGTCATCCCTGGCGGTCTAGGGTGGCATACCTGTAGTGGCCATCCCTGGTGGTCTAGTGGCATCCCTGTTGGTCCAGTGTGGGCATCCTCGAGGGGCTGTGCTGATAATCGATCAGCACAAACCCCCTCTGTCAGAGGAGCAGCCGATCGGCTCTCCTCTACTCGCGTCTGACAGACGCGAGTGAGGAAAAGCCGATTACCGGCTTTTCCTGTTTACATCATGATCAGCCGTGATTGGACACGGCTGATCACGTGGTAAAGAGTCTCCGTCGGAGACTCTTTACCTAGTTTGGTGTTGCGGGGTGTCAGACTGATACCCAGCAACAATGATCGCCCCGATACGCGCTAATGATAATGACCACCAATGTAAGGGGCCAATGTACGTTACACCGCCGCAAGTTTTCAGCGCAAGTGCTTGATTCACAAAGCACTTGCCTGTAAACTTGCAGCGGCGTAGCGTAAATGCGTCCGGCGCAAGTCCGCCTAATTCAAATGGGGCATATATCATTTAAATTAGGCACTTTCCCATGCCAAACGTACTGCGCATGCTCCGTTTTGTAATTTCCCGCCGTGCTTTGCGCAAAATGACGTCGCACTGACGGAATTTTTTGAACGGCGACGTGCGTTACGTCCTTTCCTATTCCCGTACGACTTATCCAAAAAAATAATAATTTAAAATTCGACGCGGGAACGACGGCCATACTTTAACATGGCTGGTCTAAATATTAGCCATGAAATAGCAGCTTTAACTATACGCCGGGAAAAGCCGACTAGCGACAACGTAAGAGAATGCGACGAACGCGCGTACCTTCGTGAATCGCCGTAAACAGCTAATTTGCATACCCGACTCGGAAAAACGTCGCGAACTCCACCCAGCGGGCGCAGAAGAATTACACCTACGATCCGAATGCGTACTAAGCCATACGCCTGTCGGATAGAAGCCAGAAGCCGTCGTATCTTGGTTTGAGAATTCAAACTAAAGATACGACGCAGCAAATTTGAAAATACGCCGGAGTATTTCCACTGTGAATCTGGCCCGTGGTGAGCTATAGATGCAGTAATTATTAGAAAGAATTCTCTGAGACCTAAATGCCGTTTGAAGGTTTCCTCCATTATTAAAAAGATTGAGAAAGGCTGCTTTAAAGGTACCAACAATAAAAGTACTGTACATGCAGATTTTATCCACATACGTAAACCAATGCTAATGCCAACTGCAAAATCCACTGTCACCTTTGGGCCTCTTAACAATTACAAGGTCTCCTCTAGCTATAGTTCTGTCCTTGCTTAAAGCAAAACTTCACTCTCTAAGGCTGGATTCACACTTATGCATTTTTAGTGCTTTTTGCATTTTGCAGATTTGCACTACAGTCCATTTAACATGGTTTCCTATGGAACACGTTCTGTAGTGCAAATCTGCAAAATGCAAAAAGCACTTAAAATGCATAGATGTTAATCCAGCCTAAGGCCTCGTACACACGGCCGAGGAACTCGACGTGCCAAACACATCGAGTTCCTTGGCCAGTTCAGCCCTGAAGCCGCCGAGGAGCTCGGCGGGCCGAGAGCTCCCATAGAACAACGAGGAAATAGAGAACATGTTCTCTATTTCCTCGCCGAGGTCCTCGTCGGCTTCCTCGGCTGAAAGTGTACACACGGCCGGGTTTCTCGGCAGAATTCAGCCAGAAACTCGGTCGGAAGCTGAATTCTGCCGAGGAAACTGGTCGTGTGTACGGGGCCTAAGTCAACATTGACTATCTTTAATCCTTATGCTGCTAGCATTAGTAAAAATTTAGGAAAGCAGTGGCAGGCGGTGCTTGAAATTTGGCAAACAAACCTGCCCCCTCCGGCACTCGATTGAGCGATCGGGAAGGCGGTGATCCATGGCCTTACTTTATGTGGGGAGGTGCAGGGAAAAGGTTGCCGAGTGAAGAGCTGACCCGGGGATGTTGCTTCTCCTCCCGTCCAAACAGGAAGTCCTAAGATTCCCAGGCCAATCAGGTCTCAGGACCCGCCTCCTGATTGGCCAGAAGGAGAAGCAGGAAAATATTAGCCCACACGAGCCCACCCTTTTTGAATCCAATTAGAGCTCTGGCTTTAATAACGTCCTTAAAAAAAACAACCCCATTGAAATCCATGCATCCGGCGCCCTGCATGGAGATCAGGGGCTGGGCGCGTGGATTAGGGGGGTGCACCCCTAATGAACGAGCCACCACTGTAGGAAAGTATATCATATTTACTTGTGTAGCGCTCACCCCCGAAGGAGCCGCTGAATAGTTTGGGATCGGCGTATTAAGTTACCAAATTCTCTTGTCTAAGGGTATAACTTGTGAGTGTGGATAAGGAGCGAATGTCCAGACAACAGCGTGGTTTTTCCAATGCTTTATTCCAAGGCTAACATCAACATAACACACAGTAGAGAAAAGGTTGATGAGCAAGAGGTACTGTGGTATCAGGCCTTGGATATCAAATCATGGAGAGCAAGCCTGCTCTCAGTACAGATAGCTCAAACGTCGCCACTCCCGACGGGGTGGGCAAAGTGCCCCTGGACAGGTATTTAACTTTAGCCTGGCAGCTGGTGGGTCACTTGCAAATAAAGTCACTGGGAGGAAACAGGGCCTCTGGACAGGCCGGATAGGTATTTGGAAATGGTTAAAGATTAGGACTAACAAATCCTCCCAGTAAGCACAATTTAGGGTCACCCATGGACAGTTGCAATGTACCTGTCATGTGGCGTGGTGACCGGATCCCCGATGGTACGTCCCAACCTCGCAGACAACCTCTGTATCTAGGTTCTCCCGAGCAGACTCCTCATCGTACAGCTCCCAGCTTAGGATCTGGAACCCAGCAAGCCGCTGGGGTCCCTCTCAGCATCAAGGTGAGACTCTGCCTGGTATGCAGCTCCGGTCAGGCGAGTCTCGATGGCGGAGCCCATGGATGCGCGCACCCTGAAGGTGGATGCCGCACCTGGACTTGGGCCCCACATAGCACACCTACTCATGGCCGCTGCCACAGATATACCCCCCGCCAGCATGCCCAAAAGAGTGAAAAAGCCTTCTGATTGGCTGCTGGGAAATATAGGTCCATCAGAACCCCTCTAGTGCCAACTGTCAGTCAGGGGGTGACAACACACCCCTGGCACGCAGACCGACCCAGGAGGCAGTTCTAAACTAGCAACAGCACAAACTAAACATCTGTGAGTGGGAGCAACTTAAATCTCCCATTCCACTAACTTTAGCGTAGCGCCCCACTAACTAAGAAAAAAGGGGGGCGCTACACTTGTTTTAAACTTTCTTTTACATTTCTTCAGTTAGTTACTTCCTAGTTTCAAGGCCTAGGCAAATGATGTTATTCATCCCAAAAGTCTTCAGAAGTGGAAGAGGAGATTTTTTTTTAGCTAAGCACGCCCTCCTACCTGCGTGCCAAAGCTAAGGGCAGATGGATTCCAGGAAGTAAATGCTACATGAATCTTCTGCCCTTACTCATGATGACCAGAAATGCTAGGGGGTGTTTTTAAACATGATTTCTCAGCAAAATAAAGCATGGAGACATGGATGGGTGGGCGAGCTTGCTTTGAATATTAAAAATTAATTAAATAGGGTTTGTGGTGCTCAGAAGCAGTGTAGTTCCACTTTAAAGATAAACATTTCATAGCACTTCTCAGGAAAGGCAGCAAAAAAAAGGAATGAGTAGAATGTATAGTAGGCTTCAAAGCAGAATGCGTGAAAATACTCTCAGGAATAATGTAACAATGATGACGATCTTGAGGCCGTTAATGATTTTGCATATCTTGGAATAAGCCTTATGCCGCGTACACACCATCACTTTATGTGATGAAAAAAAATGACGTTTTTAAAAACGTCACTTTAATTGACTGTGTGTGGGGGAAAACGTCGTTTTATGTATTGTAAAAAACGACCAAAAAAAATTGAAGCATGCTTCAATTTTATGTGTCGTTTTTCAAAAGTGCACTTTTTACTTCACAGAAATTGACCGTGTGTAGCAAAAAACGTCGTTTTCTAAGACGTTTTTTCATCCACGCATGCCCAGAAGCTACTTATGAAGCAAGCTTCAATGGAAAAACGTGGTGGAACGTAACCTCACTTTGCTAGAACATTGTGAGAAAACGATGGTGTGTAGGCAACTTCGTCTTTGAAAATTGAAGTTTCAAAAACGTCATTTTTTACTTCACAGAAAGTGTCGTTTTTTTTCATCACATAAAGTGATTAGAGAATGACAATGATGGAAATAGAGAGGGTTGAAAGAGAATCATCTTCAGCACCTAATTCTCACTCCTATTTATTTTTAAATTGAGATGTGTTCATAGGGAAACTAAAATTAGACTCAACTAAATCCTTATATGAATGGTGATTTTTTTAATTTATTTTTTATAATAAAGTATAGATTATAGCAGGTAAGGTTTGTGTGCTGCTGAGCTTTTAGAAGCGTCCTTAAATTTCAATCATTTTATTGCATTTCATTAAAGAGAGTTTTACAGGCATGTGATGAAAGTTTAAAAAAAAAACACTTTATCAGTGTTTTATCATAGTCACGTGATAGTGAGAGATCACACGAACACTTGCAGGCAGTGTTGCCAACCTACCAGATTGAAATTTACTGACACGGCACCCAAAATTCACTAACACAGCCAAGTTTTTACTGGCATTTCCAAAAGTTACCAAATTACAGTTGTAAGTGCAATTTTCAGTATATCGGGTAGAAATAAATACAATATGCAATTAGCAATGTGATTTAAGGTAGATTAGAAGGTAAAAAGCATATTTCTTATTTTATTTTCAATATTGTAAGTAAGTGGCTCAGGGACTTGCTCGCGTCCCACAGACCCGCACACCAGGCTCTGGCCGCTCCGCTCGGCTCCCTTGCCCCATGACCAGGGCTGGACTGGGACAAAAATTTGGCCCTGGACTTCATCCAGACTGGCCCACTTTGACAGGTCTCTCCCATGGCGGCCGGACAACTCCAGCACCCCCCCCCCCGGCCACCCTCTCCCCCTTCACTAGCCACTAGCTGTTCTACTTTATTAAAGTAGAGCGGCTGGTACTGGTACTCTTATAGGCAGTACCAGTGGGGAAGCTAGACATTATTTCACCCGGGGCAAAGAATCAGTTTGGTGCCCCCCCTATTGGACAAGATTAGGCAGAAGTGAGAAACTCCCAGGCCATAGCTGCTGAGTCAGCTGTCTGTCCCCCTCCCCCATGCCTCTCTGTCATTCCCCCTGTTCCTCTGGTCCTCCCCCTGCTTCTTTGTTTCCCCCAGGTGAGTGCTGCAGGAGGGAGAGGAGGTGAGCGCTGCAGGAAGGGAGAGACAGAGGAGCGGAGGGGGGCGGCGGTCCGCTGTCACTGAAGCCGGCCCACTGAGCCATCGGCCCACCGGGAAACTCCCTGTAGTCCCAATGGCCAGTCCATCCCTGCCCATGACATCACATGACACGATCTCCGCCAGACCCGCCTCCGCCGGGACCACCCAAACACACTGTAGCAGGCACTTGGATGGTCCTGGCTGGCTCCGGACACGAGCTGCGCATGCCCAGTTCGGAGCCAAGCGTCACAGCCATATTTTTTACTGGCAACCGTTTTCTCTTGCTGGCATTTACTGGCAGGAAAAAAGTGACAGTTTTTTACTGGCTGCCAGTAAAAATATTGATGGTTGGCAACACTGCTTACAGGTAAAATCAAACTGTATATAACATTTAATTAAGAAAATGTAATAAGATACTTAGCTATAGATGCCTTTTCCAAGGAGTCCCTCCGTTTTTACGACTTGGCAAGATGATTATCAAAGCAGACACATGCTTGTTTCAGGTCTGGTGTGAGACGACCTTATTCCAATTTTGGCTGTGGTATATACAGGACTAATAGATTGGAGCGACCAATTGTAACCCTTGGAAAAGTAGTATTATCTTTTAAAGTGGGAGCAAACTCCCATGGATCATTTTTATCTATAGGTGAGCCTATAGTAAAAATTACCTATAGGTACAGTAATTACCTCTTAAACGTGCATCGTTTAGGAGATATTTACTTGTGAAGCCACTTGTGACGTCACTGGCGCATGCGCTCTGAAGGAATGGCATGCCCGTGCCGTTCCTTCAGAGCCCTCTGCTGTAAACAGCTGCTCCCGCTCGCATGCTCAGGAGTGACGTCATCATGGCTCATCCAATCGAAGGACTGGAGCCCGCCAACCTGGAAGAAAGACCGGGTGAAGATGCAAGCCCTGTGTGTGGTGACAGCTCACCACTGGAGGGCTTCGTTTTAAGGTAAGTTTCACATAATGTGCTAGTGTGTGATGCATACTAGCAAATTACAACTTTGCTCTGCAGGTTTAAACAAAAAAAAAAGCTGGTAGTTTACTACCGCTTTAAGGAATATAGCATCCATTCCTGAAGGGGCTTGGTGATTTGGTCTGTTCGTAATGACATTCCTATAGTAGTATGAAGTCATCTAAGGGTAACCGTGCTTAAGATGCATTCTTATATATTTGTGAGCCATAATAATAATAATAAAAAATTAAATCCCCCCATCAATTAGGCATATAACAGAGCTCCAAGAGTATATGACACAAAGCCGTAAAAGGCTAATGGGTCAGGTCAAATGAGAATAGCACCAAATGAATGCTAATGGACAGGCACAAAATCTAGAGGCATAGAGAATACTGCTTGCATGGGCGTAGCATAAGGGGTTGCAGGGGTCACAATCGCAAACCCTGCCCCTAGCCCCAGAGGTCCCCTGCAGCCTGCCTGTTATATTATCCTATCAGATCCGATCTGCTCTAGGCGAGAATTAATAGAGGAGAAGAGTGCCGTCCTGTAGCCATGATGGGATCAATAGTCACCAGCTGGGATTCTCTTTACCCCACCCGTAGATGTCCGCTTATCCCACTTCCCTGACAACTGGGGAAAATACACATAACTCTGGGAGGTGACCTTCCCCAACACCTGCCAACACTCACAGAGAAATCTTCAGAAATTGCTAAAACAAATCCCTTAAAGCGGAGGTTCACCGCTAAAATGCTGTTTTTACCCTTAGAGTGATGCTTGTTGTGTCTAGGGGAATCGGCTAGTTGTTTTAAAATCAAACCTGTACTTACCTTTTTAGAGAGCGATCTTCTCCGCCACTTCCGGGTATGGGCTGTGGGACTGGGCGTTCCTTCTTGATTGACAGTCTTCCGACAGGCTTCCGACGGTCGCATCCATCGCGTCACGATTTTCCGAAAGTAGCCGAACGTCGGTGCACAGGCGCAGTATAGAGCCGCACCAACGTTCGGCTTCTTTCGGCTACTAGTGACGCGATGGATGCGACCGTCGGAAGCCTGTCGGAAGACTGTCAATCAAGAAGGAACGCCCAGTCCCGAAGACCCATACCCAGAAGTGGCGGAGAAGATCGCCCTCTACAACGGTAAGTACTGCTCGGGTTTTAAAACAACTAGCCGATTCCCCTAGACACAACGAGCATCAATCTAAGGGAATCGAAGTTAAAAAAGACATTTATGGGAGAACTCCCGCTTTAACACCTACTAAGGGGCTGCAGGCTCCAGATTTTGTGTCACATGGCTTTGCCCCCCCAGATATAAGTTGCACACCCCCAAAGCCCCTTGAACACCCCCTCCGCCCTGGATGCTATGCCTGGTTGCTGAGCTCCTTTCCCATTACAGCACCCTATACTGCTACTACTACTACTATACTATACTGGAAAAAAACTGAAGCCCTGTACACACGGCTTGACGAGATTCCTGGCAAGCTTTCTTGCTCGCCGAGTGAACACACACACCATTCAAAAGAACCGCCGTTCTTTTGAATGGCAAGAAAGCAGTGACGTCATTGACTACGACGAGCATGCACTCGTCACATTCAATGCCGTCGCCTCCATCTTGCTACACCCTACACTATGCCTTGTAAGCTACCGCGCATGCGTTGAAGTCTCATCGAGCATGCGCAGGCTTACAGGGGCCAGGGAAGCATACACACGCTCGGAAAACACTGCAGAGAATCCCGACGAGAAAAATAGAGAGCAGTTTCTCTATTTTTCTCATCGAGATTCCCGGCAGTTTTCCCGACGACAAACCATACGCACGCATAATTTTCTCGGCAAAAAGCTCTCCCGGCAGCTTTCTTGCAGAGAAAACCGTGCGTGTGTACGAGGCCTGACAGAAAAAATGTGAACGTGATGGGAGGATGGTGGGGCCAGAGATGCAAAAGTTGAAGAACTGGAGAACAATTGGGATGGTTGAAGACACAGAAATGAGGACAAAAACATTTCTTGGGTTGTAGTGTCCTTAAAGAAGTAGAGGGGTGATTGAAGCCCACCCAGGGCTTGGGTTTTGAGCTGGACATGAATGGATTGAAATTTGGCTGGCCGTTCTTGCGCGATAGAAATCGATCGGGAATATTTAACCATCTTCATACGATCAGCGGCTGCAGCCACTCTTGCTTCTGGTTTATGATTCCCACGAGGATGGGGAAATGGATGTTCCCAAGTCACCTCTTCCTCTCAAAGTTACTGCCGTTTTCTGTGGCCCTCCCATTCCTCCCTGGAGGAATGGGAGAGCCCGGGAACCACCCACGAGGAGGGAGGAGAGCACCTTTAGAGCCCTGGAAGTGATCCCTTTGCAGACTCTAAAAATCAATAACAAGTAAGCTGCTTTAACCCCTTCATTACCCCAGCATTTATAAACCTACCTTGGTAGACAAGGAGTTAAAGACACGAGGCATAGCAGACACTGGAAAACATGTTGTATTGGATGAACATAGTCTTTGTGGAAGTTTCTCTATTTATTTTTAGTGAACTGTTGTTTGTTAATCTCTCATGTTTCTCTCCATTTTACTGTTCCCAGTAGACAAAGCTAATAATCACCTATGTGATGCTGTACGCTTACCATTGGGGACTCCTACTTACCCAGCAGCTGAGGCCTCTAAAAAAACAGGCTTAAAGCTTCTTCCATAAGCTGTCTCACCACCTCCCATGAGATTTATCAAAACTAATGTTACTTTGCAAATTATTTTTATTAGGAAAGCACAGTTTTACTGCATAGGTATATGTTGTTTTTTTTATAATTAAATCTCATATATAGACACAATTCAATTGTCTTGGTGATAAGAAGAGTCTACACATTGCACTGGCCTTTGCAATCTTTGGAGTTGGGTTGTGTGTAGAATGGATGCGGCCCTACACAAACAGGCCCCACCCCCTTTTCCACCAAAGACGGGCTGTCATTATCGTAAAAAGGGAAGCCATAATTATCTACTGATGACAGCAGGTTTTTTGCTTAAAATCCAACTCCATCTTGGGAAAACGGTTAACCACTTCAATACTGGGCACATTTATACCCCCTTCCTGCCCAGGCCAATTTTTGTGCTTTCGGCACTGTCACATTTAAGCTTAAAGGAGTTGTAAATGAAAAAAAAAAAATTCACCTTGATGCAATCTATGCATTAAGGTGAAAAAACGACAAAAACAAAGAAAGAAAGGCGCACCAGCCTAGTGTGTTACCATTGACAGATTTAATAAAATAAAATGGTAATAAAAAATTACTTACAAGAGAACTGACATAGTAGGCTTGTCAACAACGTTGTGGTAGATACCCCTTGAACCGCACTCCAAAATAGGGGGGATAGAGGTGTGTCACTGCCAGCTGATGCGTTTCGAGGCAACAAGGACCTCTTCATCAGAGCGCAGCAGTCACTCATGTCGGTGAGTAATTTTTTATTACCATTTTATTTTATTAAATCTGTCAAAGGTAACACACTAGGCTGGTGCGCCTTTCTTTCTTTGTTTTTGTCATCTTCTACTAGGACATTCCCCGTCCATGAAGGGCAGCAAGGCCACTGTTACTGGTTTTGACACTGTTGGTGTGTTCCATGTGGAATATTGAATAACTGTTGGACAATCCACTCGTGCGCAGGAGTTTGTTTTCTTTCTGTATATCACTTAAGGTGAAAAAACATCTGATGTTGGCGGCCCCCCCTCCCCCTGAGCCCCCGTTTCACTTACCTGACCCATCTAAAGTCCCGCGCGGTCCCGAGATCCTCTTCGCCGCTCAGCCTGTCCGCTGATTGGCTAGAGCGGATGGATTGTGAGCAGCGCAGCCATTGGCTGGCGCTGCTGTCAATCACATCCAGTGACGTGGTGCGCCGAGGGGCGGGGCCAAATGATACAGTGAGCGGCTATGGCCGCTTGCTGTATCACGGGAGCGCGCCCGCAATTACTCACCACCATGCGAGCTCTCGCATTACTGTGGTCAGTAATTGCGGGGAGGACCAGAGACAGCCGCCGAGGGACCCCAGAAGACGTGGATCGGGGCCACTCTGTGCAAAACGAACTGCACAGTGGAGGTGAGTATAACATGTTTGTTATTTTGAAGGAAAACATTTTTTCCCTTTACAACCACTTTAAGACCCGGACTATTTGGCTGACCAATGACCAGAGCAATTTTTGAGATTCGGCACTGCGTCGCTTTAACTGACAATTGCGTGGTCGTGCGATGTGGCTCCCACATGGCGGACACATTGGACACTTTTGACGCCATTTTGGGATCATTGTCATTGATACAGCGATCAGTGCTATAAAAATGCACTGATTACTGTAAAAATGACACTGGCAGTGAAGGGGTTAACCAGTAGGGGCGCTGAAGGGGTTAAGTGTGTCCTAGGGAGTGCTTCTAACTGTAGGGGGGATGGGCTATGTGTGACATGACACTAATCACCGCTCCTGATTACAGGGAGTTGTGATCAATGTCCTGTCACTAGGAAGAACGGGGAAATGCTTGTTTACGTCAGCATTTCCCCGTTCTTCCTCTCCGTGAGACAATCGCGGGGTATCCCCCCGCGGGACCCGCGTTCGGACTCTGACTGGTGACAGTACGAAAAAAAAATTTATATCTTTTTTTTCTATTACGTTTTTTTTTTTTTTAACATACTGTGACCAGAGCAATATAATGTTACCAAAGTAACTTTCTACTACTCTGGGGAAGTGATCAGGATTTATTTTATTTTTTTACACATTATGTTTGCTTATAGCAGTGAATTTCATTGCTATAAGCAAGCATTTTACTAAATGAAACAGCAAGCATTTTACTAAATGAAACAGAATCATTTAGTCTGTTTTGTTGTGATTAGCTGTGATTGGTCAAAGCCAATCACATGGTACAGATGGGCTGTGATTGGCCTTGTCTGTACCATGTGATAAAATTGACCAATCACTGCTATCGTAGCAACACAATTGTACACAATGGATGGCATGAAAGGAAGCCACCCATTGTGTACAACTGTCATGTGACCTGCTGTGATTCATCACAGCGGTCACATGGTACTGGCAGCGAGGCGATCGGGTCCTCTTCCTAGCTGTGTATGGATACGAGTAAGGGAAAGATGGCCCCCACCCGTCACCATATCATAGCAGGGTGGAAGCACCGTCAAAACGTCACTTCCGCCCATAGCTCTTAAAGGGAATTTTTTTTGTCATTTTTTCAAATGACAAAATGTTTTATTTATTTTTTTATTGCATTTTAGTCTAAATATGAGATCTGAGGTATTTTTGACGCGTGACAATTGATACCCTACATGTCAATTTTGAAGCGTGACATGTTGGGTATCAATTTACTCGGCATAACATTATCTTTCACAATATAAAAAAAATTGGGCTAACTTTACTGTTGTCATATTTTTTAATGCAAAAAAGTGATTTTTTTCCAAAAAAAGTGCGCTTGTAAGATCGCTGCGAAAATACAGTGTGACAAAAAGTATTGCAATGACCAACATTTTATTCTCTAGGGTGTTAGAACAAAATATATAATGTTTGGGGGTTCTAAGTAATTTTCGAGCAAAAAAACTTGTTTTTAAATTGTAAACACATAGGGCCAGATTTACGTTTCTGGGCGCATCTTTGTGCGGGCGTAGCGTATCCTATTTACGATACGCCGCCGCAACTTAGACAGGCAAGTGCAGTATTCACAAAGCACTTGATCCGTAAGTTGCGGCGGCGTAGCGTAAATGGGCCGGCGTAAGCCCGCGTAATTCAAAGTAGGCTGGTAGGGGGCGTGTTGTATGGAAATGAATCGTGACCCCACGTAAATGACGTGCCTAACGAACGGCGCATGCGCGCGCATGCTCAGTATCACGTCGAATTTTCTCCCTAACTTACGCCGGCTCAACGTTCAGTCGACGTGATCGTAACCTACGCCCATCCCCATTCACGGACGACTTACGCAAACGACGTAAAATACGACGCTGTTCCGACGTTTCCGACGTCCATACCTTAACATGACTTACCCCTGCTTTATGAGGGGTAAAGTTACGCCGGTCGTACGCCTTATGTAAACAGCGTATTTTAATACGCCGGGCGCAAGTACGTTCGTGAATCGGCGTATCTAGCTCATTTGCATATTCAACGCGGAAATATACGGAAGCGCGACCAGCGTAAATATGCACCCCAAGATACGACGGCGTAAGAGACTTACGTCAGTCGTATCTTGGCAACAGTGAGGAGATACGCCGTCGTAAGTCCTTTGGGAATCTGGGCCAGAGTCTGAAAAAACAGGCACGGTCCTTAAGTGGTTGAAGGCTAAATTTAGCATGTTACATTAGCTTTGTAGGCTCCTGTGGGAAAAAATTAATATTAATTTCCTCATTATGTTTCAATTATTTGTAGTCTACTCCTATTATTCAAAGTGATCTTGAAGTTTGTAAACTTACTTTGTGATGATCCCCACACAGAGGCGTAGCTTGAAGGTTGTGGGCCCCGATGCAAAGGTTGAGCTGGGGGCCCCCACCACTTCCACAGCGCGCCAAGATACTCCAACTGGCTAAAGAATTATTTCCGATCTTTATTTCCATATTGAGAGGGTCATTCAATAGATTTTGAAGAAACCGTCCACATTTTGACATACCTCTCCAATTCTTTGAATACCTGTACACCTTGGCCCGGATTCTCGTACGAGTTACGCCGGCGTATCTCCAGATATGCCGTCATAACTCTGAGTCCGAGCCGTCGTATCTATGCGCCTGATTCTTAGAATCAGTTACGCATAGATTTGTATTAGATCCGACCGGCGTAAGTCTCTTACGCCGTCGTATCTTAACTGCATATTTACGCTGGCTTTACGCCTAGAAATATGTAAATCAGCTAGATACGCCAATTCATGAATGTACGCCCGGCCGACGCAGTACAGATACGCCGTTTACGTTGGGCTTTTCCCAGCGTAAAGTTACCCCTGCTATATGAGGCGTACATGAGGCGTACCAATGTTAAGTATGGACGTCGGAACAGCGTCAAATTTTGAAAATTTTACGTTGTTTGCGTAAGTCGTTCGCGAATAGGGCTGGGCGTCATTTACGTTCATGTCGAAAGCATTGGCTTCTTGCGGGTTAATTTGGAGCATGCACACTGGGATACTTTCACGGACGTCGGGAAAACCGATCGTGTGTACGGGGCATTAGAAAAAAGATCACATGGATTGATTTGGACCCTGTTTGTGAACCTTTTTTGCCTCTTTTTTTTACTTATATGTTCACAAGTTATATGATTGGAATATAGATCACAAGCACTGTCTGACTTTACATAGGAGGGTCTAGTTTATTTTTGGTTAGCACATGGCTCTGGCTGGAGGGTTTCTCTATTCTTGTCAATGTCTGATTCTTCAAACACGCTCAGTTAGGCTGAACATGTGGTGTTGAAGGTTGACCTGTCTGGGTTTTAAATCTCCTTAAAGGGGTAGGTATTATATAGTAGTATGCCTGGGTCAGGGCATTAGGACATGATGGGCCAGATCCACAAAGCAGTTACGCTGGCGTATCTATTGATACGCCGCGTAACTTCTAGGTTGCTCCGGCGTATCTTTGTTTTGTATCCACAAAAACAAGATACGCCTGAAGCTGGGCTAGATCCGACTGGCGTACGTCTTAGTACGCCGTCGGATCTAAGGTGCATATTTACGCTGGCCGCTAGGTGGCTCTTCCGTCGATTTCCGCGTTGAGTATGCAAATTAGCTAGATTCGCCAATCCACAAACGTACGTCCGGCCGGCGCATTTTTTTACGTTGTTTCCGTAAGGCTTTCTCCGGCGTATAGTTACCCCTGCTATATGAGGCGTAGCCAATGTTAAGTATGGACGTCGGGCCAACGTTGAATTTTACGTTGTTTGCGTAAAACGTTCGCGAATAGAGCTTTGCGTAGAATTACGTTCACGTCGAAAGCATTGGCTTGTTGCGGGGTAATTTGGAGCATGCGCACTGGGATACCCCCACGGACGGGCATGCGCCGTACAAAAAAAAACGACATTTACGTGAGGTCAAGACGTATTAACATAAAACACGCCCACGCACTTACGCCGACACATTTACACTATGCCGCCGTAACTTACGGCGCAAATTCTTTGTGGATTCAGGAAATACGCTGTAAGTTACGGCGGCGTAGTGTATCTGAGATACGCTACGCCGGACGTAAAAAAGCGCCGCGCTACGTGGATCTGGCCCCTTGTCTTGTTTGGTCTAAATAAGTGTTCTAAAAAACAGATTTTCTGTATCATGAAACAGGGTTAGTGTCTGGGAAATGGAGCAAATCCTGAACTGAACTGTCTAAAGCATCTGGGTTTTCCTTAATTACAGATGATGACAGTTGGAAGTAAATCTACTTTGGAGTTGATTGCATGTTTTATAAGATATTTTGTAGGTCAGGGGGCAGTGTAAGGAATGGGGAGGCGAGATAAAGGCGGTTAGCTGTTTTGCTAATTCCTAAAAGTGTGTGTTTTTAAAGAAAGCCCATGCAATAGGATATAAATAATGAAAGTATACTAATGCGCAAAACAAAAATAGAAATAAAAAACAGTGAGTAGCTGCCAACACAAAATACAGTCCTGATCAAAAGTTTAAGACCACTTACAAAAATGGCAAAAAATCATATTTTACATTGTTGGATCTTAACAAGGTTCCAAGTAGATCTTCAACATGCAACAAGAAGAAATGAGAGTGAGACAAAACATTTTTTGAGCATTAAATTAATTGAAAATAACGAATAAACTGAAAAGGCTGTTTTTCAGCTGATCAAAGGTTTACGACCACATGCCTTTAAAATAGGGCTGCGGAAATTAACGATTAATTGGTCGATTAATCGTTAATTTCTTTGGTCGATTAAAATTATTTTGATCGATGACGATCCGCGGAGTGAGCTCCGCGGTCTCGCCCATAGGAAAGGCCGCGGCTTCGGCCTAGCTCCGGAGCCGCGGCGCGCTGACGTCATCATCACCTGCCCGCCTGCTTGTATCTTCTTCCCTTGCGCACGTGTGTCCATCGGCTACTCTGCAGATGGGTCTGCCTGCCTGATAGTCAGGTAAGAAAGGACAACCATCTGTGTGTGGTAACATTATGGGGCAGATGTATATATTCCTGGAGTATGGGGACAGATGTGTATATTAAAGCATGGGGGCAGATGCTGTAATGTACACATCTGCCCCCATGCTGTAATGTACACATCTGCCCCCATGCTGTAATGTACACATCTGCCCCCATGCTGTAATGTACACA
The DNA here is from genome assembly GCF_905171775.1 of Rana temporaria. Lineage (NCBI taxonomy): Eukaryota > Metazoa > Chordata > Amphibia > Anura > Ranidae > Rana > Rana temporaria. Next base: position 438,173,338 of record NC_053492.1, read on the forward strand.
TCTGCCCCCATGCTGTAATGTACACATCTGCCCCCATGCTGTAATATACACATCTGCCCCCATACTGCAAGAATATACACATCTGCCCCCATGCTGTAATGTACACATGGGGGCAGATGTGTATATTCTTGCAGTATGGGAGGCAGATGTGTATATTAAAGCATGGGGGCAGATGTGTATATTACAGCATGGAGGCAGATGCTGTAATGTACACATCTGCCCCCATGCTGTAATGTACACATCTGCCCCCATGCTGTAATGTACACATCTGCCCCCATGCTGTAATGTACACATCTGCCCCCATGCTGTAATGTACACATCTGCCCCCATACTGCAAGAATATACACATCTGCCCCCATGCTGTAATGTACACATGGGGGCAGATGTGTATATTCTTGCAGTATGGGAGGCAGATGTGTATATTAAAGCATGGGGGCAGATGTGTATATTACAGCATGGAGGCAGATGCTGTAATGTACACATCTGCCCCCATGCTGTAATGTACACATCTGCCCCATGCTGTAATGTACACATCTGCCCCCATGCTGTAATGTACACATCTGCCCCCATGCTGTAATGTACACATCTGCCCCCAAACTGCAAGAATATACACATCTGCCCCCATGCTGTAATGTACACATCTGCCCCCATACTGCAAGAATATACACATCTGCCCCCATGCTGTAATGTACACATGGGGGCAGATGTGTATATTCTTGCAGTATGGGAGGCAGATGTGTATATTAAAGCATGGGGGCAGATGTGTATATTACAGCATGGAGGCAGATGCTGTAATGTACACATCTGCCCCCATGCTGTAATGTACACATCTGCCCCCATGCTGTAATGTACACATCTGCCCCCATGCTGTAATGTACACATCTGCCCCCATGCTGTAATGTACACATCTGCCCCCATACTGCAAGAATATACACATCTGCCCCCATGCTGTAATGTACACATCTGCCACACAACTACTTTTAGCTGATCTCCTTGCATTGCAACTCTGCATTAGCCACTGGTAAATGTGGTGGGGGCAGTATGGGGGGCAGATGTGTATATTCTTGCAGTATGGGGGCAGATGTGTATATTCTTGCAGTATGGGGGCAGATGTGTATATTACAGCATGGGGTCAGATGTGTATATTACAGCATGGGGGCAGATGCTGTAATATACACATCTGCCCCCATACTGCAAGAATATACACATCTGCCCCCCATACTGCCCCCACCACATTTACCAGTGGCTAATGCAGAGTTGCAATGCAAGGAGATCAGCTAAAAGTAGTTGTATCTGTATGTGCGTTAATTAATCGAAATTAGTCGATTAATCGATTAAAAAAAAAACGATTAATCGAACACAAAAATTTTAATCAGTCACAGCCCTACTTTAAAAGGCCAAATCTGTGCAAAGATGTGGATTCATTGTCATTTTCTGTCAGGTAGTCACACGTTGTGATGGCAAAGGCAAAAAAACTCCCTTTTTGAACGTGGTCGGGTTGCTGAACTCCATAAGCAGGGTCTCTCATCAAGACACTGGACGATCCTCGACCCAAATTAAGGCCCTTACTGGTGCTGACTGCAGCCCCATAACCATCAGACGGCATCTGAGACTGAAGGGCTTCAAAAACAAAAAACGTCTTCAAAAACCTTGTCTCCTTGAATGCCACAGAACTGCTTGTTTGGACTTTGCAAGAGAGCACCAAACATGGGACATTCAAAGGTGGAAGAAAGTTTTATTCTCTGATGAGAAAAAATGTAACCTTGATGGTCCTGATGGTTTCCAATGTTACTGGCATGACAAGCAGATCCCACCTGAGATGTTTTCTACGTGCCACAGTGGAGGGGGCGCCATAATGGTCTGGGGTGCTTTTTCCTTCAGTAGAACAATGGAGCTTCAGGAAGTGCAGGGGCGTCAAACAGCCGCTAGCTATGTCCAGATGTTGCAGAGAGCATTCCTCATGACTGAGGGCCCTCGTCTGTGTGGCAATGACTGGGTTTTTCAACAGGACAACGCTACAGTACACAATGCCCGCAGGACAAGGGACTTCTTCCAGGAGAAGAACATCACTCTTTTGGCCCATCCTGCGTGTTCCCCTGATCTAAATCCAATTGAGAACCTTTGGGGATGGATGGCAAGGGAAGTTTACAAAAATGGACAACAGTTCCAGACAGTAGATGGCCTTCGTGCGGCTGTCTTCACCACTTGGAGAAATGTTCCCACTCACCTCATGGAAACGCGAGGCATCAAGCATGCCGAAACTAATTTTTGAAGTGATCAACAATAACGGCGGAGCTACTCATTACCGAGTTCATGTTTGGAAGTTGGATTTCTGTTTTGGGGGGGTTTAGTTTTTTTTGGAGGTGTGGTCCTAAACTTTTGATCAGCTGAAAAACAGCCTGTTTCAGTTTATTCGTTATTTTCAATTAATTGAATGCTCAAAAAATGTCTCACTCTCATTTCTTCGTGTTGCATGTTAAAGCTCTACTTGGAACCTTGTTAAGATCCAACAATGTAAAATATGATTTTTTTTGCCATTTTTCAAGTGGTCTTAAACTTTTGATCAGGACTGTATGTTCCCACACAGAGACAATGTAAAAGCTAATTAATGTGGTGCTTTCTCAATAACAGTGAGTAAATATTCTAAAGTGCTGATGCAATAATGTGTAAATGAATATAACATCCCAAAATATTCAATATAATGCAAATAAAGTGCAATATGAAAAGCATCTAAATGAAACAAAAAATGAAAAAGGTCCACAAAGTGCTTAGGGCCAAATCCACAAAAGAGATACGACGGCGTAAGTGCTGTTACTCCGTCGTATCCCTGGTCCTAACTATGGAACTGATCCACAGAATCAGTTTTCCATAGTTAGGACGAAGATCCGACATGTGTAATTGAATTACACTGCCGGATCTTAGGATGCAGTACCGCATCCGCCGCTGGGGGCATTTTGTGTCGAAATGCCGCCTCGGGTATGCAAATTAGCACTTACGGAGATCCACAAAGCTTTTCAGCTTCGTTTTTTCTCTGTAAGTTTTAGTTTGCAAACGCAAAATTAGGGCTGCTTTTACAAAGTGTAAAGTTAGTACACCTTGTAAAAACAGACCTTTCTGTCCAGCGACGCGATTTTTTTTTAAATTTGAATTTTTTTTTTCGCGCTGTATCTTTTTTTTTTTCGACGCAACTTTATTGACCCGTCGCAATCCACAAAGCTCGGCGTAACGTAATTTCGCGCTATGCATGTCTGGAAAATGACGTCACGAGCATGCGCAGTACGGCCGGCGCGGGAGCGCGCCTAATTTAAATGGGAATCGCCCCCATGAAAATAAGAACGCCTTGCGCCGGCGGAATTTAAGTTACACAGCCCAAAATTTCTAGGTAAGTGCTTTGTGGATCGGGCACTTAGGTAGAAATTTTAAGGCAGTGTAACTTAAATGGAAAAAATTAAGTTACGCCGGATCTTTGTGGATTTGGCCCTTAGTGCATAAAACTCTTAGTGCAAAATTAGTTTATATAGTGATGTCACCGTCCAAAGTGAAAACGATATATATCCAGTTCTTTAACAAATGTGCTTCCACCATCTGTGAAAATAGTGTGCTCCAGCCTCTCACTTCAGGTAGAGACCCCTACAGGTCTAGTCACCCTTGTAGTATATGTCCCATAGGTATCCAAAGCAGAAAACTCTTTCTCCTTGAAATCCTTTACCAGATCATAGAGACTCTCAAATAAAGGTAGGAAACTCCACTGGGCGTATTAATCTCCTCAATCCCTTCCACTTCCCTCCATTGTAAGCTCACAACATGAATCTCCATGTGTAGAATTCCAATAAAAGTATTTATTAAAAAGTAGTAACTCACATCTAAAAACAAAGTAATCAGCTTCACATATATCCGGGACTTACGGTCCCGTCCACGACCGGAAGTGACGTCACCCAGCTCCTCCCATACAATAGAATCAATTCACCAAGATGGATGAGTTTTTTCACCAGTGGCATGACAATTTTCTCCTAAAAATGTTCAATTCACAAACATAAATTTCATCAAATGTCATCTTTATTTCTTCATGTTAAGTAAACTTTATTCTGTATTTTTTCATAAACCTTTATTTTATCTCCTAAAGTGTTATTTTATATCCATCTAAAAAGGCTCCTTTCAATTTTTTCCTCCATAGACAGCTAACGAAGCTCTCCATTATCACCACCCTGAACCTGTGTGAAGCGGTTTCAGGTCCCATTTAGGGAAGGCTGAGCATGGTGCATATCAGCCAATCATTCTGTTTTTTTTTACTGGGAAGAACTTAAGGCCCTAGAGCAGGGGCCTGAAAACTTTTTAAACACAGGGCCAGTATTTTGTCCTTCAACCTTAGGGGGGCCGAACGGTGACCAGTGGGAGAAGAAAATGTCCTGGTATCAGTGGTATTGAACAATGCGCCTTGATTGGTATTAGGGGGAGTAATACTGCCTCATCGTTGGTATCACTGAGTCTGAGAGGAATAGTGTCCCATTGTTAGTGTCAGTCGGAGGAATAGTGCCCCATCAATAGTGTCAGTGAGAGAAATAGTTTCCCATCGGTGTCTGTGGGAGGAATAGTGCCCCATCATTGGTGTTAGTGGGAGGAATAGTGCCCCATCATTGGTGTCACAGGGAGGAAGTGTGCCCCATCGTTGGTATGAGAGGAAGGAATTATGCATCACTGTTTGTGTTAGTGGGTGGAATAGTGCCCAATTGTTGGCATTAGTGGGAGGAATAGTGCCCTGATGTTGGTATCAAATGGAGAAATAGTGCTCCATGATTGGTATCAATGGGAGGAATAGTGTGCCATAGTTTGGGTCAGTAAGAGGATTAGTGCCCCATTGTCATTGGCAGGAACTATGTTGCACTGTTGCTGACAGTGGGGGAAATAATGCCCCAAGGACAGGATAAAAGGAAGCAAAAGGCAGCAGTTTGGAGACCACTGCCCTAGAGGGATACGCCGGCGTAAATCTTTGCTGAATCTGGCCCCTTGTGTTAGAAAGAAGGTCTCTGGTTGAGTGAGGAACATTTAGGCCACCATGTAGGCAACTTGCTGGTGAGTGCTTTCCCCTTTGGGGGTAAGCAATGGACTCATCCCTGGGAGAAGGAATTTAGAAGAGGATATGTATTTTTGATGCCAGAGACAATGGAATTTTTTTTTTAATATCCTCCTTCTGTTGACTGTAAATAAAAGCACCATGAAGAGTTTCCTTTTGTTTCTACTGTGACTAAAGAATATGCAGCAAGGTGTCGACCTTGTTAAGGAATATAACCACTGTGTTGGATTTATATCAGACTCGCTCTCGGTAAACAGATTCATATTTAACTCTTCTGGTCCAGACATTCCTAATGCAAGAACTTGCAAAATGAGAGCAGGGTGGTTAGTTACAGAGAGGTTGAAGTGGTGGTGTAGAATAGTCTGACTTTGTCACACTGGAAGTTCTTCATGTCTAGGGCGCAGGTGTGGAAAACTATGTTAGGGCCTAATGTTATGACTATCAGTGTGCGGGATATTTCATCCTTGATTTGGGAAGTGAAGAGCTCCAGCTGGGATGGTCAAGAGGCCACTGCCTGGTCCTGGGGGTTTGAATTTTTCCCCATGGACCTGAAAGACCTGAAGTCCTGAGTTCGGGAAAGTAATTTCAGATTGAGCGTGAACAGGTTTGGATAGCCATGGACTGAACCATGGAGGTGCACCAAGCTATAGGTCGGTCGATGGCACCCTCCCACCCCTGGCACTTACCCCATTGAGGTGGCAGCCAGTTGCGGGCTCCTATGGGCAGTGGGCAGCGGCTCCTGTGTCTTCTCCTCCTCGGCTTTGGCGGAGGGCAGCGCAGCTCCTCTGTCATCTCCTCCTTGGCAGCATGTGGGTTTCGGGCAGCGGCTCCTGTGTTCTCTCATCCTCGGTTTCAGTGGCTTCCATCGGGCAGCTAGTCCCTCCCCTTCCTAGGCATCCAATAGGATCACCTGTCTTTTCAGCCAATGGGGTGACCGGTCTCAAGACCCGCTTCCTGATTGGTCATTCATTCGCTTTTGCCCACCCTTTTTTGAAGCCTATTAGAGCCTCTGGCTCTAATCACGTGCTTCAAAAAAACACAACCCCTGTATGTAGATCAGGGGGCCAGACAAATGGATAGGGGGGAAACGCCCTTGCACCCCTAATGGACAGGGCACCGCTGCTGCTCACAGAGCTGCATACTTAATCTGGCACAAATCTGGCATTCCCAGTGCGCATGCGCCGTAGACAACGGTGTATTCCTTTTGGCAAATATCTCCTAAACCGTGTAGGTTTAGGAGATATTGCAAACATCTACAGGTAAGCCTTAATCTAGGCTTACCTGTAGGTGTAACTTCAAAGAGAGGGTTTACAACCACTTAAATGATGACATTACTGGATCTAAAACAAGTAATATAATGAAAATTGAAAGATTTTATTTAAACATTTCATCAGCATGTTACAGAGGGGGAGAGTCATGCCTCGTACACACGACGGAGTTTCTCGGCAAAAAACAACAAGAAACTTGCTGGTTTTTTTTTTTTGCCGAGGAAACCGGTCGTGTGTACATTTTCGTCGAGGAAACTGTCGAAAAACTCGACGAGCCAAAAAGAGAGCATGTTCTCTATTTCCCTGACGGGAATGGAGAAAATTGGCTTGTCGAGTTTCTCGACGGCTTCACAAGGAACTCGACGAGCAAAACGATGTGTTTCGCCCGTTGAGTTTCTCGGTCGTGTGTACGAGGCCTAACAAATCAGCAAAGGCAAATGTAAGCAGGTAAACTTCACCATCAGTTCCCGGTCACACCTGAGCGATTTTAAAGCTTGAAGCTTGTAGCTCTAAACCGCTTAACAGGCCAAATCCTATTCATTTCAATGGCCCTTGTTCACATCTGAGTGTTCTGTCACCTGAAGCAAAATGCCTGTCACTCAAAAAAGTACATGAACTTTTTTTGGCAGATTATAAGCATTTTTGGCTCCATAGATGCCTGATTTGATCGTTTTACGAGCGTTTTCTGCTCAAAAAGCAGCTCTCCGCCCCTAATTTCCTCTCCCTCTCCTCCACCTGGTGCTTCCTATTGGCTAAATAAAATGCCTGAAACTTTAAAACGCTTGTAATACACTTCTAAAACCCTTTAAAAATGCTTGTAAAAAGCTGCAAAAAGTTAAAACAAATCCTAAAAAGTGGCAGTACAGTGCCAGTACAGGTTTAAATGGAGCCCTAAAAATGCTTGTAAAAAGCTGCAAGCTGCAAGGGCTCTCTGTGCCCATTGCAGCCGCCTCTGTGCCCATTGCAGCCGCCTCTCTGTGCACATTGCAGCCGCCTCTCTGTGCCCATTGCAGCCGCCTCTGTGCCCATTGCAGCCGCCTCTCTGTGCACATTGCAGCCGCCTCTCTGTGCCCATTGCAGCCGCCTCTGTGCCCATTGCAGCCGCCTCTCTGTGCCCATTGCAGCCGCCTCTGTGCAAATTGCAGCCGCTCCTCTGTGCCCATTGCAGCCGCCTCTCTGTGCCCATTGCAGCAGCCTCTCTGTGCCCATTGCAGCCACCTCTCTTGTAAAAAGCTGCAAGCTTGTAAAAAACGCTTTTAAAAAATGCCCTGAGAGCCGATTCACACGACATTGGAGGCGACTCGGCAAGGCGATCTCAAGACGACTTGAGAGGCAACTTGCAAAATGACTTCTGTATTGAAGTCAATGCAAGTCGCCCCTGAAGTCGTACAGGAACCATTTTTTAAGTCAGAGTGACCTGCGTCGCTCCTATTAGAACGGTTTCATTGAATAGAGCGGACCGGGACTTGCCCCTGTGTGAACCGGGTCTCTTAAGGTAAACATAACAATTACTTTTCTTTTCATTACTTTCTGCCACACATTAATCAAATTTGTCATGGTCTAAAATTCTGCTGCACCTTTTGATATTCTTGATGCTGTTTTAGGCAAGCCATTAATGATGTTTTTTTTCACTCAACCAGCGGGTTGAACCAAAAAAATGATTTGATAACCTCATCAATGCACTCAGTGTTGATGGGGGAATCCTTTCTTACAGAGCTATGGGGGTTAATTTACTAAAGGGAAATAGATTTTGCACTTTGCAAAGTGGAAATGAGGAAAGCTTCACTTTGAAAATATTATCCAATCACATGCAGGGAAAAAAAACAGTAGTTCTGCTTGCACATGATTGGATGATGGAAGTCAGTAGAGTTTCTGCTCATTTACTAAGGTTTGGAGCAACTGCTCTTGCAGAGTGCATCTGCACTTTGCAACCTAAGACCCCTTTCACACTGGGGGCGGTTTGCAGGCGCTATTGTGCTAAAAATAGCGGCTGCTGTTTCTCCAGTGTGAAAGCCTGAGGTGAAAGAGCAATGTGTTTACCGCTCCTTCACTGCTCCTTCCCATTGAAAGCAATGGGAAACCGCGGCTAAACCACACCGCTAGCGGCCGAATACCGCCATAATTCCAACGGTAAAGGGCCGCTAAAAATAGCGGCGCTTTACCGCCACCGCACCTCCCGCCCCAGTGTGAAAGGGGCTTTAGAGTGTAAGTTCCTTGCGGGCAGGGACTGATGTTAATGTGTAATAATATATGTAAAATACTGCGTAAATTGACAGCGCTATATACGTACCTGCAGAGGCGGCTCTTAGGCTTTGTGAGGCCTTAGGCAAATCTGAGACATGAGGCCCCATTCACATCCATAATGGGAAAAATAATTCAATAAATTGCATATATTAAGAGTTTTACATTTTATGAACTATGAATTCACCGTTTATAGAATTTTCTCTAACCAATTCTTTAGGCAAATTAGGTGGCCGCGAGGCCCCTGTGGGGACGAGGCCTAAAGCGACCGCCTAATTTGCCTAATTAGAGAGCTGCCTCTGAGTACCTGTAATAATAATAAATAAGTGCACAGTCTATTTGCCCTTAGTAAATCAATTGTATTCTGACAACAGGGAGAGTTTCAGCTGTCAAAACACAGTGGGGTAGATTCAGAGAGCAATTACGCCGGCGTATCTATAGATACGCCGCGTAATTGCTAAGTTGCACCGGCGTATCTACTTTCTGTATTCAGAAAGCTAGATACGCCGACTGTAGCCTAAGATACGACTGGCATAAGTCTCTTACGCCGTTTTATCTTAGGGTGCATTCTGACGCTGGCCGCTAGGTGGCGCTCCCATAGTTGTCAGCGTAGAGTATGCAAATTGCATACTTACGCTGATTCACAAACATACGTGCGCTCGGTGGTCGTTTTTTACGTCGTTTGCGTACGTCGTCTTCGGCGTAAGGCTGCTCCTGCTATTAGGAGGCGCAGCCAATGTTAAGTATGGACGTCGTTCCCGCGTCGCAATTTGAAAATTTTACGTCGTTTGCGTAAGTCGTCCGTGAATGGCGCTGGACGCCATTTACGTTCACGTCGAAACCAATGACGTCCTTGCGACGTCATTTACCGCAATGCACGTCGGGAAATTTTAGGGACGGCGCATGCGCAGTACGTTCTGCCTAATTTAAATGATCCACGCCCCCTACGGGATCATTTGAATTACGCGCGCTTACGCCGGCCCCTTTTACGCTACGCCGCCGCAACTTTACAGGCAAGTGCTTTGTGAATCAAGCACTTGCCCATAAAACTTGCGGCGGCGTAACGTAAATGTTATCTGTTACGCCGCCACAGTTTTGCACGCCCTTACCTGAATCCACCCCAATGATCAGTGTTGCCAGCTATAGCTATATACACTGATGGAGTAAAAAACCCTGACAGGCTGTTTGTACAGAAGACGATCAAGAGATGAACATCTGTACAACCAGCCTGCCTATAGATGTATCGGAATTCGGCCAGTCCCTGCTGAACTGGTTGAATTTTGATCCATCTATGGCCAGCTAAAACCTGCAACATTTCCAACAGTATCAAGAACGCTGGTTAAGTACGTGTTCATATAAATACACAGTTCATTAAAATCCAGTCTGTTATTAGTTCATCCCCCCAGTCTTTAACACCCAGCTTCTCAGTTCTGTGTCATGTGCAGGTGGTGCCACACGTGGATGGATGATAGTCTTTGACTGCGAACAAAATGGTTTATCAAAGCAGAGCTATAGCACTTGTGAGGAGCTCAGATATATATAGAAATCCAGGATTAACTGTAATTGCCAGGAGCGGAGAGACGTTCCAGACGGGGTCTGCTAACCCACAAAGAAGCTTAAAGAATCTCTCTGTATTAGATTGTTTAGTGGTTCACAGCTTCAGGTTCACAGAGTTTAATAGACCTCTAATACGTCCGTATACCATACCAGCCAAACACGTGGCATTCAGACATTTACAAACTGAAGTGCGCTATGTCGTAGGAAAAAGATTATGATTAACCGCTTCAGCCCCGGACCATTTGGCTGGCCGAAGGCCAGGCCACTTATTGCGACTCGGCACTGCGTCGATTTAACGGACAATTGCACGTCGTGCGACGTGGCTCCCAAACAAAATTTTGCGTCCTTTTTTCCCCACAAATAAATCTTTCTTTTGGTGGCATTGGATTACCTCTGCGTTTTTTATTTTTTGCGCTATAAACAAAAAATAGAGCGACAATTTTGAAAAAAATTTAATATTTTTTACTTTTTTCTATAATAAATATCCTCAGTTTAGGCCGATACGTATTCTTCTACATATTTTTGGTAAAAAAAATCGCAATAAGCATTTATTGATTGGTTTGTGCAAAAGTTATAGGGCCAGATTCAGGTACAAATGCGGCGGCGTAACGTATCGTCTTTACGTTACACCGCCGCAAGTTTTCATCGCAAGTGCCTGATTCACCAAGCACTTGCGTGTAATCTTACGGCGGTGTAACGTAAAGCCGTCCGGCGCAAGCCCGCCTAATTCAAATGGGGCGTGTACCATTTAAATTAGGCACGTTCCCGCGCCAAACGTTCTGCGCATGCCTTGTGTGAAAATTTCCCCACGTGCATTGCGCGAAATGACGTCGCCCGACGTAATGTTTTGGAATGGCGACGTGCGTAACGTACTTTCGTATTCCCGGACGTCTTACGCAAAAAAAAAACCTATTGAAATTTCAACGCGGGAACGACGGCCATACTTTAACATGGGCTGTCTAAAATTAAGCCATGAAAAAGCAGGCCTAACTTTGCGACGGGAAAAAACGACTAGCGACGACGTAACGAACGCGCGTACCTTCGTGGATCGCCGTAAAAGCTAATTTGCATACCCGACGCTGGAAAACGACGCAAACTCCACCCAGCGGCGGCCGAAGTATTGCATCCTAAGATCCGAAGGCGTACGAAGCCGTAAGCCTGTCGGATCTTAGCCAAATGCCGTCGTAACTTGTTTTGAGGATTCAAAACAACGCTACGACGTGGCAAATTTGAAAATACGCCGGAGTTACTATACGGAATCAGCTTTAACTGACTGTTACTTGTTGACCCCATGGGTCTAGATAGTGCCTCAAATGACAGACCCGGGGCTGGGTCTAAGTTATCCGTCCTGATAGATAATTGCAGTAGGAGCACTAAAAGTTGAGTTAATGATGTGTTTTTGACCTGCCAAAATTTGTATCTATGCTAGTCCTTCAAATGGAGGCTATGATCGTTTCCCCCCCCCCCCCCCCCTCTCCCTTTTTCTTTATTCTGTACACCCTATTTTTTTTTTGTCTTGAAAAAATTTAATAAAAAACTATTGGAAACGAAAATACGCCGGAGTATCAGTAGATACGCCGGCGTATTACAACTGTGAATCTGGCTCATAGCGTCTACAAAATAGGGTGTGGTTTTATGTCATTTTTATAAATATTATTTTTTTACTAGTAATGGCGGCGAACAGCGATTTTTATCTTGACTGCGACATTATGGCGGACACATCGGACACTTTTGACATATTTTTGGGACCATTGGCATTTTTACAGCGATCAGTGCTATAAAAATGCACTAATTACTGTAAAAATTTCACTGGCAGGGAAGGGGTTAACACTAGGGGGCGATCAAGGGGTTAATTATGTTCCCTAAAGTGTGTTTTAACTGAAGGGGGGATGGGACTGACTAGGGGCAATGACAGATCGCTGTTCATACTTTGTATGAACATACGATTAGTAATTTTTCACACACACAGCTCCCGGTTCTCGCTCT